>NC_141050.1:34212493-34812493 GCF_041138505.1 Cibotium barometz
ATGAATGTTTTATTAATTTTGAAACGGCATGTGTGTGTGAGAGAGAGAGAGAGTGAGTGTGTGATTTTGGGGAAAGTGCGTGTGTATCTTAGGGCGAGAAAACTATTTTAGTCTTGAGAATAGAAAAAGTGTGTGTGGGAGTGTGTGTGGTTGTTGTTGTTGTTGTTGTGTGTGTGTGTGTGTGTGTGTGAGTATAAGAAACGTAGGGTTTTTTTGCGTGTCTTAAGTTTTTTTGGTTGAGAGATAATCTGCAACACAATCTCATGTACACATCAGAATGTGGCTATTGCAAGCTACATGCTTAGAGACATTTTTAAAGGTTGTACTATGTGTGTGTGTGTGTGTGTGTGTGTGTGAGAGAGAGAGAGAGAGAGAGAGAGAGAGAGAGAGAGAGAGAGAGAGAGAGAGAGAACTAAAGGTTGGAGACATTTTTACATGTTGTACTATGCTTTATATTTTCCATGCAAGAAACAATTGATATTTTTATATTGACCCTAAGGACTAAAGGAGTGTAGATGCACTTGAGTTGTTTACTTATGTGTACTTTCTTAAAAAAATGAATGTTTTATTAATTCTGAAACGGCATGTGTGTGTTTGTATGCGTGTGGTGAGAGAGAGTGTGTGTGAGAGAGAGAGTGAGTGTGTGATTTTGGGAAAAGAGTGTGTGTATTTGAGGGCGAGAAAACTATTTTAGTTTTGAGAATAGAAAAAGTGTGTGTGTGTGTGTGTGTGTGTGTGTGTGTGTGTGTGTGTGTGTGTGTGAGTATAAGAAATGTAGGGTTTTTTGCATGTCTTAAGTTTTTTTTGTTTCGTGGGAGGATTTTTGTGCATTAACTTTGTATAGTACTTTGTGCCATATGTTTTGTATAGTAGGTTTATAAGAATCCAAGTTGCACTTACACCTAGGGAGAGTGGCTTAGTAAGAGAAATTCTCAAACACTGTCACACAGTAAGAAAAGGGAGGTACTTATGTGTCTTTAATTAAACACACGTACACAGAGAGAGAGAGAGAGAGAGAGAGAGAGAGAGCCCAAATGACTGTTCCAAACATCCATGTACAGACACAATGTAATCGTATTAGTATATTTGACACACACTGACGCATATAGTATTCATGCTTCTACTTACTTATATAATTGTATGTATGATTGACAGATGGATGAGGTGACTTGCATTTTTTTGAGCACATGAGAAGCACTCTTTCCTTTGAGGAAAGGGCGAATTTGGTTGCAGAGTTTGACACAATGTAATCGTATTAGTATATTTGACACACATTGATGCATATAGTATTCATGCTTCTACTTACTTATATAATTGTATGTATGATTGACCGATGGATGAGGTGACTTGCATTTTTTTGAGCACATGAGAAGCACTCTTTCCTTTGAGGAAAGGGCGAATTTGGTTGCACATGCAAGATCTCTTACAACAATATGGAAAGCGGTTAGCTGATTTTGAAGGGTTCCCTATTCCAGATAGATCAAGTGTTGCCACTGTCAACAATGGTTTATTGATGAAAGAGATGATGTTTGATTCTGTTCAGCAGGTTGATTTGTTTGTTTCCATGGAAGGGAGTCTTAATAGTTGTCAATCAAGAGCATTTGATACTATCCTTAGAGCTATTTCTTTGAACCAGGGTGGTGTTTTTTTCCTTGATAGACCAGCTGGATCAGGCAAAACCTATCTTTGCAATGCCTTGCTATCTCGATTACGTGGAGAGAAACAAGCTGCCTTAGCATGTGCATCATCTGGAATAGCTGCATTGTTACTCTCAAATGGTCATACAACTCACTCACGTTTCAAAATCCCATTGGTGCTCAATGCTTCTAGCACATGTGGAATCAAAGCTAATAGCGCATTGGCTGAGTTGTTGAAGCTTGCAAGGTTAATCATTTGGGATGAGGCCCCAATGATGCATCGGCATGCATATGAAGCCACTGGACAGGACATTGAAAGACATTATGCAAAGTGATAAAGTGTTTGGCGGGAAAGTTATGCTCTTTGGGGGGACTTCAGGCAAATCTTACCTGTTGTGCCAAAGAAATCGCGCGAGGATATTGTTGATGCAATGTTATGCCGGTCACATATTTAGAGATATGTGAGTGTTTTAAAGCTCACCCAAAACACGCGGGTTAGATAGAGTGTTTATAATGGTATAGAACATGAATTTGTCAAATGGACATTACAAATTGGAGATGGCACTATAGGTCAGCCAAACAATGAAGGCAGAGTGGCAATTCTACCACAAATGTTGATCCATGGCACCTCTATTTTGAGTTTGGTAGAATGGGTATACAAAGATCTTCAGAGAGTGGAGGATTATGCATGCTTCTTCAAAGACCGTGCTATTCTTGCACCACAAAATCTAGAGGTTGATGAGATCAATGAACTAGCCTTGAGTTCGTTGCCTGGTCTTGAAAGAGAATACCTTAGTGTAGATTTTGTTGTTTCTTACGAGAATGACACAATACTGTATCCAATTGAGTTCTTGAACAGTTTGAACTTAGGTGGTGGTACCCTCCTCACCGCTTACTTCTAAAGATTAATGCCCCTATCATGCTGCTCCGCAATTTGGACCCTCGACGACGGGGACTTTGTAATGGTACCAGATTGGTATGCAAGCAATTTAACTCAAAGGTGATAGAAGTAGAAATCATTACAAGTACAAACATTGGAGATAGAGTCTTTATTCATAGGATAACTTTTATGCCAACTATGTTTCAATTGCCTTTTGACATGAGAAGGAGACAATTTCCTGTCAGGTTAGCTTTTGGTATGTCAATAAATAAGTTCCAAGGACAAACATTGAGTGTATTGGGACTTTATCTGGCCACACAAGTATTCACACATGGACAACTGTACGTTGCTATGTCACGTGTTAGATTATCCGATGCAGTGAAAGTGTGTGTAAAGCATATTATGGAATATGAAAGTGGCAGAGAAGGATCAAATGAAGTCGTCACAACCAATGCTGTCTACAAGGAGGTTTTGTAAATGGCATGCCGAAGAACGTAAATGTAAATGGTAGCTTACAAATGTTAGACTACATTTGTACATATCTTTGTACAATGAAAGTAAGCATTTGAATGGGGAATGTTTACAAAGATGTGCCATGTGTAGTCTTTGTTTGCTTCTAGATTGCTTTTATATACAGTGCCATTATATTATCCCTTGCTTGGCTCAAGCTATTGAGCGCGCGCACACACACACACATGTGTATGTGTGTATGTGTGTGTGTGTGTGTGTGTGTATATATATATATATATATATATATATATATAGAGAGAGAGAGAGAGAGAGAGAGAGAGAGAGAGAGAGAGAGAGAGAGAGAGAGAGAGACAGAGAGAGAGAGAGAGCGAGCGAGAGCTATATTGGATGTTAGGGGTATATTGCTTAGGATGGATGTGGCAAGGAGGTCATTTTCATTCATCTATGGTGATGGACAAGATATTGAAGGTATTTTTTTTTAATGTTTGCTATAATATAGGCATTATTGTTTTCCAAGATCTATTTAATATTCATGGTTGAATTGTAGACCCTCCATTTTGGGAAGGACAAGCAACAGCATCTCTAATTATCGAACTATTAGATAGCACTGGTGTTTTACAGTATATATATATATATATAGAACAAGCATTGCTTAGGATGGATGTGGCAAGGAGATCATTTTCATTCATCTATGGTGATAGACAAGATATTGAAGGTAATTTTTTTGAATGTTTGCTATAATATAGGCATTATTATTTTTCAATATTTATTTAAATATTCATGGTTGAATTGTAGACCCTCCATTTTGGGAAGGACAAGCAACAGCATCTCTAATTATCAAACTATTAGAGAGCACTGGTGTTTTACAGTATATATATATATATAGAAACTTCCTTTTTATGAAGCTTTTGTGTTTTATTTGATTAATTTATATTTTTATTGAAACATTCTTTTTGTAACAGGGAATATCTTTATTTTTTAGAACCCAGATTACTGTTGGGTTTGAATGGTCTCGAGACACTTACAACGAGAGCTTTGGGCTCCTTGGAATTTACAATCTAAGATTACGGAAGATTGCTGTTGCGTGACGAGTGAAGATCAATGCAAGGATGCAACAAAAAGATACTTAGGGCTCTTGTAAAGACTTCCAAGTTGTAGATGAGTGTGGGAGTGGGCTTGACAATAATCCCACATGGGAACTTTTGGGAGTTTTAGAGTTTTTGTATAAAAAGTGGCTCATTTGAGAGCATAGACACATTGGGCAAACTCATGTTTGAGCTCTCTTGAGACTAGCGCTCCCTCTTTTCCCATAGAGGTGCAAGCTCTTCTCTCTCCCCATCTACATTGTTGTAAGTTCTATTTTTTGTTAATTCAATGCAATGAGTTGATATTTGTCTCTCTTCTCATGTCAATTCTCTAGTGTGCATGTTTCTTATTGATAGCTTCAAGGTTTGTGTGCATGTTTCTTATTGATAGCTTCAAGGTTTGTGTGCATGCTAGGGAAATGAGTATTTGAGAATGAAGAATGCTTTGATCTTGTGTATGCAATAGCTAAGCTTTCTTCTTGTTTGGATGCATGGATGAGTGGAATGTGGAGATGAGTGAGCAATAGCAAGATTGAGCTTGTGTGTGTGTAAGTCTATGTCAATAGTAGTAGTATTCCTAGCATTCTCTCCATCAAATGGATAAGCTTTGTGCACTGGTACGGGTTGAATCCCTAGCTCCAAAAGGGATGCAAATCCCATTGGATTGAGCTACGTGTGGATCATACTACTCTTGCTACAAGTGAGAGAGTTTTTCGTCTCTCCATTGGCGCCGCTGCCGGCGGGGAGAAGACTCAAGTCCGGTTGAGAGTGTGTAGAAACCACCACTATTTCCTCTTTTGGTTGCAAAACCATTGAGTGACTAGGTTAAGTGCGGGTGTGCAATCCCGGTGTGAGTGGATAAGGTTAGGATAAGAAAAAAACCATTGAGCGGTTGAGGTTTCTCCCGCATTGTTTTTTATGTTTTCTTGCTTTTATTTTCTTTTCAAGTACCGTCATTATGCTTACATTCATTGTTTTTTTGCCATTTCATGCTTTCATGCTTTTCGCTAACATGTGATTAGTAAAAAAAAATTAAGAAAAAAGAAAAGAGGTGTGTTGCTAAGCTCTTCCATAGCTTATGCAAGCTCCATAGACTCCCAAGCGTGAAGCCCGCTTAAGGAAGAGAGGAGAGAGGGAAAGAGAAGGGAGAAAAGAAAAGAAAAAAAACATGGACAGAGTTGCTAAGCGATGGGCATTCAGTCTTTCCTTTTCCACGTAGGCACCGACCTTTGCATTTTAAATGTGCGTAATATATTAAGGTTGCTAGGCTTGTGTTCATGGTCTTATATAGTATATAGAGGCCTTTAAAAAAAATAAAAAATAAATAAAAACAAAAACAAATACGCTGAAGGCCGTGCTTAAAAGATGGATTCCCTGGAAACGCGAATGGGCTACTGGAACCGTAGAGAAGCGGCCACCAACCGGGATTGATAATGGGCTGCCGAGACCCTAGAGAAGCGGCAACCAACAGATAGAGGGCCGAAGGCTAAGGGCGGTGCGCTAGAGACTGAAAGCCTCCAGATAAACGCACGAGGACCGGGTTAGTGGGAAGGCAGGGCGTCGAAGCGTGGGAAGAGGAGAAGGCGCTGAGGGCCGGCAGCTGGAGGCGCAGCAGAAGAGCAGGCGGAAGGCGTAGCAGTCGAAGCAGTTGACGTGGCCGTGGAAGGAGGCGGCGTGTGATAGCGTCGAAGCAGCTAGAAGTTGAAGGCGTGTAGGCGGGCTGTAGCTGCAGTTGTGAAGGCGGGCTGTGGGAGGTGTGTAGGTGGAGGCGCAGCAGCAGTCGGAGGCAAAGCGGTACTGGCTGGCGCAGGAGACTGGCCGGTGAAGGAGTTTTTTTAAAAAAAATGAGTGGTGGCTGCAAACCAGCCGCGTGGAGTGAAGTCGCCTGCAGGCAGTTGAAGGCGGTGGGCGAAGGCCAGCTATGAAGATCATCAAAGCCAAGCACGTGAAGGCAACGGGCAGCAGCAGAGCAAGGGAATCCGGAGCTGATAAGGTTAGTGATTTTCTTTTTTTTAAATTATTTATTTATTTATTTATTATTTTTCTTAATTTTCTTGTAGTTGTAATTTCTTAAAAAAAATAATTAAAAAAATAAAAACCATAAAACAATAAATTAAAAAAAAAGAGATAGAAAAAAAGAAAGAAAGAAAAAAAGAAAAAAAACCATAAAACAATAAATTTTTTTAAAAAAAAAGAGAGAAAAGAAAGAAAGAAAGAAAAAAAACAATTTTTGTGTTTGTATTTTGAGTCCATTCTTCATTTTTTAAATTTCTGTAAAATTTTGCATAATTAAAGTAACTTGCATTTTTTTAGAATTTCTGTAATTTTGTGCATAGTTAGTAAGAAATATATATATATATATATATATAAAGAATAATAAAAATTTAAAAAAAAGAGAGAAGAAAACAAAAGAAAAGAAAAGAAAATAACAGAAATAGAAATAGAATAAAATTTTATAAATTATGTATTTTTTAGGAATCCAAAATTTTTGCATATTCTATAACTTTTTATTTCTTAAATTTCTGTAATTTTTTGCATAATTAGAGTAACTTGCATTGTTTTAAAATTTTTGTAATTTTGTGCATAATTAGTATTTTATTAGCGTAATTCATATTTTTGTGTAATTAGGAAAAAAGAAAAAGAAGAGTAAAAAAAATAAAATCATTCAAAAAAAATCAAAAAAATAGGATAGGTATTTATACACATATTCATTTTAGTTGCATTTAGTGGTTAGGTAGGGTAAAATATATATATATATATATATATATATATATATATATATATATATATATATATATATATATATATATATATATATATATATATATATATATATAAAACCAAAAACAAAAACAAAAAAATTTGACCTTATGCACTTGCGGTCGGGACGTCTTATAGATTCTGCCATAGGGCCTAGGGCACCTTCTAGAGTACCTACGCAGGAAAGTGGGACCCAATCGGTAGGAAATTTGGCAGATATTGCTGAAACCTTTTCCGAATCCCAATCCGATACCCTTTCCTCCAGAACAACTAGCTCATTGTCCATGGACAATCTAGGGCCGTCAAATAGTCATCCCTTAGCCCCAAATAGGACACCCACAAGATCTTTTAATCCATTTGAAGCCGACACCATGGGGTTAACACTCAATGTGAGACTCCAATATGTCTACACGAATGCTCAAGGAGCTAAGATCTTTAGGGATCCACAACAACAGTATCTTGTTAAGATCGCAGACATTTTCTCCGAACTTGATAGAGCACCTCTAGTCAATGACCAGGGTAACATGTACATGGGTGGAGATGGTGTTCGCTACGAAGTCACCTACCATCCAGAGAATGTAGACAAATTAGGGGAGCTCTTTAAAACCGAGTTCTTAGACTTATCAAAGCTTTCCAGAGCAAGGGAGTCTAGAGATGATTGGCTCATTGAGCCGGACATGCCAGGACCATCCAATGCCTAGTCCTCAAAGCCATCCATAGATGATTTACTTCTTGTAGATCTAAATTTGGAAAGGGATAGGAAAGGCAAGAGCAAAATGGATCAGGGGGCTGAGAACCAATGGGAGTTTGTACGACAAATTCCAGTGACAAAGGTCTTACAGGATGACCCACTTCAAGAGGTCTATAAGGACTCTTTAGAGGATGACCCACTTCAAGAGGTCTATAAGGACTCTTTAGAGGGATATTATGCCACAACTAGATTGCCAGAGCAAGATCTTCCTCTAGCACTTGTGGTGGTAGTCGAGTAGCTTGCAGGACACATGAACCGAATAGTTGATAAATGGGCCAATGAATACCGAACCTTAGATTGGAAGGAGATTCGGGAGCTCACGTGGAAAGGACAACCATTATTCATGGAAGTGTTCTCAACAAATACAGCTAAACCAGGAGAGACAGCCTTTCTTGGAGAAACTATTGCTCCTCCCCTACGAGAGTTCACTAGAGAGGGACCCTCAACATCAAAGTGGACCACTGCTAGTAGCCCAACTCTAGCACCAAGATATTATCCTACACCAAAAGTGCGACCACAGATCACACCACAACAACATTTTTCTCACTATGACAATCGGAGGGTAGGTGAGTCAACTCGGCCTCCCATAAATGCACCTCCTGAAATGCGGGTAACAAGATCTTTGGAGGGGATTGGTGAGGCTGGCAATAGGGTACCCACACCAATTTGGGATGCATGTGGACCATCTTACCAAAGAGAGGAACAATTCCCACTGAGAGTGAGAGGCCGTAGGCCCTATGATGAGTATTCAAGACAAGTAAGGCCATCAACTCTTCAGAAACTGGTAAAGAAGTATGAAGGGTCGGGAGATCCATACGACCATGTAGCAGCATTTAGGCAAGCAGTTCGAGCTGACCAAGTGGCTGACAAGCATACTCAAATTGAAGGATTTGGGCTCACTCTTGAGGGAAAGGCCCTTGCTTGGTTTCAGGCACTAGAGGCTTCAGACAAATCTTCTTTACGAGTTTTGGAAGAGAGATTCATTGCTGCTTTTTCCTTGATGGGGATTCAACATGACACGGTAGCAAACATCTACTCTTTCAAGCAAGGTGAGAATGAGAGTGTTAGAGATTGTGTTAATAGGATGAAGCAGTACATTAATCGTTGCCCAGAAGATGAGAAGCCCGCCCAGAGTCGATTAATTTCTCTCTTCTTCTTAAAAGGGCTCAAAAATTCAACACTACATACACATCTCTATGCAAAGAAGCATACAAATTTCAATGAGTGTTGCCATGATGCTATGGATTTCACCGATAACTTCAAATTCCAAGATGGTTCTAGCTCTGAGGTGAAACCTAGAGATCAGTGGGGTGATGATCAAAGTTCAGGGTCTAGCGCGCTAGTGAATCCAGACCAGATAGCTAACCTAGTACTAAGGAGATTGGGACAAACCTATCGCCCACCCATGCAGCCACAACAACAGCAGCAACGAATGAGGAGTGTACTACCTACTACAGGTCCTCATCTTTGTGGGGCATGTGGCGGTAACCATAAAACCGAGGAATGTAATACCTTTTCTCCTCTAGTCACAAACCAACCCACAAAAAAGTGGTGCCAGGCCTATGCTTGGAACTTTACCCACACCACACAGAAATGTACTCGCATTGCAAGAATGAGACAGGAGCGTGAGCAGCAAAGGGGTGGAGTGGCTCCACAAATGTATCAACAGTATACTAATTTTGAACGTAAGCCACCGATGGCACAAGAGCAAGCACGGCCTGTTCTTGGTGCTCAACCTCCTGCTCCTGGGACTGCTCCTGTGAGGGTTGTTGACTACGACATTTCAAATATGTGTAGAGACTTGGTAAACCCAGGCTACGTGGAGGAGGAATATGCATCATATTCATCCAAGGAAAATCTCTTTGAAAGTCCCGCATACCTAAGCCAAGCACTGGTGGAGGCTCAACCAGGGGAACAAAATTCTTTGATGTTGCTAGGCGGCTACCAACCTAGGACTCCAGGCCCCTCAGGTCAATGGTAGTAAAGGAAAGTAGAAGCCAAACTAATGGGCCCATGTTATGAGTGCGGAGAACCCCATTGGGCTCGTGATTGTCCACATCGCTCAAGGCAAACAGCTCGATCCAATACAACAGTACCACAGTTTCCACCAATTGAAAGATATTGTCTAGGGTGTTGTGTAGAACACTTCCCAAAGGATTGTCTGCTGAAACCACATGAGGAAGGCACCTCTCAACCAAAGGTCTCACTCAACCTTGTAGGGGCAGTTCCATCACCACCTTCATTTGAGAATGAGGATGTCGTGCCACTTAGAGTCATGACCAGATCACAGACACGAAATGCTGAAATGCAAACTGATGAGACACCTCGAACTAGGATGCAAAGGCAAATCTAGTGGACAAGACCCTACATTCCAATAGAAAAAAGACCACTAGGAGGAAAAAGAACCGCAACAAGCGAACTAAAAGTGCGTCCATTAGTTCTCAAGAAGCCTCTAAACAAAACATGAAGGATCAAACTTTTACATCCCAAGAAGTGCATGAGGAGCTTCAACCTCAACCTGGGCCTAGTGCTAAACAAGATGAGACTAGTACGACCGAGGATAGTTCTGGGGGTTCTATTTTTGTGGATAAGGTGAATGAGACTCTAGATGCCATCATTGATGCTCATAGAAGTCGCATTGCAGCTTTATCTGAGCTACCCAAGAAGCTTCAAGAATACCCAAACCCTCGTGAGGAGAAGATCAATCTAGCTGTACATCAGCAACTCATTAGGGAAGCTCAGTCAATACTTGAGGGACCACCACCACCTATTCCTCGGGGCCCAACCTCTCTTAAGCCAACATTAGAAACCATACCAGAAGTATCATCAAGTTGGAAAATGAGAAGTGAGCTCATCTCACAAGCTCATAGCGAGAGGTTTGCACCAATTGACACCCCATTGAAAGAAGGAATTCTGCCACCACCTAGCCTTGCCTTCCCATGCAATGATGAAGTTATTGATGCTAACGAGGACATGGCAAATGAGATGTGGGCAGCAGTTCATGAGAAAGTTAATGAGAACATGTCCTCTATTAGTTCACCTCCATTCTCTGAGGTAGATTTTACCAGGGGCACAGAAAACAACTTTAGACGCCCAAGCATCCAGGAGGAAGTTCAAACAATTGTTTCTCCTAGAAGTAAGCATACAATGAAAACCTTACCATCATATTTGGGAGAATATGAGAACTGTTCTCAAACCTTGAGGATACCCTCCATGCATAGAAGGTTGACAAAGGAGATGGATATGGGTATCGTGCAAGCTATTTTGTCAGCACCAGTGGCTTGTACCTTACCTTTGCTTGATTTGATAAAAATTCGACCTGAGTTGTGGAATGATATTGCCACATGTTTGTCAGAGCAGGTATTGCTACAAAAGGGTCACCATGAGTGTACTATACACCCTGAGACAAAGCATGTTTTGCCAGTTCCTATCAACAAAGTAGGAAAATTTTGTGAGGACGATCAGGGAAATGCTACCCTCCCATTAGAAGTGCTCTCAAATGAGCCACTTTTTATACAAAAACTCTAAAACTCCCAAAAGTTCCCATGTGGGATTGAATATGAGCACACCTTTGCGGTAGTGGATTTTGGAAAACATCCAAACTATGAAGTGATATTGGGTAGACCATTTATGCGACAATTTCAAATGATTCAAGATTGGGGATACAATTATTTGTACCTCCGACATGATTCTATCATCACAAGGGTCAACCTAAAGAATCACTCATATCGTGATGTAACAAGGTCTCCAATAGATGAGTTTGATTCTGCTTCATCTGAGGGCTCAAGAGTTACATTGTCAGATGGGCGAGAAGATCTGTGGATGTGTGGAGCCTTATGTAGGGACTTCAACACTGAGAGACTTAAGGGTAATCGCGAAGTGTATCAGATGAGGCATACATTCCACAACCCTTCCCTGAGCACTTAATTGATCCACTAGAATGGAGTCATGTCCTTGCAACATTATCGACATGTGCTTTACCTAAGCCAATTCAATTTTGTGACTCAGATGGATATGATATTATTCCTATACGAATGGTACAACCACGTGACTTTCTAGATGATTTGTACTATAGGAATGCATCCACAATAGCATTGCATGTAGAGGAAGTCTCTGCTACTCCATGAGCTTTATCATGTCAAAAGGGTGGTGTTTCTACCTTACACAACCCACTTTTAAAATCTGCTCTTGAAGCTCCAACACAAATGATGTGGATAATTGATGAGTACTCAAGTGAGGGCCATGGCTGGCATGTTCCAACTACTTTAGTCACTGCTCAAAGAAGGCAAGGCAAGAAGGAATTATCAATTTGGCTACCCAAAGATGCATATAAATTGGTACCATCTAGCCTAGTTGCTAAGCCTCCTAAAAAGCACATCTTTTCCAAGCCTAAACCTCAGATTGTTACTCGTTGGGTCCCAAAGCATGTTCTTAAAGCACAAGGCTATTATGAGGGTGCAACAGCAATTTGGCTTCCTAAATGCCATGGTTTGCTAGGGGTAAAGGAGTGTATCAATAAGATTCCAAAAGCCACCCTTGGTTTTCCATATAAGTGGGTGCAACGGAAATCAACACAACCTCTTCAAGATAGGATAGGTGGTTGTGATAGCACCTACAAATCTCCTTGTGTTGATTTTCCTAAAACATGTATTGAAACACCAGTTGTCCCAATTTCTCCTTGTTACACAATTCCACCTTCAACTTGTGTACCTAAGACAAGTCCACATGAGTCTCATTTGAGCATAGATTCTAGCACTTCAATGCCTAAATCCTCTTATCTTGCTCAAATTCCAAGACAATTGATAAAATTTCACCTCTTAAGAAGGACATACCCAAAACCAAAGATAAGGCATTAACACTACAATTGAAGCTCTTTGGTAGATCAATGTTTGAATAGAGTGGTTCCTTATGCCTTTAGAGGATTGTGTTCTTTTTGAGATGATCTCCACCACCAGGGTAAGGGTAAGCTCAGCGACTCCACAATAAGATCAACAAGCTAGGGCACTTTTATCCCACTGGGTTTTTTCCCTTGGCTATATTCGGTGATTGGCACCAATAACAAATTTTATTCCTTTCTTTTCTTTTCTTGTTTGTTAATAAACATTTTGCAGAGATCTCAGCTAAACAAGAGCATACAAACACGCCCCAATAGTCCACCTAGGTGCTAGGATTAATAAAATTTTTTACGAAAATATACCCTAAATAAATATATAAAGTGAATCGAGACATGACGTGTCTACAGCCATGTGGAATGCTTGGTAGGACCTGGGGTTGTCTTAGCACCTTGGGACCAATGCCTTGGTTTCCATGGGATGAACACTACCTTCAAGGAATCTATCGCCTTGATAGATGTTGGTAGGACTCTGGGGTACATTATGGGCCCTCGAGACCGATGCCCTCATCTTCATGGGGTACTCCTTATGTCATAAAAGAAAGAAAAAGGTCTGTCGCCCTTGAGATACTTAGCGGCCTTTAGATTCTCTTGGCGGAGGTCTCTTGGCCATTGCTTGGGTCTCATTGGGATGGAACCTTAATCTTTATCATCCTCTACACACACATCAAAAAAGAAAAAAAAAAGGTCCAATAACCATTGCTCATATTTAGGAGTAGGTTTGCCACTTAGGAATAACTTAAATACTTGTAGGACATTGAGACTGCGATCATAACCTGTGGTGTGCAAGCACACTTGCCTTTGCATAGCACTATCTATCACTTAGTCTCACTTTGACTAGTCTTTACTCACCTATTTTAGTACTCTTTAAAACTCTAATCAGCCTTTCACTTGTATGCTCACATGTGAAATTGTCATTGCTGGTTTTTGTCTTTCCTTTTCTTTCTTTTTTTTCAATAAAAGGGCTTTACTTGTATCCATTGTTTTTTGCAGCTCTTGCTTCTACCGCGCTCGAGAACGTGCGCAAAATAGGAAGGGGGGAGTGTTGCGTGACGAGTGAAGATCAATGCAAGGATGCAACAAAAAGATACTTAGGGCTCTTGTAAAGAGTTCCAAGTTGTAGATGAGTGTGGGAGTAGGCTTGACAATAATCCCACATGGGAACTTTTGGGAGTTTTAGAGTTTTTGTATAAAAAGTGGCTCATTTGAGAGCATAGACACATTGGGCAAACTCATGTTTGAGCTCTCTTGAGACTAGCGCTCCCTCTTTTCCCATAGAGGTGCAAGCTCTTCTCTCTCCCCATCTACATTGTTGTAAGTTCTATTTTTTGTTAATTCAATACAATGAGTTGATATTTGTCTCTCTTCTCATGTCAATTCTCTAGTGTGCATGTTTCTTATTGATAGCTTCAAGGTTTGTGTGCATGTTTCTTATTGATAGCTTCAAGGTTTGTGTGCATGCTAGGGAAATGAGTATTTGAGAATGAAGAATGCTTTGATCTTGTGTATGCAATAGCTAAGCTTTCTTCTTGTTTGGATGCATGGATGAGTGGAATGTGGAGATGAGTGAGCAATAGCAAGATTGAGCTTGTGTGTGTGTAAGTCTATGTCAATAGTAGTAGTATTCCTAGCATTCTCTCCATCAAATGGATAAGCTTTGTGCACTGGTACGGGTTGAATCCCTAGCTCCGAAAGGGATGCAAATCCCATTGGATTGAGCTACGTGTGGATCATACTACTCTTGCTACAAGTGAGAGAGTTTTTCGTCTCTCTAATTGCAGATCAACTTCATGTACGTGTAATGTTTGTGGACTATGAAAAGCCTGATAAGTTAGATTTTCGGTGCATAGGCACTGGACAATACATAATTTTTTGATTTGTTGTTTACAAGCCTATTCAAACGCCGTTTGCCTCAAATATTTATCCACCAAATGAGTTTTGTAAGGTTCTTTCCTTATCCTTCTTTTTTTCAACGAAAATTATATCTTCAATGCTAATGTTTTTATCTTGCGTTTATTTTGCCACATGGAGGCGAGGGGTATAGGCTTCCAAGGAGAGATAATCCAATTGTCCCCGAAGATTGTTTTGAAGCCATGTTCAGGTGTGTTAAGATTGTCATCATTTTATTGGGTTGTAATGTTAGATGTATTTTTATATGGAAAGGAAGGGCCACTTTACACATATTTCTTTTGCTTGTAACTGCATGCAAAATGCTACCTTGAAAAAGTTATCTTTTTTAATGGTGTGTCTAGCTCCTACCCATCGGAGACGGGTATGTCGCTACCTCGACGGGTAGCGACACTAGTATGCTTAAGAGCTCCATGGATTGAGTCCTATGTATAATAAGAGCTCTGTGCATATAGAGCTCTATGCATAACTTTATGAATAGAGCTATGCATAGCTTTTAATACGCATAGAGATAAGCATAACACCTATGCATAGGGCCTGATCTATGTATAAACTCATGCATAGAGCCCGAGCCCTATGTGTAAGCTCAGCCTGTATATAAAGCTCCATGTCATTGTGTGAGACCTGACCCTATGATGGTGTAGAGCCATGCAAACGCACCCAGAGACGAAGATGCGAAGTGGTATAGATGGTCATAGGAAACCTGGGCAAACATGGTAGGACGTATTATGTGGTTGCTAGGACGAGAAAGACCGTTTGGTTGACTAGTGAGGACGAGGCGGGCACTCTCCATGCTCAGCAACAAGAACCGGCAGGCCCTTCATGTGGGCGCCTAGATGACCAAGAGCTTCAAGCTCTGTGCGAGGAAGGGCAGCTAGGCAGAACACTGGATTGCGTGGAACAGCTCGCCACACCTCCTCCAAACAGCGTCTACCTTTCCCTCTTGAAGTTATGCAACAAGCAGAAAACCCTACCTCATGCCAAGCGTATCCATGCCCATCTTGCCCTACATAAATTGGAACTGACTGGATCCCTTGGTGAGCCCTTAGTCATCACCTTGGCCAAATGTGGTGCCCTTGAAGATGCACTCCACATCTTTCACCAATTGCCATGCCGTACGGCCTTTTCCTGGACAGCTGTGATATCGGGATTCACCGACCAAGGACGTGGTCAGGATGCTCTTACAATGTATCAGTACATGCAGGAAGAGGGTGTAGAGCCAGACCATTACACCTTTGTCAGTCTTTTCAAAGCTTGTGGTAGCATACCTGACCTTGCAGAGGGTAAGAATTTACATGCCAAGGCTCGGAGCAAGGGCTTGGTGTTAGATGTCTTTATCGGCACCACCCTTGTGAGCATGTATGGCAAGTGTGGGGCCATCGTGGAAGCAGAGAATGTATTTATCGAGCTGGTTTCTCGAAACGTTGTGTCATGGAATGCCATGCTCTCAGCATATGTTGAGCAAGACTACGGAGAGAGAGCCTTACAATTGTACAGGCAAATGGAACAAGAGGGCATGACTCCAAACCCACAAACGATCTTAATCACCCTTCAAGCATGTGGCACGCTTGCAGACAAAGAAGAACTTAATTTAGACAAACAAAACAAGATGGTGGCCCACGAAATCGGCCAAGCATTACATGCAAACGCCCGGAAAACGGGCTTTTCTTCAGATGTCTTTATTGGTAACACTCTTGTGAGCTTGTATGGCAAATGCGGCACTATTGCTGAAGCAGAGAACGTTTTTGGCTGCTTCTCCCAATGTGGTGTCATCTCTTGGACTGCGCTCGTCTCAACCTATGTTGAACAGGGCCTTGGAGAGAAGGCTTTGCAGTCCTACCGACAGATGCAAGAGGAAGGTGTAAGTCCAAACCAACAAACATTTGTGAGCACACTTCAGGCATGTGGCATCCTTGCAGAAAAGGAAGAAGATAGTGTTTTCCAGGGGCACGTAATGTCCCTTCAAATCGGACAGGCATTACATGCAGATGCCCAGAGGAAGTTCGATGCCTTGGATGTATTTGTTGGTACTACCTTGGTGGGTGTGTATGCAAAGTCGGGGGCAATTGTGGAAGCAGAGAATGTGTTCGTTGGGTTATCTCAATGTACCATCGTACAATGGAACGCCATGCTCTCTGCATATGTTGAACAGGGCCAAGGAGAGAAGGCTTTACAATCCTATAGGCAATTGCAAGAGGAGGGAATGTGCCCAAATCAGGGGACTTTTGTTGTTGCCCTTCAGGCCTGCGGCACCCTCTTAGAGAATGAAGAAACTAGCAATGTTGTGGAAGGGCAGTTAGCAAAAATTAGGGTTCATGAAATTGGCCAGGCATTACATGCTGATGCTCGAAGGGCGGGCTTTGCTTCAGATGTCTTTGTCTGTACCACTCTTGTGAGTATGTATGGTAAGTGTGGGACTGTTGCAGAAGCAGAGAATATGTTTGGTGGTTTGTCCCAGCGCAACACCATCTCGTGGAATGCCATGCTCTCAGCATATGTTGATCAGGGCCAAGGAGAGAAGGCTTTACAATTGTACAAACACTTGCAAAACGAACATGTTATTCTGAATGATGTCACACTCGTCTGCGTTCTGCAAGCCTGCAGTGAAACTGGGTGTATGGAGATTTGTAGGCAACTTCATTTCACAACCATCTTTGCTGGTTATGATTCAAGAGTTTTTGTAACCAGCACTCTTATCCACGCATATGGGAGTTGTGCAAGCATGGTAGATGCGTATTCAGTCTTTGATGGACTGTCGAAGCCTGCTGTCGCAGCATGGAATGCATGCATTGCTGGTTATGCAGGAGAAGGAGATTGTCTAGCCACTCTGCAAATGTTTGAGAAAATGCAACTGACAAGCAATCAGCCTGCTGGAGTCACATTCACCTCACTTCTCTCTGCTTGCAGTCATGCTGGCCTTGTTGACAAAGGTATCGGGTACTTTGAATCCATGAGCAAGGATTATGGCATAAAGCCAGATTTGAAGCACTATGTGAGTATAGTAGACCTCCTTGGACGTGCGGGGGACCTAAAAACTGTGGAAAACATCTTGCAGAGGATCCCAGTGCAGGGTGATCTGTCCATTTGGTTGTGCTTGCTGGGCGCTTGCCGTGCGCACAGCAATGTGAAGCTAGGAAAAGTGGCATTTGATCATGCAGTGAGTCTGCAGCCCAAGGAGGCTGCCCCATATATTTTATTGTCAAACATCTATGCCAATGTCTGCCTGCAGCAATATGGAAGCGAGATGTTTGAACTACAGGCAGAGTGAAGCTGTGTAGAGGAAGCCTGCTAAGATACAACATAAATGTGCTCTTTTGTAGGCAACCCTGAGAGCTCACATTGAAAACAGCTGCATGACTTGCTACAACAATCGGCGCAGAGCCTAAGTAGAATGATCATTTGGGCAATTGTCAACATTTGGCCACCCAAGTGGTCTTCCCCTATTTCATGCCAAGGTACGGAAGGCTAGGGAGCTTCATGTCACCCGTACTGAGGCCAGGCCTTGTGTCACCTACGGGAAGCTAGGCCTCGTGTCACCCATAGTGTGGCTAGAACCCACTATCAGGGATCCTTGTTTAGGCTTCCCACTGAGCTAGTTCCGTGCTCGAGAAGAGCTGCTATTTGTAGGATCCAGGAATGGGTCCATTGTACAATGCACGTGCACGCATCTCTGCTTGCTTGAAATTGTTTTCGTGTGACTGCCTGCCATGACGTGTCCAGTTCACGGGCAGGGGACGCCCACTTGTGAACCTTGCGAATGCTCTGAATTCTGACATGGTTTGTTGCATCTGAACATGGTTTTGTACTTTTTGGGAAAATAGTTTTTTTCGAACACTGTACTGTACCTGTTGGACTCGATTGTGTACTTTCAGTACCTGATGTAGCCGCCTATTGTACTTGCTGTACCCAACTAAGTACCTACTATACCTGCAGTACCCAACTGTGTACCTACTATAGCCGCCTACTATACTTGCAGTACCTGACCGTGTACCTGTTGTACTCAACTGTGTACCAACAGTACCTGCTGTAGCTGTCTACTGTACCTACAAGTATATGCTGAAACCCTATTGACCTATAAGTACATGTTGAAAATCTTATTGTACTTGCAAGTACATGCTGAAACCCTATTGTACCTACAAGTATATACTGAAAAACCTACTGTATCTGCAAGTACATGCTGAAAAACCTACCATACTTGCAAGTACCTCTACTGCATATCACCCTATATCTGTAGTACCAGATGTACATGCTATGAACTGGCACCAACTGTACTTGTTTGAGTACCTGCTATTGACTCCGCGTACCCTGTTCATGTACTTATACCTGTTAGTGTGCTTGTTTGTGCATGATGGTCTCGGAACGACAATTTTGCATTCACTTTCCTTCAGGTGTATGAGATTTGGTGGCCAGGCTATATATACTCATTCAACGAGACCGGTATCGATAGTCTACTCTAACTCACTTTTGTTTGGTTAACTTGTCATCATATCTGCAGTACATTAGATTATCTGGCTGTTAGGCCCTTAGAACTTTGTACAGATTAAATACTCTAATAATATCTGCTAGCCGGCCCTTGGAACTTTGTACAGATTAAATACAAATTAAATACCGGACTAAGTACCTACTGTACCTACGGTACTCGACTGTGTATCTACAATACCTACTGTAGCTGCCTACTGTACTTGCAGTGTACCAATAGTACTTGCTATAGTTGCCTACTGTACTTGCAAGTACATGTTGAAAATCCTATTCTACTTGTAAGTAGATGTTGAAACCCTATTGTACTTGCAGGTATATGCTGAAAAACCTATTGTATCTGCAAGTACATGCTAAAAAACCTACCATACCTACAAGCAGTACTCGATTGTATACTTGTATCTGATTGTGTACCAATAGTACTTGCTATAGTTGCCTACTGTACTTGCAAGTACATGTTGAAAATCCTATTCTACTTGTAAGTAGATGTTGAAACCCTATTGTACTTCCAGGTATATGCTGAAAAACCTATTGTATCTGCAAGTACATGCTAAAAAAACCTACCATACCTACAAGCAGTGCTCGAAAAAGAAATATTTTTCAACTAATCAAAATAAGGGTAACTCTTAAATAAATCCGGTTTTTGTTTTCAAAATTTCTATGTCAATGTATTTGTACCGGTCAGAATTAAGAAAAACCAGTTGAGATATTAAGTAACTATTTTAGTTATAAAACCAGAATCCGTTTTTTTCTAGCATTGCCTACAAGTACTTGCTGAATATCATCCTATATCTACAATACCATATGTAATTGTTGTGAATCTGCACCAAGTGTACATCTGCTATTGACACTGCATACCAATACATGTTTGTAAACTTGTACTTGTTTGTGTACTTGTACTTGTTAGTGTACTCTTATCAAGGAGGCGCTTGAGCCACAATCTTTGCGAAGGTGTGAGCTAGGCTCTAGTATGAGAGCACCTGTTTGTGTGTGGTCTTGAAAAGATGATTTCGCTTTTACTTCCCTTTTTAGGTGTATGAGACTGGTGGCGAGGCAATTTACTTGAGTCATTCGAGAAGTCTAGCAATGACACTCTACTCCGACTCACTTTTGTTTGGGTAACTTGTTATCATATTTGCATTACATTGGATTATCTGTTTGGCAGACCCTTGGAACTTTGTACAGATTAAATACTTCAATAATATACTTCAGTATTGGGGGGGAGGGTCGGCCTGTTTGCGGCCCCAATGGTGGTGTACTGTGCAGTGTCTGTCTCTTTTGTAGATTATCTTGTGCAGTGATACATAATTCGGTTGTTTTGTATAATGTGGCTTTTACATTTTAAGTGTTGACGTGTGTATTGTTCATGAGATGGTGCCCAAGGACATTCACACCTAGCTGATGTAGTGATATCAGAGCAGAATAGTTTTTCACTTTTTAGTGGAGAAACGGGTGGTTAGGCATTGGGCTCCATGTGAACAGCCATCAAACACTATGGACATCCATGCACAAAGTGGGGAAGGGGCTAGTTCACATGGCCAAGCAAGTGGTACTCATGCTTTTGAAGCTTCGGAAATAAGCATATGCATGTAGGTTATATAGAGGAGCAAATACATGTGGGACAGACAGCCTTCTCGAGATAAAGAGAAGATGCAAGAGGATGATCCAAATGTATTGAAAGCAGAGATTGAGCGTGTCAAGAGGTAGTTGTATGCTAGGGAAGAACTCAAGATGTTCTCTGATAATGCGCGGGCTCATAAGCTTATGGAGGCCACAAAGGCCGAGCCCGTGGTGGCACACACTATGGATTCTATGGCAAAGGAATTGGGTATGAATCCCTGAAAGGTAGCCCTTAACTACCTTATACGCATTGGAGATTTGGTAAAGGGCAATGTAGGGAGACTGTGTGTGTGAGATCCCTTGCATGGCAAGATAGGTAATGCTATGTCTTGCATGATTAAGTCTTATGTGCACAAAGATGAGGCTTTCATGACTTCCGATAGGGAAAGTGATAGGCATGCTAGCCGCTGTCGCGCTTTGCCTATGGAATTGGCTTGAGATGAGCCCCGTCCTGGGCTGAAAGTTGTGCATAATGTTGGGACAACCAAAGATGATTATGTATCACTTACCATTCATGCCACCACGAGTATACACATGGTGAACGAGTCTCATGCAGAAATCCTTATGTAAATGCAAGTATTGGGAAGCCGCCTTTGCACAGCTTACCATTGCATAGGGCGCATGCCTTTGTATCGCATGCTTCTCGCAAGAGTCATGTGCATGCACCTACTACTGTCCCATTGGATAAGGGGAAGAGAAAGCTGGAAGATGAGGGTCACCATGCCAAGAGGCTTAAAGAATTTAAAGCAAGTGACAAATTTGTAAAGTTTGAAGCCTATCATGGTGATCATGATGCAAGCAAGGCAATGGCTTTTATAGCCCAGTTTGACATTGCCTTCAGTGATAAGTTCTCTAAGAAATCAAAGATTCACCACGTGAGCATGTTTCTAAAGGGCTCGGTTATCCATTGGTGGATGATGAAAAAATAGTCCTGTTCATACATGGGAGGACTTTAAAGAGAGATTTTATGCACAATTCTTACCTCCCAATGATGTGAAGAAGATCATTAGCAAGTGGGATAAAATTGAGCAGAAGGGCAATGAGTTCGTTTAGACATATGTAAACAGTTTTTGGAAGATCTACTTGGAGATCTTGCCATTTTTCTTTGTGGGTGAACCCAAGAAGAAAAGGAAGTTCAAGTTTGGACTTCAACGGGTCTACAAGTCTCATCTTGATACTCACCACAATGCTACCTTGTAGGACTATAGAGCAATTGCTCTTGCCACCGAGAAATTGGAGCATAAATTATATCATTCTAGCAAAGGAGACCATGCTTTCAAGCGCAAAGAGAGGGTTGATCATAACCAGCAAAAGAGCGGACATAATGCTAAACCTTTTGTGAAAGATGTAAAGAGTGGTGGGAAGGCTGAAAACATGGAGCCCAAGGATGCCTCTCAAAAAAAGCACAAGTTTAGTCTCACTCCTAAGCAAAGGGAGCAATATGCCAAGGGGGATAAATGATTCTAATGTGGTAGTAAAGATCACATGTTTTGTGAGTGTCCCAAGCTAAGAATAAGGACCATGAGAAGCAGCAAAAGGAAAATATGCATGCCATTCCGAATGTGCAAGGGAATACATGAAATGAAGACAAAGAGAGGATGGTTTGCAAAGCTTGGGGATAGCTCAAGGATCAGCTTGCACTCTTTATGTTTGATGATTGTGCCACAAATAACTTCAATTATGTGGAGATGGCATCTACATTGAACATTGATGTAGGGGACCTGGGACCCCATATTGAGGTGGAGGCCACTTTTGTGGGCAAGCAAATGCAAGCGACCTCTATCTTTGGAAAGTTTCATGTACACATCCACCAGGGGTATCTTGATCATGAGAATTTTTTGATTGTGCCAATGCAAGGATGTGGTGTATTGTTGGGAAAGTCGTGGCATCACCACATTGAGTCATGCAAGGAGTATAAAACAAACATGATTACTTTTATGCATAAGGGCCGCATGCATGTTATTTATGCTAGCCAAGAGGGAAACTCCATCCCAATTGTATCTCATGTTCAGATTAGTAAAGCAATGAAAAAGAGTGTTTTTGTGTACTTGGTTTTTGTATGTGAAAATGTTAAAATGATGATGTACAGTTATAGACTGAAATTTTTAGATGCATACAAAGATTGTCTTGTAGATGCATTGCTAGGAGACTTACCTCCTGAGAGACCTAAGGATCACTGCATTGATTTGGTGTCGGGAGCTCCCTACCAAATAGACCCGCATATAGGGTAAGAGGAGCATAGTAAGAGGAGACTATGAAACAAGTGACAAAGTTATTGGACCAAGCTTTAGTTCCAGCCAAGCTCTTCGCTAGTATTGCTAACCGATCTCGCTAGTGCAAAAAAAGGATGGTCCCTTTCTTATGTGTGTGGATTACTAGGCTTTAAATAAGCTTACTATTAAGAACCAGTTTTCAATCCTAAGCATAGATGACATCCTCGATAAACTTGATGGGTTTGCATGTTTTAGCTGCATTGACCTTAAGAGTGGGTATTACCAGGTCTGTGTTGCACCATAGGATGTACACAAAATGATATTCAGGACATCATTTGGGTTATATGAGCTTTTGGTTATGCTATTTGGTCTCATGAATGCCTTGGCCACATTCAATAGAATGATGAATCACATTTTTTTGTGAGCGAGTGTCAAAAATTCATAGGTGTATTTTTTGAAATTTTAGTATTTTCCAAGAATGAGCAGGAACACCATCAGCATTTGGCCATTGTGTTTGAAGAGATTCTGTTAATCCCATTTTGGATTAACAAAGCTGCTCCTCCAATTGAGGACATTAATAACTGTTACGTAAAGGCATTATAAAAGTTGTAGATTTTGAGATACTGGCCACCCAAGGTCTTAGTTAGTGAGTTTTGGCACCCAAGTGTGAATAAGGGCCAGTTGTATAAAAGGTAAATTCTCATAATAAAACGACATAATTTCCCTTTGTGCTATGAAAGCTCTTGCTTTGTCTTGTAAGTGAGAGAGAGAGAGAGAGTGTGAGAGAGAGAGAGAGAGTGAGTGAGAGTGAGAGTGTACTCTAGTGCGTGTTCCTCTTCTATGCATGTGTGTGTGGAAGAGTGAGAGGTAGATTGCATTGCATATTGTGCCTGAGAGCGACTCTGCGTTGACAGCGTGGAGATGGACATTGGGGAGTGGAGCTTCCAAAAGCGAGCTTGAGGAGCCTCAAGGAACGTGAGCTCGAAGCATTCCAATGATGGTTGTTGTCTATTGCTTCTTCCCGATTGTGAATGGGTAGAGTTCTCTCTTGGGGGGTGCAGTAGCCCATAACATTTTTGGCATCGCTCTGTCGAGGAAACACCATTGTTTCTTCCATCCTCTTGAGCTCCAGCTCCCATTATGCAAGATTCACTATTGCCTTTGCATTTGGAAGGTGCATTGTAAAGAAATTGTGTAGATAAGGTTTGAGTGGTAGAGAAAGAATTACATTAGTTCTAAAAAATCGTGTGTTGGATGTGTGGGTGAGTACTTGGTAGAACCTAGAGGAAAGCTACACTTAGTTTTACATTCAATTTTATTGTTTTTCGTCTCACTAATTCCTACACTGTATGCTATCAGTTAGTAATACGCAGTGTATTATTTTTTCTAAAAATCACTAAAACTATGAAAAAAGGAGCCATTGGTTGTATTTAAGTTTAAAAATTAAAGTACATGTTTTGAGTGCATCGTAAGAAAGAAAACCTTGAGGCCTTTGAGGTGTGACATCCTCAATGCTAAAATCACTTCCATTAAAAGAAACCATAAGGTTCTTCTCTTCATTCATCTCACAAAGAATGTATGAGTCCACCCATTATTTTGACTTTCTAACCTCTTTCATTCTTTCAACAAGGGAAAGGTGAGAATGTACTTCTTGGGATCTTTTGGGCTTTCAACATTCAGGGGAAGTAGAAAATAAGGAGTAGTTGGGTCAAAAAGTTGTCTGCTTTCTCCAAGTAAGCACAATCACATGGACCAAACCTCGACCAAACATGCCTAACTGTATTCTTTTGTTTGGCCTTATCCTACTAAGGCTCATTAAATTATATTTTCTTTGTTTTCTCAGTTTGATGTGCCCCAAGGAGTTCTCTTTTAGTAGAACGTGAAAAAGAAGAAAAATTCCTAGCTTAAAATCTAGGACTCATTGGTGGGTGAAAATCTTCTACCACCCAAAAGTAAGATTGCCTAAGAGCCCTCCATTAAGACTTTGTCCTCAACGAATAAGCTTAAGTTCTTCTAGTTAGGGATATTGTTTGTTATCTTTTTCCTTTTGTTTTTTTGACCACCAAGCATTTGAGAAGCCATGAATCTTAATGAGAAAACAAAGAAAAAATTAAAGCATGTTGGATTATTTCATTCGATCGGGATTCGGGATTAAAAAAATTTAGTAATAAGATCTTTACATAAATCAATTCAAAAAGGGTTATGCCAACACAAATACAATTTTAAAACAAGTTGTGTATTCCAAGAAAAGAAAAAGTTAATCAAAAGAGATTCTAGAATCCAAATTTAAAACCTTGAACTATTTATTATAGGACAAAACCATGTAAACTATCAAGCAAAAGGGACTCAAGAATCCCAACCCCACAAGCTATTTCTTAGTAAAAAACTAAGAAAAGAAAAACTGAATCAAAACGGATTCTAGAATCCAAATTTAAAACCTTGAACTATTTATAGGACAAATCCATGTAAACTATCAAGGAAAAGGGATTCTAGAATCCCAACCCTACAAGCTATTTCTTTGTAAAAAAATAAAAGAAACTAATAAAAATATAAAAGACTAATCAAGAAAAAAGATTTTAGAATCCGTTTTTAAAAAACACTTGGTTTCATGGTAGGATATGGGTAGAATAAAGGAAGGTATAGTAAAAGAGTATGGTCACCACTCACATAGCTAGCAGGGGGATTTGGGGGAGTCCCAACCCCATCCCCCTCGATTAGCAGGGGAATAGGGGGTTGCTTAAGGCTCCCTAAAGAGGGGTCTAGGGGCCCTCAAAGGCCCCCACACAATAGCATAGGGATTTTGGGGGTTATGTGTGCTTAATACGGTATGCCCTATGGTGCCACCACTACCACCTCCTCTGCCTTTCTCCCATACTTCACCCCTTTGCTAAGAAGAATGCAGGTGAAAGGGTGAGATTGAGCTCCTTGCAAAGAAAACACACATACACACAGATAAGAGTAGACAAGCATGCAAGAGAGATAGATGGCTGAATACTGTCTACTATTCTCTTCTCCCCTCTATAGCTGTAACATAAAGACAAGAGTATATACTGTAGTGGGAAAGTAATCTACTACTAAAACATACAAAATCAATCCATAGTCTGAACAACCTGATTACATGAGATGGTGCTATAACTATGCCATAACTTTAGTGAACTAAAGTGGTTGTCTCACAACTTGTAAACCACTCCTATAAACCATTAGTAGCATATCACCCATAATCTCACCAACCATGGCAATGGTGTAAGTGCAGCGCTGCATCATGGTATGCCATTCATATCCGCACTAGTTGAGAGCTCAATATCTCAACACTATCCCTCAAGATCAACTCCATATCCTTCACTCCAAGTAAGCTCAAGCTTCTTTGTACCCAATGCCTTTATAAAAACATCAGCTACCTAATCCTCTATGCTGACATACAAAATCCACATCATATACTAAAACCTTCTTTGTCATAAAATGATAATATTACACCTTAATATGCTTTGTCGTAGAGCATCTCTGCACCCAATACCTTTGTAAAGACAATAGCTTCTTGATCCTCTATTTGATATCCCAAATTCACATCACCTACTAAAACTCTTCCTTGACAAAATGATAATACACCTCAATGTGCTTTGTCGTAGCATGATACGATGGATCAACTATATGCTACTCATATTGTCACAATATATAAAAAATAGCCATATCCACCATGGGCTCACCCACATCTTCTACAACCAAGCTATCTCACATGTCATCATAGCAGCACCCATGTATTGAGTCTCTCTAATCAACAAAGCAACTATAGGCTACTCCTTACTGCTTCAGCTAATAGTAATACTTCCAAAAGAAAACATAAAGCCACTCTAGTAGATCAACCCAATTTGCATCTGTGTACCCATGTACATGTACATGTATCCCAGCCTCATAGAAAACCACTAAGATTGTACTTGCTCTGGAGTGTCGTCATCCTCCTCCTCCTTCTCCTCTTACTCTTCCATAATCCATTTCATATACCTTTGCCTTTGCCTCTGCCCGGCCCTATCGCCTCGCCTCTTTCTCTTGAGCTTGTTTATCAAGGTCTTCTTTAATGCTCATCAATGCAGTATCAATGCTAAAGCTCAATGTCTCACCTCCTCTTTTACATCCTTTCGTTTGAACATATCCATTGGCTCATATGTGGGCAGTGATAATGCTTTAGCACTTGGCATTGCTATACTTTCGATGTCATTCTCAACTTCTTTTTCCTCTTGTAGAAATTGGATGAAGGTTGCTTTACACGAGAAACTTAGCCCTCATATCCTTAATCCCTTTGGCATCTAAAAAATGGCTCTCCATCTCATAGTAGATGTCTAAGTCAAAATGCTTGAAAAAATACCTTAAGCTCTCTCTAAAGATGGCATCATTGACGTAAAGATGCACTAGAAAATCAAATGGAACCCATGATCCCTTTCCATAATCATCAAAATGAACAACTTGTGGACTAACATGTGTGTTCATGTAGTCAACTAGCACATCAATATTCCTCCCAGTTATCCTAAGCACATCGATCTTCTACATAAAGATCTAGAATAGCTCATCAAATATGTCGCTATAATTGGTCCATAGTGTACGGCATGCTTCCATAGTGGGTGGTGGCTCTATGAAGGTATGAGAGCTCTGAAGCTAGGAAGAAGGTTCAATCAATAGTAGGTAAGTAAAGGATGTGAAGGTGCGAGGGCTATGAAGCTAGGAAGAGGGCTCATTGAGTAGGTGAGTGAAATGAGAGATTATAGCCGAGCACTGTCTTTCTATACTTAAAATTTTTCTATTTTAGAAAAAACTACTATTCAAATATATTTTTAAAAAACCAAATATAGCAATAAGTTCACATATTATTAAACATGACTAGTAGAACAGTAATCTATATATCAAATTAAGATTCAAATATCAAAGTTATAGAGAGAAGACATTTCAAAGTAATTTCTGATCTTCTTTTTCTACAACAATTCCATCAACAAAACAATTAAGATTCAAATGTCAAAGTTATAGGGAAAAGACATTTCATACAACTAAAAGTACTTTCTGATCTTCTTTCTATGACAGTTCTATCAATTGTGTATTTAGAGTTATCCGGCATGCCATCGAAAAACAATTCACTATGGACTCAAGAACATCCTTCAACGTCCATTTGTGATTGACCAAGAGAACGCTAGAGTTTTTGGAACCCAATTGAATACAGGTTTCATATTGAATCAAACTTTAGTGGAAGTCAGCATCCTTTAGCCTTCTTCCATTGCCTATACTCCATACCTATATATAAGGTTTGTCATACCTATGTACAAGGTTTGCCTATACTCCATACCTATATATAAGGTTTGTCATACCTATATACAAGAAGGTTTGCGAAGGGATGTGGTATGACATTAATTCAAAGTTCAGAATATCACCTTTATGCACGGTAGCAAAACGAGCCATTACAATTATGAGATTCAACTGTTCTACGGCGTCCTGTCTCGTCATTTGGAGTTTGGGCTGCTATTTTATCGTCAACAGGATTGCGGTTCATGAAAGAATCGAGCGTTTTCTGCCCCGAAACGATCAGAGACCCCGGGAGTGCAAGCAGCAGCACTACCAGAACGACGACCAAAGGTATGGTAGTCGCTGGGACCAAGATAAGTATCGGAAGAAGCGCCGCTATCGGCACAAATTCCACGCAACTGGCGACGATATTCCTGGCAGTCATACTCCTACCGCAGACGCTCAAGGACCAGAGGCAGCCAACCGATCGCAGCTATGACCGGAATGAGGACAGCAAGAGCTATTTCTCCAGACGGTTTGATGTAGCCGACCTTCAGAATTGGCAGCAGGATGATCAATGGCCAGATGATACCTAACCAGAGGGCTGCGTTCAGCTTCCAGTCAAGATGCTCCGGCGCAGCTCGGAAGCGTCGGCAGGCGACGGAGATGAAGAATTGTGTGAGCACGACGCTTACTACGAAGAGCGGAAATGCAAAGAGGACCAAGAGACCCCACTTGCGGGGCTTGAAGTCACGGGAGAGAATGACGACGGTGGGATCGGACGGCTTGTAGAAGGCCACGAAGGTGGAGTTGGGCAGGTGGGAATCGTAGAAACGGTTGGCGTCGTCCAAACTCCGCCCGACGGGTGCGCGGCACGCCTTGGCGGTCGACAAAATCCACCTTTGCCTCTCCTTACACTTCCTCCTATGTGTGTTTACACTTCCTCCTATGTGTGTCTAGATATAGGTCCATGTTTTGCCTTTCCTTACAATTCCTCCCCATATAGATGCATGATATTCGAGGACACGATTAAGCATACCCCAAAAGTCCCATGGGTATGGGGTTGGTTTCCCCACCTCACAAAAGGTATCTAAAGATATACAAGGACCAAGAAAAAGTGCGTAGCTTTTTTTATCAGATGTCTCGCAGCCCTAAATTTCAGAAGATATCACAGAACTCCAGGAGTTTATGAAAATACACAAGCCCGCCAACCCACCCCCTAGTTCAGGTGAGGGCCCATAAGAAACACAAAGTTCTTCAAGTTCTACTACTTATGCAGTGTTTTCTTCTATAGCTAGTAAATTACTACACCCTTATCCGAGTGTTAGTCTTACTAACAAATTTGAGGCTGACTGCATTTTCTCTCATCTACCTTCTATACATCTAGATTTTCCTACTGATACTCTCGCCCCCGAGGAAATGCCGGCAACCCACTCGTCTCCACCAAGGCTGATTCAATGGGTAAGTTCCATTCAACCGAGAGATGAAATGGTTGAGCCTTTTACTGAAAACAATATCCTTGAGTCTTTATTATGTGTAGAATATGAAGGCTTGATCAGGGTAGGCAACCCATTACTAAAGCCAAATTTGATGTTCAAGGTGTTGATGCAAATCACACCTTTTGAACCAAACAGAAGAATCATGCCAAATGCCTATTCAACAGTCTCATCTACACAGCAACCATATGTGCCATATCCTCTCCGAGCACCAATGCCCAAATTGGAAGAGTTATTGCCAGAGCAAGAGAAGAGCCTTATGGACTAATGTAGCAAAACATACAAAGCTGCCCAACCCTCACTTAACGGACCTGCTTGAGATCATAATTGTTACATTTATGATCAACTACTATTTTCACAGGTGGCGAAAAGCAAATACTGTACATATAAGATGGGGTTATACAGCCATTATCACAAATGATACCAATCCCCGAATTGAAGATTTTGGTATACAACCTGATTGGTGTAAAGAGTACTTGACCATTCCAGAGTATAGATAATAGTACCAGTGCTCACCACCAACCCAAAGGGTTGATCCGTTGTACATGCCAATTAAGTGGAGGTTCACCCCACGTAGTTGGCTGGTGTATTGGGGATATCATCTGGTATAAACAGGTCAAGTTTGTCGACACTATTATCCAAGATGTCTGATTGCTATAACACCCAACACCAACTACATAGGTTTAACATGATTGGATGTAAGGGGTAGAAAAATATATCACTTGGATCTGTTAGTATTAAGTCTCCTAAAAAATACCCATAATTATAGTTGGGTCTGCATCTATTTCTGTATTTTGTTTGATTAGTGTTAAGTCCCCTAGATCGAGGTCTTTAGAAAAGTTAATTTCATATTGAAGAACTGAGAGGGTTGGTGTAGACAAAAATAGAGTTAAGGTTTGAGGAGGGGCCCGAGGAGTCACCACAACGAACCTATTTTTGAGGCTCGTTCAATAAGTAGTCTCAATTCATCCGTAGGCTCCTGTCTTTTGCTCCTTTTCCTTATGACCAATTGGCACTCTAAGTCCTGTATCCTTGAGTCTTTGCTATGACAGAAGGTTAGAAATTACCTCTTCACGTACCATGCGGGCTGCATCTAGCTCTTCATATCTTCGTATTGCTGCTTCTTGTGCCCTTCTTTCCGATGTCTCCAAGGCATGAGCATCTTCAATCCGCTTGACTTGCTTTGTGGCCAATAATTGGCTATTCTTTAGCTACTAATTGACATGTTCTAGTACTTGTTTGTGGATAGCAAGCATCTGATCTATCTCCAAAGATTTGGCATTGATTACTTCATTCAAGGCCTTTATCTTCTAAGCATGGTTTTTGTTGAGTTGTTCTCTTTCAGCTTGAAGAGTAACAACCTTCTGTTCAGCTGCAGTGATAGATTCATTTAGGGTGGCGATTTTCTTGTTTAACCCTTCATCTTTGGCCTAGAACAATGCTTGAGCCTCCTTGAGCTACTGTGTATGTTGTTCTTCTTTTTCTCGAGCATTGGCCACCTCCTTTTGAAGATGTTATTTAGCTTGCTTGACTTGTGCTGTCAGCTCTGTGTTTTCTTTGATTCTTTGCACGATGGTTTTGCTGAGCACTTGGTTGTTTCCTTCCAACACCTAGTATCTCACCTCTTGTTTTTTTGCATCCTTTAAACCCTTAAGTATAACCTCTCTGTGTGTAGCGTCAGCTCAACCATTTTCTCCTTGAGCATTTGTACTTGGTCGAACGCTTCCTGCACTTGCTTCCATAAGGTTGCATTTGTGTCATGTAGCAAATGAGTGGTGAGTAAATGACATTGCCAAACCTGTTATTCTTGCTCCCAAAGGGAAGCGCTTGTAGAGGCTAGCCCTTCTAATCCTCGAAATGGCAATTATAGCAAGCTTCGTCGAGACCTTCATTGTCTCTTGTAGGAAGCGGTCGACATTGATGTTATGCAAAAATGAATCCATAGTGAGCGGGGCCTTCATCGTCTAGTCTTTGTCTCTTGCTTGAGCTCTCAGGTTTGTCAGTGTGCTTCCTTTTCTCAGCTTCTTGACCTTCCTTTAGAGCCTCTAGTTGTTGTATGGATGCGGCCTCTTCATTCCTTATATCCATGGCGTCCTTTGGCACCACTTCTATCGGAACCTTTCCTGCACCAACCTCCGTGGAAGTTTGCGGATTGGAGAGAACAAAATCGCAGAGTGGGGAGAGGTTCTTGAATGCCATGTGTGCTGGGCTTGGAGGGGGTGTTTGTAGAGGAAATTTTGAAGCAGTTCTAGCTGGTATCTCAGACAAGCTTATTCCCCTTGCCTCTTGTTTTCCTAGCACCTGCTGATATGATGCAATGTGCTGTGCTAATTTTGCCTCCAAACGTTGGGATTCCTCAACAATTGTTGGTATTATTCTCCTCATCTTTTTGTCTTTCTTTTTGCGCTGCCCCTTCTTCATCTCTCTTGCATTATCTCCTTTGTCTCCTTTAATAATTCTTGGCCTTTCTGCAACTCTGGTTAGCAACAAGTAGGGGTTGCACACCTTTGATTGGTGTGACTTTAAGTAGTTCTCCATCTCTCTGTGTGGATATACCAAGCCTAGTCTTCTTCTTTCTCTTCATTCACTTTGGCTATTCGGTTGAGAGGAACCATGTTATATTTGTCGAGACTGGCTTGACCTGCATAATCATAGACATTTCTCGGCATGTTTTCTCAGTGACTTCATCACGTATATTCTCATATTCTTTCCCATTTGAGTTGTAAGAATTCCTTTTGAGCATTGCTTCCATGTGCATCTTCTCAATATTGTGAATGTGTATTTTTATCTGTGGCGGTAGAGCTACAGAGCCTCATGTATCAACTCTTCTGAGAGGAGGACCTGTTCTATTGTGCCATCTGTCTTTGTGACATGTCCCCTCTTGGTAGCTTTATCATAAGATTTAAGGTACTCTACACATAAGTCTATGTTAATTGTGCAGGGGAGGCATTCAGCCATTCTCCCAAGTCCTACTCTCTCTAGCTCCCCTTTGACCTCTATATCCTCCAGTATGTGTAAGCATTTAGGGCTGTGGTACTGGAGTGTGATCTTCCCGTGTTTAGTTTGAACTTCTTTGCTGATCACTGACCCCTGGAAATTTTGTGCATATGGCCCAAGGTAATTGATCTTGGTGCCACGAGGTCCTCTCTTCTTCCGTTCCATAGGTGACCATGTGGTGCTGGTTTGAGTCACATTTGGAGTCTCCTCGACTTCTGCTTCAGGTGTAATGGAGGAAGCCATCTATAACATTGGAAAGATCATCAGTCATAATGGCTAGTAGGAGCTTATGGTTTCCTCTTTTTTTTCATTCCCCCCTTTTTTTTGGGTGTGTTGTGTGTGTGTGTGTGTGTGTGTGTGTGTGTGAGAGAGAGAGAGAGAGAGAGAGAGAGAGAGAGATTTTGATGAGAAGTATGTTAGTGGGGTGAGCAATAACAGATGGACGAGTGCTAGTCGGCGGGAAATAGTGTTACCACATGAAAGTCTTAAGCCGTGAAAGTGCAAGTGCGAGTGTTAACCTATGAAAGTGTTAACATGTGAAAGTTTAGGTGCGGGTGTTAACCCATGAAAGTGTTAACACGTGAAAGTTCAGGTGTGGGTGTTATCACGTGAAAGTGTTAACCCGTGGAAAGTGTTAACACGTGAAAGTCTTAAGTCATAGGTGCAAGTGTTAACCCATGAAAGTGTTAACACGTGAAAGTTCATGTTTGGGTGTTAACTTGTGAAAGTGTTGACCATGTGAAAGTTCATGTTTGGGTGTTAACACGTGAAAGTGTTAACCCGTGGAAAGTGTTAACACGTGAAAGTCTTAAGTCGTAGGTGCAAGTGTTAACCCATGAAAGTGTTAACACGTGAAAGTTCATGTTTGGGTGTTAACCTGTGAAAGTGTTGACCATGTGAAAGTGTTAACATGTGAAAGTTCAAGTTCAGGTGTTAACCCATGAAAGTGCAGGTAGTACGAGTCCTTAACCCGTGAAAGTTTAGGTAATGAAATCGTGAACTGTTAAAGCTTTATTTATGATATTTTTGGGGAAAAGTAGAGTGAGTGTGTAACATGTCTTAACCATTAAAGTGTGATTGAATACAGTGGGTAGTCCTAAACATCATAGGGTGATGCAGTGGAATTCTCTGAAATAGCATATTGCTATTTCACGGGTTATGAGGTGCTAAGGGTGAAGACACCCACATAGTTTCTAAACAAAGACAGCATGATGTTCATACGAAGACTGGGAGCAAGGATCGTAAGCAATGCCAATGGCGATGAGTACGAATGCAAGACTATTGTCAACGAGCGTAAATGAAGAACATTGAACAAGCGAGCGAGCACGACGAAAGCAAATGCACAAAAAAGGAAAGAAGACGCTTTTATGATGTAGCTGTCGGTCCCTGCAGCTAACCTTAATGAGAAAACCACGTGTCAATGCACGATTCGTCCTTGGTTTGTGACCGTTTCACATCATGAACCATTTTGAAATGTTTCATGGTGTGAAGCGCTAAGACTGTTCATGATGTGAACCATCTTTGGTGGTTTCACGACGTGAAACTTCCTAAACTAGTTCATGACATCATCATGAAACTATTTGATCCTTAATGCATGCAAGTTTTTGATACCTTACAGTTGCCTATATGCTCAAACACACAAAGCCAAAATTTATACATTTAGAGAAGAAATGAATACACATGAAACGAATGAACATGTTTCATGGCATGAAAGTGATACTTGTTTACCTCGTATCCATTTACTAGGAAATGGGTACCTCTTGTAATCTTCTCTGGTTTATTTTCCATAGAAGCCAATGTGGTACTTTGGAGCTTGTGGGAATCTGTTGTTTTAATCACTTGAGTTTAGAGTGGGAGCTTCTAATTTTGCCCTCCATCTAATTGAAAAGTTGCATCCACTAAATCCTGTGGAACCTGGTTTGTTTCTTGTGCATGTGAGTGCACGTTTTCCTTTCCTTCCTCCACAACTTTGTTTAGCATGTTCTCCTTGGTGAGATGATCATTGGCAATGTCGCACTTTTCTGTTCACTTGGTTGAACAGGTTTTTACTGCCAGACCCACTTTTGTGCCTTTTTATCACTTGATTTAACTGGGAATAGGTCTTTCCGGTTCTTCTGAAGGTACATGCGGTATTGGGTCTTGGGTGGAGCTTGGGTACCCATACTGCTGTATTGCCTTGATAATAACCTTGTGTAGATAGTAAATCCTTTCGAACCCATTGCTTTTGAATAACTTGAAATTGCGGTTCCAATTGGAATACTGCTTTCCTTCTTGGGTTAGCTTTCTTTTTTTCATGCTTGTGGTCTGACCTCTTTGCTTTAATCCACATGAGACCTTGTTTGTGTCATAGTATCCTTATGCTTGAAGTTGGGTTTTGGGAACCCACCGTTGACGTACTAGATACTTTTGTTGCTGTTTCTATGGTTTTTTCGTATGGTGGTGAGGTTATGACATGGATGCCTTTTCGGGTATGGTGGTGAGGTTATGACGTACTAGATACTTTTGTTGCTGTTTCTATGGTTTTTTCGTATGGTGGTGAGGTTGTGACCTGGATGCCTTTTCGGGTATGACCTCTAGTTTCTCCGGCATTGGTGGCTCCATGTCACCTGCCATTGCCTGTTTTTGCTTGTTTAAGGGGCTCCATAATGGCACAATAATGGTATCCTTGCCATCATTTAGTTGTGATGCTCTTCCTTCCCATTAGATATGACACAACTAGAGCAGGACGTCCCGCCATTGTTTGTTGAACCTCCCGATAAGCTGCTGCAGTGTGTGCACGTGCTACAGCATGGCGCAGCAAAAGTAGCCGTTGTTGCAGATGGCGGCGTCTCTCGATGGCGGGCACTGCGAGGGGTTTCCAGCGGCGCATTGCGGCGGCGAAAGCCCCTGAGACCGAGCTTCCATCGCCCTGCATCGCTCCACGTTGTGATCTACATCAGCATAGGAGCAATCCAAGCTACAGCAATATCTGGGCAGAATTGTGGCCGTCTGCACCTGCATCATGTAGGCAAGGATGTAGTAGGTCCGGAGGATCTGTGGGTAATCCACTGCGAAGAAGAAGCCCAAGAAGGCCCCCAAAGCAAGGACGAAAACGAAGAGAGCTCTCTTGGGATGCTTGATTGCGTCCATCGCTAGCACATCGATGGTGTAGGTTTTGAAATGATCCAGCACTAGGTGTAGATCTAGGTCGTCGCCATCCTCATCCTCCTTTTAAATCGGCTTCCTCACTCGGCTTCAGCCAATGCCTTATTTCATTTTCTTCTTCTTGGCTTAGTGAGTTTAGGTGGATCAGGCTCTTGAAGAGTAGTTTTCTCTTCTTGTTTTCCTTCCAAGGTGATCTTACTTAACTCCTCACCCCAGTTCTTAGAGAACTCATCATGTGCCTTAGTGACTTCAAGATATCTCAGCCACCACTAGGCGTCCGTGGGTTTACTTCCTAACAAGGCATTGCGTCAAGCAATATACCTTGTTATGGAGTAAAACGACTGGGTGTCCGTGGGTTTACTTCGTAAAACAAGGCATTGCGTCAAGCAATATACCTCTTTTGTTTATGACTTCCTGAGGCATTGGGTGTTGTTTGCGACCATGCGGTGTAGGCCCTTCTGTGCTTTGAGGCTTCATCCTCTATTTTTGCTTCCCTGGGTTGCACATCCACCATGCACACTGAGGTGGTGGGAATGGTTTTCAATTCAACATACTTTGTTCCTATGGGGGGCAACACATCTATGGTGGCAAGTATATACATCCAATTTTCACTAAAGTCCGGAGGTGGAAGTGATGCATACATCTCGGCCTCTTCCTCTTCCCATGAATTCTCCTTAACTGGTTGGTGGCATACTAGTAAGGATGTGGTTCATTCAATTGTGATCGAATCATTCCCAAAAAAATCCCTTCCATGGGGTGTGCCTTCCACGTATGGAGATCAATCTTCAGAATTTGCAAATCCTTTCGTATATACACTTGGTCTAATGCCCAATCGTGTACTACCTTGGCTTCCCTCATGAAGGGTCTTCCCAAGATAATATCATATGAATTTGGTTGGCACAGAAAGTCCATTACAAATGCATGATGGTAACGAAACGAAAAGACCTTAAGCTTAACGTTTTTCAATAACCCCATTGGTCTTGAGGATGTTCCATCTGCCATCTTAACAAGATTAGGTCCGCTCTTTCTAACTCCAGTTTTCCCCAGTTTTCCCAACATCACTTGGTGATAATGCTCACACCTACATCACCATCTAGGATAGCTGGTGCTTGGTACCCGTTGTGGTGGATTGGAATTGTGGGGTTCGTATCATTGCTCTCATAATACTTCCCCAATTGGTTGATATGTATTTGGATGAATCTAGGTACTCCCCTTTCCTCAAGTTCTTGGTTTTTCCCTTCTAAAGGTGTCTGGCTCTTCTCCGTGGAGGTCATTAGGTTCATTCTCCCTTCTACCCAATCCTTGACATATGCCCACAATGCCGGCGTGTTGCGTAGAAATGGTCCAAGTGGCATTTTGACAGTCGTAGATAGTATTGTTGAGAGATTGCCTATGTCTCTAGGTTCTCTGGCAAGTGAGGGATCCTTCCACGTGTTTGTCTCATATTCAATCCTAGGGAATGAATGGTTCGATAATTCTTGATCTGTCTCTACAAACATTCTTGCCATCAGATCACTATGTCCCTTCCTCGTCCAAGTGGCATTTTGACAGTCGTAGATAGTATTGTTGAGAGATTGCCTATGTCTCTAGGTTCTCTGGCAAGTGAGGGATCCTTCCACGTGTTTGTCTCATATTCAATCCTAGGGAATGAATGGTTTGATAATTCTTGATCTGTCTCTACAAACATTCTTGCCATCAGATCACTATGTCCCTTCCTCATACTCTTCTAAAATTAGAGTAGGTACATCCAATTTTCTTTCCTTTAACTTCTTCCATGGGTACATTGTATCCCTAGCCCTGTTAGCCCCTCAATTTGGCTTCATGGTTACACTGACACTCCTCTATAAGGGCCTTAGCTTCCTCAAGCTTTCTTATTTTCTCCTTAGCATTTGGATATTCTCCAACACCCTTGGGGGTTGCTGGTCTCCTTTTTGCTTGCTCATCCATCCTCGGCACTTGATGGTCTCCTTCTTTGATTGGGTGGGACCGGTGTTAATGGTATCTTTCTCGGATCTATCCTGAATTATGACCAAGGTGTCACCCTTACCCACCTTTTTCACTCTTCTCCTTTTGGCTGTAATACCTCCTGGGTTTTTCCCTTTGTCCACCTATTTTGTTTGTGCGCGTGTCAGGACATTTACAAGTGTGATATTTCCAAGCTGCACACATAGTCCTAGGGTTCTTCAACACCTGGTCAATCTTGGCCTATGGTGGTAGAATAGGTAGCAGCAATGGCGACATGTCCTGCATCCTGAACATTCCTTGTGGTAAGTAGGACATATTTGGCTGCCCTACATCCACATTGGGTTGCATTGGTGGTGTTGGTAAAGCTAGAGGCACTCTGGGTGCTGGCAATTGTGCTAAAGGCTAGATCCTCAGATATCTACACATGGTAGTATCCTGGTTTCCTAGTCTTTGACAATGAACAATAAAGTAAATGCCTCGGTTGTCTTAGGTGAGGGCGTTCAGTGCTGATATGATTTTTTCTACAGATTGAACATCAAATCAACTCTCTCCAAGGGTAGAGATGGGCATTCCATGATGTTTCTCTCCCATCCGTGACTTTCAACTTTTCCAAAATGGTAGAATCGAGTTCTTCAACTGTCATGTTGTCAAATTGCTTGTTCTTGGATCCCGCATCCTGATGACTAGAGACTCGTGATGCTACTACCACCAAAGCTACCTTGACATCTTCTAGTTGTGGCAACTCAAGCATGTTATCTTCATACTCAATATCCAACTTACAACATGTATCTAGAGTAGTCGGTCGGGCTAACACCAGATAATAATGCATCTTAGGATCTCAAACTCCTCTCCGTAAGTAGGGCAATAACTAATCATCAGTTAGTTTTTCCCTCAATTTGCATCTTGAGTTTAGGTGCTTGAGTCGAGAAACATAATCCCGCATGGATTCATTTTCTTTTTGCTTACTGTTCTTTTTGCTTGATGTTATGGATTTGAGCCATAGGACTCCATCTATCACCACTTCGAGTAAAGCTTAGTATGAACACATTATTAAGCCACATGAAATTGATTTTATCTTCGGGCTTTACGGTTCGATACCATTGGTGGGCTTCTAAAGTTAGAGAAAAGACATGTATCATGGTCACATCATTCACTGGCCCACATGTTTCACATGTTGACTCAAAGATCTCTATGTGTTAGATCGGGTCCCCATCTCCTGAGAACTTCTGCACGAGTTTTGAAATAATGTGTGGCTTCATCTGATATGGTCTAGATTCAAGGGCCATGCCTAGTTCGCTAAGCATGCCTAGTTTGACAACCATGCCTCTGCCCATTTCTACAGCCATAATCAACAAATCCGTCCTTATGGCTGTATTTAGATTTGCGTGGGGATCCACTATAGGCCTTTGAGGAGCTATTCCCCCTACCTAGACCTCATCGTCTACCTGTGTAAGTCCATCTATACAGTCCGGGTCTATGACTAGGTCTCGGCAATTCCTTATCACCTGGCTCATCATTAGCAGCCTCAGCCCACCATTGTTGAATTAAAAGTTCCGTGCTCTGCAAGAATGTGGGATTATTGATCATTTCATTTATCTCCTCTCTTCTGTAGAGCCGATCCTCTCCTCCAACAAATGCCCTAGGTATATTTCCCACTTCTTCTTGCAATTCGAGGTCTTCCTCAACCTTGGGCTCCTCATTTATGGGTTCTAGGGCTGGTATCCCTCCTTCTTTCATTCCCATCCCCATGTTATCCATGGCTTCTCTAAACGTTTCTATTTCCTTGCCACATGGTCGTAATAGATTCAAATTACCAATTTCCCTCTGTTTCACCATCATTCTTTGCGTATTGAGCTCTTGCCTTTTTAAGCTCAAAGCTACAATTGATGCTCTGCTTCAACCAACTTAATGTCAACCTCTAATTCCTCAGATGTGGGGAAGAAGATTTGACTCATCTTGACAGCATTTTCCTTGTCTCTCTTAACCCTAGGAGTCATCCCACTAAGTCTCAAGGTGTTATTATTCCTAGGGCCAACTAGGCTGTATGTATTGGTAAGTTCGATCTTGGACCATGTCCCATGCTCATTGACGGGCCCGTGCCCGTAGATTGTGCTTCATCTTCTATGCCATGTTGGAGACCAAAAAATCCCTTGGCCAAATCAAAGATTTCACTGGACTTCTTAGGGGAAGCTGATTTCCCTTCCTCTCCAAGTCAAGAGAACCTTAATCCTTCTTCCATGTATTCTTTGCTAGTTTCTATAGTAGTTCGATTTCTCCAAGCTACAACACTGAATTGAGTGCTCGAGCGACCTGAACCAATAGTTCTCTAGTAGAAAGAACTTGGGTGATTAGATGCACTGTCGTCGAGGGTAAGGTTGTCTTCAATAAGTTTCCTTGAGTTCAAGTGCATGAGAATACGATTCAACATGCTAACTCACTACTCCAACTATTATGCTCGGATTTCTGTCGAACTGACGTTTCACGTCGCGAAATAGCAGACTACGTTTCACGTCATGAAATGGCAAACTGCGTTTCACGTTGTGAAATGTATTTCACACCGTGAGAACAACTTGTCTTTCACGCTTTAAATTTTCGGTTTAGAATTGCATTAATCCAAGTTGGGAGACTCTTATAGTGCACTTGTGACCCTCTCTTACATCTAGTCTAACAATCCTTTACTCTGTGAACAACCCTTTTCACATCGTGAAATAGCAGGTCTCCGTGAAACAACAGGTCTCTGTTACCATATTATAGTAGTGATGTGTGTGAACACACTTAGGACCGCCGGGGCACTTTTTCCCTCACTAGGAGGTTTTTTCCCCCGTGCATTGTATATACGCCCATTATCTTCTAGGGCTTGTTATCTTTCATTCTTGGCACTCATAATACACTACTGTGTTGTGCTCAAGCTTCCTCATCTTCTTGAAGTTGTGTGTGCATTCCTGCAACCCTAATTCCAACAATTGGTATCAGAGCAGGCTTCCTCCTCCCGGGCAGCATCACCGGCACCTGCCGCTTCATCTCCTCCGATTGCGACGAGGTTTCACGAGCGTCTGCAGGTTAGTATATGCCGTGGGAAAGCCCGTAGGGTTTGGTCGTTTCAGAATTTTGATCTGAAGTCATTTCGCCCTCCGTTTTTGCATTCCAAGTACTGCGCAGGCAAAATCGTCCTACTGTGCAGATTTTCTGTCAAGATTAAAATCTGCAGGACAGGTGCCCATTCGTCTGTTTTGGGCTGTGCTACATAGCACAGGTCGATTTTATACAGGTTTACCTCTTACAGACAGCATTTACATCTAGTAGTACAGTCATTGGCCATGGCTGACAACAATGATGTATTCCGCATGTTGGCTGCTGAGGATAAGTTGGATGGCACCAACTATCCACTGTGGGCATATATGATGCGACATGTATTGGTAGCAAAGGGGTTATGGAACATTGTGCAGGGTATTGATGCACGTCCTATTGTGGCTGGGAATGCTGCAAACACATCAGAAACAGGTACTGTTGATGATGGTGCAGGCACAAGTGCTGTAGCAGCTGTTCGAGAACCACCACTTTCAGCAGAGCAGATTCGTTGGGATGGTAGAGATGCGCAGGCTCATGCCTTGATTGCGCTGTCTGTCAAACGTACCATTATCCCACATATTCGCTCCTGTAGGACTTCTAAGGATGCTTGGGATGTACTTGCCACATTGTATCAGGCAAGAAATGAGGCTCGTGTTGCTTATCTCCGAAAACAGTTGGAGAATGAGCATATGAACGAAGGTGATTCTATGGATAGCTTCTTGACAAAGATCAAGGATTTCAAAGAGCAGCTCATTTCTGCAGATGAAATCCTGTCAGACAGTTCACTTGTGCAGACTGTTTTGAATGGTCTACCAGATTCTTATCAGGGTTTTGCTTCCACTCTTCGCTTGATGATGAAAGGCAATCCCAATGCCTTATCATTTGAGGAGTTAGTTTCTGTTTTGCTGCAAGAAGACCAGTCAAGGCAAAACAGGAATAATATGCGTGTCGCAGATCAAGCTTTCGTTGCTAGTCAGAGAAGCGGGAAAGGTAAAGCTGGCTTTTCTTCTAGTAAGCAGAAATCTGCAAATGCTGCGCAACCAAAGAAGGAAGACAAAGATGAGAAGAAGGGTGACAAACAGAAGACATTTTGCAAGTACTGTAAGGGAAATGATCATGTCATCAAAGCGTGTCCTAAGCTGGCTGCGAAAGAGGCTAAGAAGAAAGAGGCTGGTATGGCTGTTGCAGATGCCTCTCCTTCTAACAATGAATCTGCTAATGTTGTGCTAGATACAGAATGGGCATTCAATGCGCAGTGCAGTTATGACCCATCTTTGCATGACACATGTATGTCTGCAGTAGATTCAGATGTATGGTACTTTGACAGTGGTGCCACTAAGCATATCACCTCGCAGCGCAGTTTATTCACTTTCCTTGAGTCTGCTCCCACAGGGAATACTGTCACTTGTGCCAATAACTCCTCTTATCCCGTTGAAGGAGTTGGACAGATTGTGCTGAATGTTGCAAATGGCAACACCTTTACACTTTTTGATGCATTGTATGTGCCAGGGATCAAAAAGAATCTGCTGTCAGTCTCCGCATTTGCCAAAACAGGTTTGGTTGTAAAATTTGTGGATGACAGATGTACTGTTCATGATCTCTCTTGTGGTGACATCATTGTAGCATCTGGTTCACTATGTCGAGGGCTGTATAAGCTCAATATGGATGGCAAATGTGTAGAGGATTCAGCATGTGCTATTATGGATACGCAGGCTATTTCAAATGCAAAACTGTGGCATGCACGTTTTGGTCATCTGAATTTTGCAAGTTTGCTGCGCCTGCAGAAATCTGAAATGGTGTCTTCTTTGCCTAAGCTTGAGGCACCTGTCAAGCATGTTTGTGAGGGCTGCATATTGGGTAAAATGCAGCGTGCTTCCTTTCCCAAAGATGGATCAGTGAGAGCTGAACGCAGATTGCAGCTTGTTCACAGTGATGTTTGTGGTCCCATGCAAACTCCATCATTTGGAAACTACCTTTACTTCGTGACTTTCATTGATGATTTTACCAGGCATGCATGGGTATATCCTTTGAAGGCAAAGTCCGAAGTGTTTTTGTGCTTCAAACAGTTTTTGGTTATGGCTGAAAATGTGTCAGAAAGTAAGATGGGCACCCTCCGTTCAGATCGAGGGGGGGAGTATATGTCTTCAGAATTTAATGCATTTCTGGCTGAGCGTGGGATAAAACACCAATGTACAGTGCCGTATACACCACAGCAAAATGGTGTGGCTGAGAGAAAAAACAGGTCTCTCATGGAAATGGCAAGATGTATGGTTAAGAGTCAAAGTCTACCACATGGTTTTTGGCTTGAGGCTGTCATGTGTGCCACTTATGTACTAAACAGGTGTCCCACCAAAGCATTACAGGTTGTCACTCCATATGAGGCTTGGCATGGCCGCAAGCCATCTGTTGGCCATTTACGTGTTTTTGGTTGCCTGGCATATGCATTAGTGCCTGTGCAACATCGCAAAAAATTGGATGACAAAGCTGTCAAATGTATTTTTGTTGGATATAGTGCTGAGAGCAAAGGCTATCGTTTGTATCATCCACAGACAAAGCGCATTTTGGTTAGCCGTGATGTTGTATTTGTGGAAGATGCAGTTCAGCCCTTGGTTTCATGTACTAAGGAGACAGATATCAGCTCACGTGATGTCTATGATACATTGTTGCCTCTTTTCAGTGGTGCACAGTCAAGTGCAATACCTCATGAGGCAGTTTTTCAGCCTATGCAGGTTTTAAATGATGGCACAGATCAGCCTATATCTGATGCAGATGTGCATGATGCACTTGAGGATGAGAGACAAGAGATTGAGGGCTCTAGGAATATGCCTAGATGGCTGGTGCAGACTTTGCGTGACAGCAAGTTGGATGCCCCTTTGTCTAGTCGCACTCGTTCTGGCTCTCATGGTGCCTCTTATGCGTCAGATTGTTATGCATTGGCTGTTTCTAGTATGTGCGATGAAAGTGAGCCTGTTTCATTTGATGAGGCACAAAGTTCAGAAAATTGGATGGCTGCTATGCAAGCAGAATACGATGCTATTATGAAGAATGGTACATGGTCTTTATGTGACTTGCCCCCTGGCAAGAAGGCCATTGGCACTAAGTGGGTATACAAATTGAAGCGTAAGCCTGATGGCACAGTGGATCGCCATAAGGCTAGGCTTGTTGCAAAAGGTTATGCTCAAGAGAAGGGCATTGATTTTGATGAGACTTTTGCTCCCACATGTCGTATGACCACTGTTCGTAGCATCTGTGCATTAGCAGCTCATAATGGTTGGAATGTACATCAGCTGGACATAAAGACTGCGTTCTTAAATGGAGATTTGCATGAGGAGGTGTATGTATCGCAGCCTCGTGGTTTTGTTCAAAGAGGGCAGGAAAACAAAGTGTGCAGGTTAAAAAAGGCTTTATATGGTTTAAAGCAAGCTCCACGAGCTTGGTATGAAAAAATACATGCATATTTGACTGCACATGGGTTTCAGAATAGTCCAACAGAAAGCACTTTGTATGTTAAACGTGTGGATGGTGTACATCTAATCATTGCTCTCTATGTCGATGACATGCTGCTCACAGGACCAAATGAGAGTCATATTGCTGATTTTAAGGCTGATTTGAATGCCTCTTTTGAGATGTCAGATTTGGGGCATTTGCATCATTATTTGGGGATACAATTTAAGCAGTGTGATGGAGGTATTGCTTTGTGTCAGACAAAGTATATTGAAACATTGTTGCGGAGATTTGGCCTTGAAGACTGCAAGCCTATTGCTACTCCAATGGAGACAGGTTTGAAGTTGAGTCTTCATGATGCTGGAGATCACTTTGATGTCACACTCTATCAGACAGCTGTTGGTTGCCTCATTTATGTATGCATTACGAGGCCAGACATTCAGTTTGCAGTCTCACAGGTGAGCAGATTTATGCATAGCCCAGGCATTAAGCATTGGCAGGCAGTGAAGCGTATCTTTCGCTATTTGAGTGGTACTCGGCATCTTGGGTTGTTTTATCCCAAGGGGGGATCATTGCCGCCAGATTTACATGTTTTTTCAGATTCTGACTGGGCTGGTTGTTATGACACACGCGTGTCCACGAGTGGTTTTTGCTTCATGCTTGGAAGCTCATGCATATCATGGTTGAGCAAGAAGCAGCCTACTGTGGCCACTTCTAGTTGTGAAGCTGAGTACAGGGCAGCTTTCACAGCTACGGTTGAGTGTGTGTGGCTCAGACGCCTTATGGCTGATTTGGGTGTTGGGCAGCCATCTGCCACCACCATCTTCACTGACAGTCAGAGCGCATTGGCAGTTGCGCGGAACCCAGTGTTCCATGCTCGTACGAAGCACATTGAGGTGCACTACCATTATGTCAGGGAGAGACTCTCTGCAGGAGAGATCAGTTTGGCTTATGTGCCAACACAGGATAACCTTGCAGACCTTTTCACAAAGGCTCTGCCTCGTGAGAAGTTCGAAGCTTTTCGCAAAGCTTTGGGCTTACTCCCTTTTGTGGATTCGTCCACATAGCTAGACACTTCCCTATACATGAGTGCTAGCTCTTGTTCACCGCATCACTCCAGGGGGGATTTGTTACCATATTATAGTAGTGATGTGTGTGAACACACTTAGGACCGCCGGGGCACTTTTTCCCTCACTAGGAGGTTTTTTCCCCCGTGCATTGTATATACGCCCATTATCTTCTAGGGCTTGTTATCTTTCATTCTTGGCACTCATAATACACTACTGTGTTGTGCTCAAGCTTCCTCATCTTCTTGAAGTTGTGTGTGCATTCCTGCAACCCTAATTCCAACAGTCTCCATGAAATAACAAACTATGTTTCACGTCGTGAAATGGCAGATTGTGTTTCACGTTGTGAAATGCAATGCGTTTCACTTTCACGAAATAAAACTTTTTCATTTCCTTGTGTCAGTCGTGGCAGGATAAGATGCACGAACGTTAGTAAGGCAATCCCAAAATTTTCAACGCTAGTGGTAGCAATGTTTCACATCGTGAAATGCAATGCGTTTAATGCCATGAAATGCTTTCTTACAGTTTCACGCATTGCCAGGCAAGTCAACAAAATGATGTTTTGATTGATTTAGAGTATGATCTACCTGCCCAAAAGATCCAGAAAGGTTGTGCCTAGCAAAAGGAATGTAATGCAAGTCACCAACACAACCAATGCATCCTTGTTTTGTGATTTTTTTTTTGAAAAAATAGAAAAAAGAGTGTTACCAATGCTATCTCACACTAGCGAAATTGGTAAAACAAAAACAAAAAAATTGAAAGAAAATCCAAGTATAGCTTTTTTCTAGGAAATACCAAGTACTCACCCACACTTCCACACACATGATTTTCCACAACTACTCTTATTTCTTCCCTTCCACACAAACCTTATCTACACAGTTTTTCACAATGCACTTTTAGAATGCAAAGGCAATAGTGAATTTTGCATAATGGGAGCTAGAGCTCTAAGAAGATGGAAGAAACAATGGTTATTCTCTAGCAGTGGTGCCAAAAATGTTATGGCCTACTGCACCTCCCAAAAGAACTCCACACATTCACAATTGGAAGAAGCAATAGATAACAACTATCATAGGGTACTTACCAATGCTTCAAGCTCACATCCCTTTAGGCTCTCCAAGCTCGCTTTTGGAAGCTCCAATCCTCCAATCTCCACCTCCACTCTGTCAAACCGCGGAGTCGCTCACACCACAATGCAAGGCAATCGTCCTCTCACTCTCCCACACACAAGCATGGAAGAGGTACATGCACTAGAGTACTCTCTCTCTCTCTCTCTCTCTCTCTCTCTCTCTCTCTCTCTCTCATACACAAGACAAGACAAGAGCTCTCATAGCACAAAGAGGGATTGAGTCTTTCCATTATGAGAAATTGCCTTATATATAATTGGCCCTTATTCACACTTGGGTGCCCAAAACTTACTAACTAAAGCCTTGGCTGGCCAGTATCTCATAATGTACAACCTTTATAGTGCCATTATATAATACTTATTAATGTCCTCAAACGGAGGAGCATCTTTGTTAATCCAAAGTGGGATTAACACCACCATAGCCACAAGAGAGTGAGAGAGAGAAAGAGAGAAGGAAAACTCAAATGTGATAATAGGATTGCCCCTTTTCATATTTCATAAGTCACTTATATACATGACTTCTCTTTTTACAATGACCGGCCACCCATTTAATAATTGGGGGCCCAAAACTAATTCCCTAGCTCTATGTACACCTAGGCTTATTCTTGTGGCATTACATAAGTCATAAGCTTAGTCATCCCATATATCTTTTACATGAAGCGCTTAGCATAGTTACATCAAAATGAGTTACATGAAGCATAACCACACTTAAAAACAATGTTAACCAGTGTGGTTAACAGAGTCTCCTCCCTATTTTAAATTCATCCTTGGAGTTGGCAAGGCAAATCAATGGTAGTAGATGGAATATGTTCTAATAAAGTCGTACCATGATTTGGGATATGGGGGGACTTTGTAGTTGGTCCAAAATGCTGTCTCCATCATATCCTCGGAGGTTTGGTGTTGCCAGGCGAGCATCCATTGGGGATGTGCTCATAGTAGCCGAATAGTTGTTGCAAGGTAGGGCCTTTGTTGAGGTCAAAGGTGAGGCCCTGACTGCCCTCTTGGTAGTGGGCCCACTCTAGAAAGTCTTCTAGGAGTGTGATGATGAGCTTGAAAAATCTAATTGTGGCCACCGAAGCTCTTGGGTTTCGTTGTGTGGGCTAGGGAAATGGCTTATGTGGCGTGTTGGGAAGCCTCTTGAGTTGCCTGAAGTTGTTGTTGGAGCTCTCTTAAGTGGCAAGGGTTGCTTCTCAATCCTCCAGGGCCGCATGCAGTTGTTGGTTGGCAAGCGTGGCTTCCTAGAGGGTCTTCTGGGTTTGCTGCCAATCTGCTTTGGCCAGGAGCATTTGCTGCTGTACTAGGTGGCTCTCACCTATTCCTACTGACATTGTATATAATCCGTCATTAAGGTGACTAGCTCACGAGCAAGGTTAGAAAAGCCTTGTGCAAAGTATGGAATGGCTCCATGGGTTGATTTGATGCCCTCGGAGTAGGTGGCTTGGGAGCGGAAATGGCCAATGTGGACCCAACACAAGGTATCCATAGTGTGCGTTGAGAGGAGGAGGGTGATGAGGGTCCTTCTTTCGAAAGAATCGAGGGTGAAGTGTGGAAATAGTGTCCTCTAGGGCTTGGGGTTTTGATGAGGTTTTCATCAAAAAACTGGGTCGTACAACCTATGTCTTCCTCTTCTTACGCTTTGCGTCGGGCTTCTTCCTCCTGTGAAGCTTTGAGCTGAGCTTATTCCATTGTGGTGGTGGGCAGCCTGTCTACGAGCTTCCTCCTGTTATTTTCGGGTATCGATGTGGTGGTTTTTGGGGGGCGGAGAGCTTGGAGAGCTTCTAGGCTCAGGGATAGGGTGTGGAATGGTGGTTGGGCTTTGAATGTGGATGGGTTGCGGTAGCTTCTCCTAGCTCGCTGCGTGATATATGACCTTTGTTAAGAGAGAGGATGAACAAGCTTTCCCTCGGGGTTCAAGTAGACCGAATGAAGCTCTTTATGTACATATTCGGCCCAATTGACATGGACACCTTGGTGGATAGAGGCTAACGTGGATAGAGGCTAACGTGGACATGTTACACTGGTTAAACCTGTCGGTCCAACAATGTTGAGGAGGAAGGTTAGGGCCCTAGCCGGCATCATGAGTTAAGGGCAAGAGATATGTTGCCACTCCACTCCATTTTTAGTGGTCGTCTTCCCCGGGTAGGCATCGTGCACATAGTGCATGACATTATTGATCATAACATATGGTTGCTCCATGCGGGGGAGATGGAGGGCATCCCAAACGAGTTCAAGGCTGAGTACCAATCTATGGGCTCTTTTTTGTATGAGCTTGATATGCCCCCAATTCACCTCCTAAGTGAGTTCCCCATGTTTGCATGCATCATTAATCATGGCACATTGCCAGAGGTGCCAGTAGAATTCTATGGGAAGGCCATCTAGTCGTGGGGTCTTCTCCTTACCCATCTTGCCGGGGTAGCAAACCTGAGTTCCTCCTCCGTGAAAGTCGTGCTCCAAACTGGGAGCGAGGAGTCTTCAACTGTCCTAGTCAATCTTGAGAGAAAGTGCTCCAATCTTATTGCGTATCCCACCTCTACCAAGGGGGCAGATGGGCAGATAAGCGTGTAGTGAAGTGGGAGATTATCTCCCCTTCATCCTCAGTTAACGAGCCATTAGACAACATCAATCTGTTGATTCTTTCTTGGTGGTGTTTTTCTTTGACTTGCTAAAAGAAGAAGCTAGTGGGTGCATCTCCCTTGGCTAACCAATGAGTGCAAGAGCGAACCCTTATCGCTTCATCTCTAATGAGATCGATTGTGCCTATGTTGTTGATCAACGTGGTACTGACTGGGTTGAGTTCCTCATGTTGCACTTTTTGAATGAGGTTCTCTCTCAACTTTTTAGCTATTATGAGTTATGCCCTTCCCAGCCTAGCATTGATTCTCCCATACTTCTCGTATAAGTTTTGTTGCATATCTAATGCATCTATCACAACGTTCCAGTGGGGTCCCACCTTGGGCTCTTGTTGCATCCCACACTACCACAATCCCTGCACTAAAATACACCTTCCCCGTGTGGGAGATATTGAGCTTGAAGTGTAGAGACCCATTTCTGCTAGGGACAAAGACTGGAGTGGCAAAGGAGACTAGAAGAGGGGAGTGGTTAGAGTAGTTTTTGTCTAGGAGGGTCCGAAGGTCCCAAAGGGAACCATCCTCCCTTGGAAACATAACATCTATCCAATCTGGCTACCTGCTAGTCATACACAGCTTGCTTGTTAGACCACGTGTAGTTGCATGCACTGACCTTCCTACAAACTTGCTTTATATCAACCAAATTGCATTGTTGGGTACATTTCTACCATGCCTCCTTCTCAGCATGACTCATGTTTGTCCGAGGGTAAGAGCAGTTGGCTGCCATCTCTGCCATATTGAAATCACCAACAATGATGTCATCTTTCCCCTCAAGTACCACGCTTAAGCATTCCTAGAGGGTAGCTCTCTTCAACAGAGTTGTTAGGTGCATAAATAGAACATAAGGTGAACTGAATAATGGGGTTTTTTACCTTCAGCACACCAGCGTGTAACCATTCTCCTCTCTGAACTATTCAATGCATGTCCAGCTAGGCTTGAACAAGATGGCCATGCCTCCCACCTAGTGAAAAGAAATTCCACCCCTCTTGAGATTGAGGTGGTGGTCTCCTCTGGTTTTTAATTGCTGCTAGTAGAGACACAGAAAGTCAGCTTGCCATTTATCAACAAAGAGATTCAAAGCCTCTCTTTTCTTCCTAGTGGAGCACATCCTCCCATGATGTTCCATAAAATGATTTTCACCTTGATGTGCAAAGACATATTCAACATCGTGAGACATATCCACTTCAGTGCGTCATATTTGTTACCCAAGATAAGCGTTTGCCCCTTGGGCGCAGGCTTCCTTCTTGAGAGACCCTTTACCTTGCAAACTGCAAGGAGACGTTAATGTCTTTAGGTTGCAGTGGAGGGCATATAGGGTTATTCTTACTTGCCACCCCAGACCCCTGATCCTTGGGTGGTTTTCTATCTTTTTTTTGCAACTATGACTCTGTTTCCTGCCGTTTGAGCCACAATTGCAGCAGTGGCCTCTGAGGGGACCAAGGATGTTTTTGTGCTCTTCTTGGAGAACTCACTTGCAGGGGAGTTAGTTTCACGGCTCCGGTTGTGGGGGCATTCCTTTACGAAGTGTCCAGTTTGCTTGCACTTGTAGTAGGAGTCTAGGAATGTTCTAAAGTGGACAGTGACATTGAACTTGATTTCTTTCGGGGCAGATAGCAAGAGAACATCTGGGATGTCATTTCTCCAATCCCATAGGATGTAACATCGCCTTGGTCCCCACCCTTTGTTAAGTTCCAAGGGTGGTGTGTAGAGGACTCTTCCAAGCACATCGGCCATTGTAGGGGCCTTAGCCTACAGGTAGTATGTTAAGTCCAGGAAGCTAACCCACACCGAGCATTTGTTTTGGAGCACATGTTCTGGTTTGAATGCTGGTTACCATGGGATGATGTGCACCAGGCTACTATTGTTATAGGGAAACACCGAACATATGGTGTCTCTTTCTGCCACTAATTCAACCAGCACTTGGAAGAACCCCTTATAAGCAAAATGAAAACGAGCTAGAGAAGCTTTACCTTGAAACGATGTGGAGAACCATTTCTTGAAGTCCTCTTTGGCACAGGAATGCACCCCATGAAGTACAGATATGCCCCACAATCTATTGCATGCTTGAATTCAAGGCACACACAGTCCATGAGGAGGGCGACCCGAGCAAAGAAGACTTTCTTTGGTGCTAAAGGAGGCTCGAGTTTATCAGAGGGGTTGGGCTTGGTGGTTCAAAGATCTGCGGCGGGCAGGCGATGAGCGAGACTGCATCTTGTAGGCTTTGCATAATAGTGGCATCCACCACTGAACCGAAAGACAAGGTGTCAGCATATGAGAGAGGATGAGATAAAACATTCTTCCCTCTGTGGTTAAAAAGGGCAGTCATTGGGGCAATTGCTTTTTCATTAACACTGTTACATGAAGGTTACTTGAGCCAGATCAGATCTTGTGCATGATGACCGGCCAGGTGTTCTGTTGCCCATTCAGAGCTGCATTCAAGGCAATGCCGCTCTCTCTCATTGTTGTATTGTTTATGCTTCCGCCTATGCATTCTCCAACATGGTATCATTCGCTTAGGTTCAGGCTGCTCCATCCTTCTGCAAGCTGCTCGCCCTTACCATGAGGAGAGAATCGAATCCTATCCGTATGTATGCGCGAGCATGGGGTACAATGCATGTTCATTGAGATAGGCCGGTGACTCAGTGGTCGAGGCCTGTTGCCTTGGTGAACCCTAACCCTAAACAGTCTGACTATGCCATACAGTTCTTGGAAACAATATGTTTATGTTGTATATAATTGTTGAAGGACGTTAGTTGCCTTGAAAAAATGGAGCAAGACCAACACATCGGTGGTGCATGTAGGCAAAAATGTATTAGAGACCTCTCTTAAAAATTACTCCTCATTTGTAACGCAATTGATGTATTGCATCCTCATTGGTTTATATTAAGTTATGGCTATACTTGTGATTTATGCATATGTAAATTGTAGTTTGTGGCTTTACAACGTGGCTATGGCACTAGTCCTCTACACAAGAGATGTGAAAGCTTAAAGATATTAACATACGGGTTCATCATATAGTTTTACGATATTTATAGAAGCAATGTTTCATTTACCATCTTATTACTTTAATTATGGACAATGTCACATAGTTGATAGATCGTAATTAAGTTGTACATTTGATTTTTGACAAATACTTTATACTTCTTGAATTTGACAAATACTTTATAGTTTTGTCTTTCACAAAATGTGTACTTTCTCGTGATACATGAGCCTTATAACACTAATAATCATGTGGAGATTGTAAACAATATTATATCCTACTACTTTCAATCGAATAGGGTTTCTGCCATCACACTGTGAGCTACAATTATGATTTGGAACTTATAAAATTATGTGGGAGGCCTTCTTCATGGTATCGAGGTGAGACACGGCTCTAGGTTGAACTTTGTAGACTTCTCTTAGGAGTCCTGACTCTAATGGACATTAGACACCCATTAGGGAGGACACTCTTCAATACTATATGATTCTTAGTGTTCACATTCTTGGACTAGTTCTTCCAAACCTCTAGGAGCCAGCTCAGCAGGCAGCAACTTCTATTTTAAAAAAAAGGCAGATTCAACAGATTCTAAAAGGCAAGGGGTTTGGTAGGCAACTGGTTGGGGACGTGGAAGGTCTTTAGGGTCCCAGTCAGCATAAGGGTCCAGGTCATCGAGCGAAGCAAGATCCAAGATCCACGGACCACACGTTTTCGCTGCCTCATCTGCAGAGCGTGGCCAAAAGCACCAGGAAAGAACAGCCTCACACCTTCCTGTTCGCCTCTCTCTCTCTCTCTCTCTCTCTCTCTCACACACACACACACAGGTGGATGTCATCGGGCGAAACCTACCTGAGTAGAGCGGCGGAGATTCAAAAGCACCGAACAGCAAAACCAGAGTTTCTCGCCCCTCCATCACTTCCCAGGTGCGTCTAACCTGCCCGCAAACCCTCGCATCCTTCCTATTCTGCCTGAAAACCCTAAAACCTTCAACTGGAGCAGCTTGTAGTGCTCGTCCTGTGTAAAGATTCACTCTTCTTTTTTTCACCGTAGCCTTTGATGCTGTAGATGAAGTGTTATCTCTGTCTGTTCCTTACATATTGCATAGACAAATCCATACAAGATAAAGGGTGTGTGTTTTCTCTTGCAGTGTAGGAGAGGGTGTGTGTGTGTGTTTTTTTTTTAACGACATGAAAGCGAGATTAAGGATGAGTTTTCTCTTGCAGTGTCTCTGTTATTTTTTCTTTTTTCAAAAATAAGTACTGAACTATAATGCCACTAGGTTACATTCGAACCCAATACCTTCACTTTGAGAGCTATGAGGTGTGAAACCAAGTTTGACCAGTAATTCTCTTGGAATATCTCTCTAAAATTTGTCTACAACCACTGAGATAGAGAGAGAGGTATTAACCTCGGTAGAATGCAACACCAGGGCATATATGAGAGAAAAAAGCATTTTTCTTAACCAATAAAAAGAGAGTTTTTTCTTTGATCAGTTTTCTTTATAAAAATTGAACCTCTCAATCGGTTTTATAACTGAAATTGGTAAAATTCAACCGGTTATTTCAAGCATAGCCTCAACGATAGTCGGTTTTTGAAAAATTCAACCGGTTTAAATTTAATCGGTTTTTTTACACTAAAAGACGGTTTTTTTGTGACACTGTCTACAACTTTAGTGTAGATCAGAAAGCACGAAACGTGTACATGATTAATGTGGTTGTGAAGCCACTTTATGAGTGTCAGAAATAATTTTTTTTAAACCAATGAAAAAAAGGATGACCTTTAGCCCAAATCGGTTTTTATTAAAAAAATGCATCGATTAGGCTCAAAACTTCAAAAAATTCAAATTAAAAATTAAAAATTAAGCAAAATTATATCTTGTTTTTTTTTCTCTATTTTGAACAGTGAAAATTATACTAAAGAACGATTTTTTCTTTTCTTGACACTGCACCCTATTCATATGAAAAGGGAAAAGTGTCCTAGAAAGGTTGACGTATAGAGCTGGGAGCCTGTTTTCATAGGAAAAAGCCGATCGAGGCAGTTTCCCTGTTTTCAGACACTCACACACATGTATGTATATATACACATATATATAGTCATTGCTTAGCTCAAAAAGGCATGTCCATGACCTGCCTCTCAATCCGCTCTTAACGATTTGAAAGCAAGCATTTTGCCCTGTCTACTGAAGCTTGATGATTCCTGTGTTTTGTTCGCAGGGTTTTGAAGAAACGATCCCGCTGTTTATGAAACCTTAACGGGTGCAGACTGCCGTGCTAACCCACGGCCTGGATCTCATTGTGATCGATCAAGCCATCCCTTTCTTCATGGCGCTCAATTTGACGACACTGCAACTATCATCTTCTCTTAGCGTGTCCTCTCCGCAAACCTCATCATTTTGGGCCTCTTCTCCCAAGGCATGCAAGCTTTCTTTCAACCCCAGCATTGTAGCCTCAATAGGCTACCCTACAGATCCTCACTCTTGGCAACTCTCGCTTGTACACATCACATCCTTTGCCAAAGGAACCAGGACCTTTGCAGATGTTTCCCCCTCTCAAAATTTAAGGTTTAACCTGCATGCATCCTCCACGGCGTATCCAGCGGAACTTGCAAGCGGTGACAGTGGAGATGATGGTGGGATAGGCGTTGGCAGCGGTGGAGGTGGAGGCGGAGGCGGTGGTGATGGTGATGGTGCCACTGGTGGAAGCGATTCTGAGAAGAATCGTATAGAAGCTCTAGTTGCCTTGGCAAGCTTTGGAAAATCGCTTGCTGATATCCCTGTAGACTTTGCATCAGCAATAGAGCAAGGCAGAATCCCAGCTGCAATTGTCAATCGCTTCTTCGAGCTTCAAACTAATCCTTTCTTTCGTTGGCTGCTGCAATTTGGAGGCTTCAAAGAGAGGCTGCTGGCAGACGATCTCTTTCTCACAAAAGTTGCCATCGAGTGTGGGGTTGGCATATTCACCAAGGTGAACTATGCTATAGCTTGCATATTTGTAGCATTGCCATGGGGTTATATGTGTTCCCTTATGTACTAGAATTGCCACTCTCTTCCCTTACTTTGCTGATGTTGCTCTCTTGTTTGTGACAGACTGCAGCTGAATTGGAGCGCCGTAGAGAAAATTTCAAAAAGGAGTTGGACTTTGTATTTGCGGATGTGGTAATGCCTTTTTCCCCTTGTAGTTGCTTGCATGCTCGTTCTGTCATAGTTGTGCTGATAGGGCTTCACCCAATTGGTTTATTTTTTCGTCAGCTAAATCCTTAAATATTGTTACTAATTAAATGTAGAAACGATTTTTTCTAGAGACATTGCATGTAGCTTGGAGCTACACGATTAGAAGAGTCCTAGTTACAAGGGCTGAGTAAAGGACAACTGTTACAATTGAGTCTGCATTCTGCAATGAAAGCTGTGAATCTTCCTTTTTCTGTAATGCTAACTTAGACTCACCACAAATGTCCTTGGTGGATAGGCTTGATCTGTTGGGATTCGGAGTCTCATATGCGTGAACAGCCCCTTCACGCATGTGTTAGTGTGTATGTGTATGTGTAAACACACTCTTAGGAGAGTGGATAAGTATGCATTTAATGTGAGTCTGTAAGATAACATGTTATCAGAGCAAGATATGCCAATAGTCATTCAACTGCATCTGTCGGCTCTGATCAGCACCTTCAATGCCTTCGCTTTGCATCCACGACGGCCACCGCTGCGGCCAGTTTGTGCTACTCTCACCTGCATTGCAGTTAGCAGTCACCAACACCTGCTCCGGCCGCCAGCCCCCACACGTCATCTTGCTGCCCATCAGCACCTGTCTGACAATAGATGCCTCCACATTCAGCTGATGTACCCACAATATGTCACATCAGCAACAAATTAAGGGAGTTTTTAAAAAATCAGGTTAAAAATGTGTCATTGAAGCTGTTGCACTCACCAAAATTTAGGGCTTTTCAGAAATTGGGCTAAAGTTACCATTAGAGCATATCCGGAGGTTTGACAGAAACTTAGTACGAAGGGCTTTGTGTGAATATATGCTCTTATGTGTGTGTGTGTGTGGAGTGTGTGTGTGTGTGTGAGAGCATATCTTGATACATAGTTCTACACCCACTATTGGGCACTGATGACGTTAGTGGGGATGTCGTATCTAGTCCGTACAATGCATAATGGAGTTGATAGTTATATAGTCTTGTGGGTTGACTACCATGAGTATGTAACATGCACCTTCCTAAAAGGTGAATTTGACCAAATTAAATCCCCTAATGTAGCAAAATTCGGGGCTTTTCCAAAATCGGGCATCCTGCATCAAATGGTAGTCTTTGCAAAAGCCACGGAGATCAATAGATGCAACTTTGCATTGGAGAAACTCAATGGCTCCAATTTTCCTGCGTGGCAGACGAAGATCCAGCTTCTCTTGATGAGGGATGGAGTATGGAATGTGGTCAATTCACCGACAAGGAAACAGAAGAACCTGAAAAGGTGCTGATAAAGTCCGAATCTGGCAAGACAAGAATGACAAAGCACTTGCACTCGTCGGTCTTGCAAATACTCTTCAATTTAAAAATGAATGAGAATGATACCACGGTAGAACAATTGAGCAAATCAGGGTCAATTCTTCAGCAACTTGGCACTTCAAAAGCCAATGTTGACGAAGATGATATGATGGCAGTCCCTCTATCTAGTATAGAAGGGATTTCTAAGCACTCTGAAACCTTGACTGCCATAAGAGTAGCTCAAGAAATTTCCTATAATGATATGGTTGCAATCATTATAGATGGAGACTGTTGTCTCAAGAAAAGCAACACTGAAGCTTGAAAATACCGTGGTCACAAAGTTCAGAGGTAAGAAGGAAGGCATAACAACTAGGTGCAACTTCTCCAAGCAGCTTGGACACACTGAAGATATGTGCTTCAAGAACATGGCCAAGGAACTAGCAAAGGAGCATGAAATTCTAGTTAAAGATAGAGAAGAAGAAGATGAAGTAGAAGCAAGCATCCACATCTTTCTCTTTATGATGATTATGATTGGGCATTCTGATTGCTCTATGCATGTGTCAAGGATTCTCTGCCCGGGAAGTCCCCCAAAATCTGAATCAAATAAACCTTTTGTGTATTTTCTATTTTGTAATGCCTTGATGTTATAAAAGGCTCCATCATACTCATCTTATCCTTGCTTAGAGCAAGGGGGATTGTTTTTGGTAGACTGATGTAGGCTGACATGAGTGGTCAAGCTCTTATATCAGGCCTGACTGGAGAGTTTTGATGTTGGTGTCATTGTCTCTCTTTTGAGCATATGATACAGTAATTTAGAATCACCATGACTACTTAAGGTTTCTCAAAGCAATTCCATACTTGTTCCGAAGGGGGGTTTGTTGGTATTTCTTGGGATTTGGAGTCTCTAAAAAGGCTAGTGTGCCGTATGTGTATGAACACTCGCTATGAGTGTTAGTCTGTATGTGTGTGTGAGAACCCAACTTCAGAGTGGATTAGTATGCATTTTATGTGAGTCTATGAGATAGATGAACCTCTAAGGCTATAAAAGCAAAGTACTTGGTGAAGACTAATAACATCAGCCAATCTATCATTCAGTCGTGCAAAACCAACAAGTTCAGTTCTCTGATTCTGCAAAGTCAACACAAGTTAAGGAACCTAGAGTTGGTGGTAACCCCGATAGTTCAAAGTCATCAAATTTCATTGTCCAAGTTCACTCCAATGGCAGGTGAAGTGAGTCCAGAGAAAACTCCCATGTTAGCAAATCCAAGGAAGCAAGCATAGTGGGATCCATGGTTGAAAGAAGAGCTTGAAAATATGGTGCAGCACCTATAGTTTGATTCAGCTTGGGAGATGTTTCCTTATCTTAATTAAAACAATTAAGTTTTTGGAAGGTAGAACCACATTTGACAGCAACCACATCTTAGCAAGTTTGGTGATGATGGGAATGTTGTGTCCTTTGCCATTACACAGTGTTAAGTCGTGGCAGAAGATTGAAAGATCGGGGAGTCTATGGTCCAGGTGGAGGTGGAGCGAGTATGCAGGCTTTATTTATATGGAATTGGATTACTCATTTTTGCTTGGACACAGGGGGAGTGTCTCTTGAGGTTCTGACTCGTCGGATTGTGGTGGTCTGAAACAGTTGAAGATGTGTACAGAGTATCGAGAGGGGGACTAAGAATCCTTGGTACAGATCTAGGCAGATTTAACGGGGTCCTGTCTTATTTTTTCTTCATGGGCGAGGTGGGACTGCAGCCAGCAGCTGGGAAGATGTGAGGTGGTGATGCCTTTGTTATTGGAGTAATAAACCTTTGTGATGGTTGTAATTTGACCTTTGGGAGAAGGATGTGTATGTCACCAAATCCCTCAGCATAGCAAATGCAAGTGATGATTGAGAGTGGGTGTTGATCGAGGTACCAGAAGATTGTACTTAAGGAGGACATGGATTTGAACTCATTAGAAAAATTGGAGCAGGCAGATAAGTATGGATGTATGCATGAAGACATTCTCTAGAGTTGCTAGAGCCATCCCAAGGAGCATCGACATTGACATATCTACATCGACTTCCCAACCATAGAGATGAGTGGGGGTGGTGTTGGGTTTAGTGTGCTCAGACATGTGATATACATATCTATGTTGGGAGCTCTCCCGTGAGATGGTCCGGAGATAGCCCAATGTCTTGCATGTTTGCTCGACTGGTTTTGGGGGTGGGGGCGGGGGTGGGGTGTTGTGTGGTTCTGTATACATGAACAAAGCTTGGACGTGTGGACACAAGTTTGTATTATGTTTATGGAACGAGTTCTGGTGGACTTGGGTGGGTCAGTGGGGGATGTCATTTATGGACACGAGCCTTATTTGATCCTGTTGTCTAGTTGGGTAGAATTGGCCACTCTAAACACTATAAATAGGGTCCCTGGGTCTTGTATTCACAATCCCTTCATGAAGAGTCATCTGAGGCACATTGGTGAGGAGCTCACCCGAGTCCAACGCAGGCGGAGAGAGAGAAGATCATTGTAACCGCTTGTCTTACTGCAATAAATTCATGGTGTTGATCGTGTTGCAATTACTCCATGGTCATTTTCTCACAATTGATATGTAGAAGATGATGTCTCTTCAAGTGTATGTCTCGGCAAAGCCACCCGGATCAAACCATAAGGTCCCATTCCAGTTCCGTGTGGCTGCTGAGAGAGAGAGAGAGAGAGAGAGAGAGAGAGAGATGACATTGGTTGAGTGCTGGGCAGGTGATGGCTTTAATTGCAGACTTTATGCTAGTGTGGCTTCCTGCACCAACGGTCTCACTGCGGGCTCCAATTTCTAAACAAGCTGGCAGCATTGCAAAGTTTTTCTATGGATGCCCCGACAATGCCTTCCAGGTAAAGCGATAGATCAGCTGAAGCAAAGCCATCTCAAAATCTACACAGAAATAGAACTAACTCTGTTCAAGTAGGTTGCATTGCGAGGGACATCGTACTCTTTTCTACAACGAATTGGAGCCATTGTGGTATGTAGAGCTTCAAAATTATTTGCTTTACTCGTATGGAAGAAACTCCCTGTCATGGCAGCTTTTTGATGGATGAACCTTGTTTGCACAGCGTAATGGAGCAAAGCTGTTGATTGTCGGGACATCTGCATCATTGGTGAGATTGAATTTTTTCCCCTGGTTAATAAGTGGTCATGTTCATGTAAAACTATAACCTTTTGTGTTTGCTGTCTTAACTATGCAGGTTGGAACTGGAGTTACCAATGCCCTTATCAATGTGAGGAAAACCTTTGATAAGGACTTTGCTGGGCACGCAGAGGACGTGCCTATTGTATCTACAAGTTTAGCATATGGTGTATACATGGCAGTGTCAAGTAACCTGAGGTACTTTTATTGTTACTAGTACTCCAACAACCAAATGGCAAGGAAGGCCCAGGCACATGTAGCACATAGGGGCCCTCTTTGCTTTGCTATATAATGTTTACTATTTCTGTCATTTTTTCCACCACGGGCATTTGACACAATGCACCTGCTGTGGCCACAGATACCAAATACTTGCAGGCGTGATCGAGCAGAGAATGTTGGAACCTTGGTTACACAGCCAGAAGTTAGCCCTAAGTGTTGTTTGCTTTGCAGTAAGAACAGGAAACACATTTTTGGGCTCGTTAATGTAAGTGTCATTATTTTGTGCAGCATTTTTGAACTTATTAAAGTATTTTCTTGAATCACGCACTCACGCATGCATGCCACCTGCACATGCATAAGTTTTAATGCCTCAAGCAAATAGGCATCTACCCTCTTAACAGAAGAATAATAGGAGAGCCTTACCATGCAAGTATTTCTCATGTATCTTGTTTGTTTTCATGTGCAGGTGGGTAGACTATGCACGCTGGGTGGGAGTCCAAAAAATACGAGAGTAATTATCAAACTAGTTTGGTGGCAGGATCTCATATGCAGCTGGCAACATGGATTAGAAGCTTACCTAAACATTTGTTGTTTGTTGAAGAATGTTTCATATCATAGCTGATCGCGTATTACCCATCCCTTTCTCCAAGCAGCGTGGATTTGCATGCATGATAAGTGGCTTTATTTCTCTCAGGAGTTCATGAGGCTAGGCCCAAAAAACGATAAAATCAATTAGTTTTATGAATGATTTACCTACATCAAAGAGTATGTTGATCAGTGTCACCAAAAGGTTGAATGCTGGAAGACATTTCAATCATGTGTTTGACAAAGGCAGGTAGGTTGTTGCAAGTGTACTATAGGTAACTCAAAGCAGGATTGCAGAACCATCCGAAGCTCGTAAACACAGAGTGGTTGTTGGGAGCCTACCATAGACATCACAAGTGTTGGGGTAAGGGCTATTAAATGCAGGCATGTCTTGATCTACACGCACACACCTCAGTGTACGCACTTTGTATGGTCCTTAATAGACAAGCTCTATGCATCATTGAGGGGGAGGGGGTGCAGTATTTCTAGGCTAGGTATCATGCCTTGTGTGGGGTATGGCTGCTTGGCTTAGTGTCACATCTGTTTTCATGAATAGCACTGTTCAGGGAGACCTCAAGAACTCGGCTCTTGGAACTCCATATGTTCAACTTAAAACCATGGAACTAATGCTTCTAAACAACCCCGAGTTAACTTTTACATCGGTTATTTTACACCTAAATAGTAACTTTGATTCCACACATGAAACCCAATCTAGGTCATCCTACCCTAGATGGAGTATCACACAGCAAAGATAAAAGAAAAGGTTGATGGACATAATTACAAGTTTGACTCACCAAACATTACACTAAATGAAGTTTTTGCTTTTTACTAAAGGGCTTAGCAATTCTAGAACAGCATCTAAGCATGCTAGTTAACTAAAGCACCTTAAAAATACTCTTGAGTATGGGCGTCAACCAAAATCCTTAGCACACTTTGGGAAATTCTGAGTGTTTCTTCCTTTTAGCTATGTTGGCAACTGTATAGGTCTTTTTTAGACAAGGTGAGCTATTTCAATCAACTTGTCAAGTACTACCATAATAGTATCATACCCTCCTTAAACCTTAGGAATTTGGGTGACTATTCATATTGATATACTCCCACCATTTCATTTGGGGCACATCTAAGGGTTGAAAGGCTCTTGGTAATTTGATTCTTTTTGCTTTTACTTTTTGACAAACTAAATATTTCTTAACATAATTTAGGGTATCCTTTTTCATACTTGGCCAGAAAAACTCTGTTTTACAGAAGTATAGGTTTTATGATACTTTGGATGAGTGGCCATTGGGACTTTCTCAAGAATTTGTTTTCTAAGACCCGAGCTATCTAGTATGCATAGCCTTTTGTTAAATTAAAGGGTTCCTTCTTCCAAGATAAATTCTTCAATTTTAGGTTTTTCTTCTTTTTGTTGGAGTGGTTTATAAAGAATAGGCTTGAAAAAATGATCTTCTAACCGTTATTGTTTGGTTTGACTAGGAATTGAGTTTGACAGTGGTGACAAAAGATTTGTTGCTAAGAATGTTGATTGTTACATTCTCTTTTCCTAGTCTAAATTTAATTTCAAAACCATATTCATGGAGAATTTCAATCCATCGTCTCTGCTTCACATAGAAGATTCAATGTTTTGTTTTTAATTGACTGAAGAGCTGACAACAAGATCTTTGCTTCAAGGCAAAGAAAAAGTTCTCGAGTCATAAAAATGCAATTTTTTGGGACGAGAGAAAAATCCCCATTGCCACAATTCTTGAGATCCACTTTGCTTATAACAAGAGAAATCAGAGATCACATCCTAAAACTAGACCCAATGCACCAAGATTAGCAAGTAACGGGAGAAAGCATTCCTTCTCGAATCCACAAATGACTCAGTTGTTGTGTAGCCTCATCATCAGGAACCTTTGGCTTAGCTAGCTGGGAAGCCCTAGTCCCAGACTCCTCAAATATCCTAGAGGCCTAGGGGAAGGACCCTTGGAATATTTGGGCCAGGAGCTAGAGGAAGTATGAGACTTAGGCTTCACCTCTGCACTCTTCGGCACAGGTACTTTTGAGAATGGCTTCGAAACTGCTAACACTTATTATAGCAACACTAGGAACTACTAATGCATATGGCTTTATGCCACTCCTATTATCCACCATATGACCCCAACATTTGAGACCTAAAAAAAAGGAGGGTTATGGTATGCACATTATAACAGAGTCAGAAATCATGACACGACTTGCTATAAAAACTAGCCCATGAGGCAACATTTGCTAGCCTTACTAGCTCAGGTAGAACAACTCTTGGCCTTATGGAATCTCTTGGATATTAACTTTACTATGTGAAACACTCAAGGAGGAGTCAATCTAGCAATTACATCAATCACATGTGCTACCTTCATTTGTGTTGCATGGATAGGGACAAATTCTTTGATGAGACACCGACAGGGAGATTTTTGGAGGGACTCCCAAGACTCAACACTACACATTTCCTTGTACTCGAGGAACACACGCCCTTTGAACCATGTTGTCAAAGCATAGTCAAAGTGCAATTGAGTTTGATGAAAGCTTCATAAGAACTCCATGAGAGTTTCCTTGTGAAAGTGCAATGAACTTTAATGAAAACTTCATGAGAACTCGAGGAGTGTTTCCTTGACGAACTCCCTAAAAGGACTTCATCATTCAAAGGCAAGCACAAGGGCAAAAGAGCCGCCGATCCCACCACAACACTTATACATTAGATGACCCAATAATGGAGAGTTGGGTTGGGAAGGGACAACATATGCCAACCACTTCTTTACCCAAGATGTGAGTCATCCCCTTGTTAGTTTGTTGATAATTGGGCAGTTGTACAAACTAGGCTAGGATGGGATAGATCTTTTATTCTCTTGAAGAGATGCATCGTCCCCTATATGTTGGCCACCGTGGCGTTCTCACTACTCTTCGCACCATAGAAGAATATTTTTACTGGCCACAATTAAAACATGATGTTACTTCTTTTGTATCGGAATGTGTGATATGTCAACGAGTTAAAAGACGCCAAGGAAAATAGTATGGGCTACTCATGCCTTTACCTTTTCTCGCGCAACACCATGGGAAGAAATTTCTATGGACTTTATAACTAGTTTACCTACCACATCTTCTCAAAAAAAACGTCTTACTAGCAGGCTTGTTGTTAACATTTTTTGAGGGATATTACTATTAAAAATGTCTTACTAATAGGCTTGTGGCTAACTCTATTTGTTGGCAATGTGACAATTTTTGTTAGAGAATGTGACAAATGCCAATGGTTTTTGCCATCACCCACACTCAAGATAGAATGCCTCTTTTTCACATAGTATCATTGCTAAAAATGGGGCATCGATTTTGTTGGACCCATTAGCCTAGTAGAATAAGGAACACAAGCACGCTATATCCGCCACAAACTCTTATGCACAGGTGGGTGTGAAAAAACATGTGTGAACAACAATGTTGATGTGAGATCCATAGCTAAGTTTCTATTTTTGTTACCCTTTACAACCAAGCAACATTGATTTTAAAAACTTTCACAAAGTACTCTTTCTTGAGAATTAGTCCTCACTTGTAGATCTTGCTCAACCATGTAAGAGTCCTCCCCAACCCCTCAAGATGTCCAGTTTCTTCCCCTATAATCAATCCCGTTTTCTTCAGAATAATAAGAGATCTTGTTTCTACCTGTTTTGGCCTAAAGAGAGAAAATATTCTAGAGAGAGGTAATTCAATTTTTAAAAATATCTTTGGATGGAAAAATATCCCTTCTTATTAAAATAAATTTTTCCAAAACAGAAGTTTAAAAAGAAATTCCTAAGGTGCATTAGAAATAAATTATAATGTGCACAAAAGACCTTAGCCTAAGGATCAAGATTTTCTGAAAATTACCAATAAGATTAATCCAAATGTAGGGAGGATATAAATTGAATAATAAAAGAAACCCCCCCCAACAAAAAAATGAGTAAATGCTCACATAAGATGAAGAGTGGACTAAGGACCAAGGACCAAAGAAAAGAGTAAAAATTTTAATTTTTGACACCTCAGAGTGGGGATCTCCCCTCATGAAGTAGGTGCCTTTTTTCTCATCATTACCCTAAATTTTTAATCAATAAAATGAGATATTTTCATCTCTCCTCTCTCTTGTTCAAAACTAGATCCAAAAAGTAAGTTAAACTAACCCAAAAATGGTCAAAAATTGACCAAACTGATCTGGAAAATTCTAGAATCAGTTTGCTTGGTTAGAGGCTCACTTTTTTCTATAAATAGAAGCCTCCTCCTTTGTAAAAGCTTAATGGTGTTTATGCACTGTTACTCTACTCCTGTCCTGAGCCGTATACATTGAATTTCTTAATAATTCAATTGTTTTTGGCCTAATCCTCTCCAAAGTGAATTGGTGGGGCCACTTCTTAATAATTCAATTGTTTTGGGCCTAATCCTCTCCAAAGTGAATTGGTGGGGCTACTCTTGCTTCAAACAAGAGTAGAATCCTCAATCCCTCAAGCCAAAGGAGAGCTTACAAACTCCATGTAAGCTATTTTTCTTACTTATTTATAAATTTTAAATCTATGATTTTCTTGATTTTTATGTTTTACAGTTGATTGAATTAAATTCAAATGCTATGCCTTTGAGAGGAAAAGGCCACCCCTTCTCTTCTTTACTTTCCAGCCTTTCTTAATCTTAGAAAGATTAACTAAGGGATTAATTAAACTCTTCTTATTGTTTACTCTCTTGAATTTAGAAAATTATGTAGATTAGAGTTCTATGAATCTAATTTGGGTTAATTTAAGTTAAATAAAGAATGATAAAAATGAGAAATGGTCAGCCATACAAAGGAGGTTATGGTAAAATTTTCCATAGTTTTGTGGAAAAGAAAGTTGTTTTTATGTTATTCCAAACGAGTAATTTCCACCATTTTTGCATCTAAAAGAAATATTCTAATTACTCCATGTACATATTTACCTATGAATATGCATAGATATCACTGATATTAATTATTAAAATTGATTTCTATGCATAGAAAGATGCATAATGAAAATTTTTTATTATAAAATTATTATTCTCATTAAATTTGATTTTAATGCATAAAGAAATTTTTTAAATTACAAAAGTGTTATTCTTATTAAAATTGATTTCTATGCATAGAAAGATGCATAAAGAAATTTTTTTTATTATAAAAGTGTTATGCTTATTAAATTTAATTTTTATGCATAGAAAGATGCATAAAGAAAATTTTTTATTATAAAAGTGTTATTCTTATTAAATTTGATTTTTATGCATAGAAAGATGCATAAAGGAATTTTTTTAATTATAAAAGTGTTATTCTTATTAAAATTAATTTTTATGCATAGAAAGATGTATAAAAGAATTTGTTTAATTACAAAAGTGTTATTCTTATTAAAATTAATTTTTATGCATAGAAAGATGCATAAAGGATATTTTTTAATTATAAAAGTGTTATTCTTATTAAATTTGAATTTTTATGCATAGAAAGATGCATAAAGGAATATTTTTTTATGATAAAAGCATTATTCTTATAAAAAATAATTTTTATGCATAAATAGATGCATAAAGAAATTCTTTTTATTTTAGAAGTGTTATTCTTATTAAAATTAATTTTATGCATAAATAGATGCATAAAAGGATTTTTTTTTATAAAAGTGTTATTCCCATTGAAGTTGATTTTTATGCATAAATAGATGCATAAAGAATTTTTATATCAAAATTAGAATTCTCTTAAATTCTATGTTTAAATTGTATGAGTATTTGATAAATGAATAATTAAATACTGTAAGAGAGAAATTTCTATTGTTTTATATTCACACGGATTGTAAAAAGAAAATTCAAAAAATCTATCGAGATGATCGAAATATTCAGATAAATTATTAATTTATTCCTCATTGGAGTTCATAACTAATTTAGAAGTCAGTTAAGTGAATATTCAAAGAAAGAAATTCAGTAAAATAGTAACTGAATTATCAAACCTTTTCGATAAAGATAGCTCAGGAAAAAACTTATCCGACTCGAACTTTGAATCAGACTATGACCAAGACCAAACTCTTTTGTTAGTTTTGAGGAAAGAAGGTGTGACCAGTTTAGAAAAAAATACTCTCAAATCTCTCGCCAAATCTGAAACTTTGAGACTCTTCGAATTGATATGTGGATCAAGGTTATAGAATCCAAGAGAACTCTGGTATGAAATTCAGAATTCCAATCAAGAAGTTTTGGGGACACTGATTCAAGAAATACTCCTTGTATTCAAAAGAAAATCAAACTAAAACTTGAATAGAAACCCTGCTTTCTTAAAACCGTGGTTTTGCCTTGGGAGGTGCGCTTATGCAAAAAGGTCATACAGTGGCCTATGAATCTCGAAAACTCAGAACGCATGAGAGATTATGCTGTCTACGACCTGGAGCTACTTTGAGTAGTCTATGCCCTGAAGTTGTGGTGGAGACATTACCTACTGGGTCAAAGATTCACTTTGATGACAGATCATCAGAGCTTAAAGTGGATCTTCACTCAGAAGGATCTCAACATGCGCCAAAGAAGGTGGATGCAGACCCTACAGGAATTTGATTTTGAAATCAAGTACCACCCAGACAAAGAAAATGTGGTAGCAGATGCCCTTAGCAAAAAAGCCTCCTTGCTTGCAATCACAGTGGTGTCAAATCCATTGATTAATGAAGTAAGAGAGAAGATCATGCAGGATAGATTCTTTGGCCCTATTGTTACCCTACTTATGCAAGAAAGTGAAACTCCTCAAGAGGTGAACTGAGTTCAAGGGTACAGCAGCCTGGATGAAGGAATTATGTATTATAATAGCAGGCTATGCATTCCCAATGATGAGGGGACTAAGGATCAAATTTTGAATGAAGCCCATGATAGCCTTATAGCAGGACATCCAGGTTTCATCAAGACCTACATGTCTGTAAAGAAAAGCTTCTTTTGGCCTGGACTAAAAAAGGATATACTTAATCATGTACGTCAATGCCTGATATGTCAAAAAGTCAAAGCCGAGAGAGTAAAAATGCATGGGAAGTTACATCCATTAGATATCCCCCAGATGAAGTGGGAATGTATCAATATGGATTTTATTATTGGACTACCTTCAGTGCAATCAGGTTACAACTTCATCTTCGTGGTAGTTGACAGACTAACCAAAGTTGCCCATCTTTAACTTGGTCCGACTCATTGATTAGGGTCGAGATGTCCAAACAAATGCTTGACGACATGGAGCAGCAGATGCAGTCAATCGGCAAGGATATAAAAGCTGCCCAGGATAGATAGAAGCAGTATGCAGATAAGACGAGGTCACAGAAAATTCGAAGAAGCAGATATGGTTTTCATTCGAGTATGCCCCAAAAGAAGTTCTCGATCTCTTAGGAAGCACAAGAAGTTATCCCCCAGATTCTGTGAGCCATATCTGACTACAAAGAAAGTAGGTGACTTAGCCTATGAACTTCTGCTGCCTCCTCATCTCAAAGTACATAATGTATTTCATGTCAGCCTACTTAAGAAGTATGTACCGAGCCCGAGTCATGTGCTTAATGATGAACTCTTAACTTCTTCAACCCAAGGGCAGATGGAACTCCAACCTGAAGAAATCCTTGATGTTCGAGAGAAGGTTCTCTGGAATAGAATTCTGAGAGAATTATTAGTCAAGTGGAAGTTCTATCCTTTTGAAGATGCCACACCTGGGAGAGAAGCCGAACTGATGCGGGATTACCCCCCAATTTGCGAGATGAGGACATCTTGCATTTTTCAAGTGGGAGAGGATGTAAGATTTCTCCCTAGCCCCTCAAGATGTCCAGTTTCTTCCCCTGTAATCAATCCCCTTTTCAGAATAATAAGAGATCTTGTTTCTACCTGTTTTGGCCTAGAGAGAGAAAATGTTCTAATCCAATTTTAGATATCTTTGGATGAAAAAATATCCCTTCTTATTAAAATAAATTCCCTCGAAACAGAAGTTTAAAAAGACATTCCTAAGGTGCATTAGAAATAAATTATAATGTGCACAAAAGACAGCCTAAGGGTCAAGATATTCTGAAAATTTTGGATTAAGGTTCTTATGGACCAATAAGATTAATCCAAATGTAGGGAGGAGATAAATTGAATAATAAAAGAAAAACCCCCCTAAAATGAGTAAATGCTCACAAAGATGAAGAGTGGACTAAGGACCAAAGAAAAGAGTTAAAAAATTGATTTTTGACACCTCAGAGTGGGGATCTCCCCTCATGAAGTAGGCACCTTTTTTTCTCATCATTACCCCCAATTTTTAATCAATAAAATGATATATTTTCATCTCTCCTGTTCAAAACTAGATCCAAAAAGTAAGCTGAACTGACCCAAAATGGTCAAAAATTGACCAAACTGATCTGGAAAATTCTAGAATCAGTTTGCTTGGTTAGAGGCTCACTTTTTCCTACCCCCTTTGTAAAAGCTTAATGGTGTTTATGCACTGTTACTCTACTCATGTCTTGAGCCGTCTACATTGAATTTCTTAATAATTTAATTATTTTTGGCCTAATACTCTCCAAAGTGAATTGGTGGCCTCTCTTGCTTCAAACAAGAGTAGAACCCTCAATCCCTCAAGCCAAAGGAGAGCTTACAAACTCCATGTAAGCTTACTTATTTATAAATTTTAAATCTATGAATTTCTTGATTTTTATGTTTTACAGTTGATTGGGCCTGTCAACAAATAAATCAATACATCCTCTATACCAATCCTGTTTAGATCTCATTGCAATAAGCCCAGGGTCTTCCCAAAATGATGGGATATGCCCCAACCCTTGCTGGCATGACATGCATATAAATTACTACCTTTTGTCCAAGTGCATTCATCTCCATACCCTCAATCACACCAAGACACAACTTTTGAAATGTTGGCCATCTTGACACTAAAAATAGATTTACGTGCCACTTACAAACCTAAATCATGTATAGCCTCCTCAGTCATGACACACACTTGAGCTCCATCATCTATATAACTTGTATTTTTTAATTAGAGATTATAGGTGTCATGTAGAGGAAAAGCATGAAAGTATGTGAGGCTTGCAGGTCCTTGCAATGGTGAGTGTCATTGGTGTGCTTTGCTCTCTCTGTCATGGCATGAGACAATCAAACCATGGCCACAGAGGAGAAATTGAACATGATTAATGTTGCCTACATTAAAGATGAGGATAAGGCCTATCTTGTGGGGGGGGGATGCTCGACAATTCCAAACCTGTTATATGTATCTTGGAGTACTTACCTAATGACAAAAGGAAGAGAAGAGATTGGCTACACATGTTTGTTTACTAGCTTCAAATCTCTCAATTGGGGGTTAGATTATTGTATGATGTTATACATAATGCAGATAGAGTGACACTTCCTAATGACAATGTGTACACAGAGTATGTCATGACCAATCAAAAAAAGTACTGTAGAAAGCCTTTTAAGACTTATCAACAGGAAGCATAAGTTGTAACAATGACATTGAGCATCAGCTTCACAAGTATACACAACGTATTATTTATAGGTTACCTTCTTTCTATTTGTTTCTTGACTTATTAAATTTATCATTATAGACTCATTTCAAAATCAGCTTATATAATAAGCAGGTGGCTTCTAAAGCTTGTGAGCATGGGTTCACTTGAGAGTGAGCCTCCTCTTGCAATCATATGGGCTTGTAAATGACACACCATCATATATGTATGAAGACTTGTAGTTGGGAAGGGTAAGTGTGTAACCTTCGAGTTTTTATTATACTACCAGAGTCTACTATTTATTCTTATGCTTGTTAAGTGAGTGTACATGCTATTTCTAGTATTGAGAGATATCATTACCCATGGTGGACATGGAAAAAAAAAATTCTTCAGATGAAGAGATGGATCTTACCAATGCCATAAGTCTATATTACTTCTGTGAGCACAACCTGAGATTACAAATAAGGAAATTGAGAGTCAATAATCTTTCATGAGTTTTAATATAATTATATGACGTAACATGTGTTTCATATATGTGTCGTTTATTTATAATACTCCCATTTCATCCCATGCACGGTCTACTACATCGACAGCCACACTACTCATAACACTTGTGAACCTAGGATGACAACCAAGAGGCAAGCGACACAAGCAGTAGTAGCACAGAAGACTGAGAACATTAGAGAACCTATAATAATATATATTTTGCAACCAAAAGGTGAGTAGACTCTCCACATATATCACAATAGATATCCCCACAAGATGAAGCCATCCTAACATTTAAAATTGTGACAGGAACTATATTTGCCTTTAATGTAAACATTGTAGATCTTGCATTAGATGTTCAATCTTAGAAACAGCTGTCTACCACCATGAGTGGAGTTATGGAAGTTTTAAACATAATTTATACTAAATGCAAGGTGAAAGAGAAGATGGTGGATCATTGTGTTGATCTTATTTTTGGTGACTTCCCATTTGACATTGTACTGTTGTTCCATAAATAAGATTCCATATTGGAATAAAGTTGATGATAATCTATATGCCTCCTCGGCCTTTAAATTTACCAACTTCTATATCTCTGCCCCAATGATGGCTTCTTTGCATGCCTATACATAATGGAGGAGGCTACAAATGTTGAGCATTGTGCCTCAATTCAAGGTTTTAGTAGTGGTGCAGGAGTGTACACCACTAGTGGGAAGGAAAAAGAGACTAATGCCAACAAAGGTAACCTTTTAATGAAAAAACTTATTACATATAATGGTAATAAAACTTTATTTTCATTATCTTAACAAATGTGTAGCACAGGAGACGTCTTATCGTACTGCATTTGTATAATCTTCTTCACCGAAAAATGTATTGCCAATTCATAATAGTGATCAAGTTAAAGAGTTGTGAACCTTGGAGAGGAACTTAATGTGGGGCATGAACTCATTCATGATATATATGTATTTACTTTCAATTAACTTTATACTCATTAAGTTATCATTATCTTTATGTTCGTCTTGTAGTTTGATATTTTTTTGAATAATCAAAGTTTCCCCTAAAGAATTGGTTTAAAGAGGGCTCTACTTGGAGAGATGGTTGCCAAAGAGGCTTGACATTATGCAACTATATTGTTTCATTGTTCAGCAAACCTAGGGATACTATTGTGCATTTGTTCATTGGGACTAGGACTCTTGGTATTACAGCAATGCATATGGATTGCAATGTGATATTGTTAGAGAAGGAAGCACGCATTTATGAGAGCTTACTCAAACCCTAATCTACCAAGGTCATAGTATTTTCAAGCTTAAGTAATTACCGCTAATGCAATTGTTAGAGAAGGATGAGCACATTTATGAGAGCTTACTCAAACCTACTCTACCAAGGTCATAAGTATTCTCAAGATTAAGTAATTACCACTAAAATGCATTCAAATATATTTGGCATTAAAGGCATTATATTTGTTATGGAATTAAGATATAAAGGGGTATGGTAATTTGGCATTATATTTCACCTATGTATAAGCGGTATAAATTTCACGTGTATAAGTGTTAATTGATATATATGTTAATTAATTCCTCTTTAACATATATATTTTTGTTTATATGTTTCTTTAATAGATTTAGAACAAAGTAAAAAACCTCGAATGCTAATGATGCCTTCTTGTTTAGAATTTGGTTTTTATATTTGTTTATTTATATTTAGAAGCTACTCCTATACTTAGAGCTTTGAACATTATGACATTATCTGTATTTGGTTATTGTAGACATTTTCTATACTTACTCTTGGTGGTAGAGCTTCAAACATTATAGGTATTATCTCAATTTTGTGAATGTAGAGTATTAAAGGGGTGTTTCCTATATGCACACTGCTCTACATGCTAGTATTATTATTGAAATGACTTTAAATAAATTAGTGCCAGTGTAGATTTGCAATCTTAAACTTGCTTTTTTGTGAAGATATTGTCAATATTGCTATGAAAAACTCTTTCATCTATTAATGTGTCGATAACATGAAGATGGTGGTTACACGTTTGTATAAGTGGAATGGAGATATGAAGGGGTATGTTAATTTGGCATTATATTTGTTATGGAATTAAGATATAAAGGGGTATGGTAATTTGGCATTATATTTCACCTATGTATAAGCGGTATAAATTTCACGTGTATAAGTGTTAATTGATATAATTTCACCTATCTATAAGTAATTTGACATTGTATTTTATTGTTTTCCTTAAGCCTTTTGAGCTTATGTCCCTAATTGCATCAATGTGTCACCTTCTACTCCTCTTTCTAGGCACTTCATGAAAGAATGTAATCATAAAATGTAAATCTTCTTTCTCAATCATCGAGAGCATAATTTAAAAATAGAAATATACTCACTCACTTTATAGCCATCCCCTCTCAAGACCTCATAGCTTCTAGCCTTTTCAAGTGGGTTTAGAGACCTAAACCACTGGCCTACCTTGCCTTCTAAGGGGCAAAGTTTGAATAAACAAATGTAACTGCGATCATCAATCTATCCCATGTCCTCACAAAGTTGATCAAAATTTTTGAGATATTATGAATGGGATCTCTAGATTCATCAAAATAAACAAATCTTGGTGGGATCATCAACCCATCACATGGCCTCACAAACTTAATCAAACATTTCTAGGTACTAAATGGGATCTCCAATTTTATCAAATTTGGTGATCATCCTTGAGTTGTAGATGAGTTATGGATTAGCTTTATTTTACCCAACTTTGATCCTTTGGGTACTATGTTTGTCGCAAACCCCCCTTCCCATTTACGTATTCACATGGTGAGTGTGTTTGTACAAAGCCCTCTATTTCAAGGTTTGAGAACTCTTATCCTATTGGATTGGAAAAAACCCTCTATTTTAGGGTATGGGATCTCTTGTCCCATGGGATTGGACTATGCAATTGTTAATGGAACTCGTTCTCCATCACCCTGGTTTTGAGGTTGCACGATTGCTATGGTAGGATGAGGACACGTTATGTGGACACCCTTATCGATCCCTTGGGTTTGAGGTAGTATGACATTGGCTCTTTACCCCTTACCATGCATGTTCCTTTTTCCTCGTGCAAACGAAGAAGAACTCGAACTTGGTACCATGGTGAGTAAAGATGCTTCAAAAATGAGCTCCTGAGAAAAATGGGACTCTTACTTACACTACATATATGTATTGTTATGTGTTTTGAAGAACACTTGTATCAACAAAGGAGACATGCTCCAATTTCCATTACTTGAGGTTGTTGGGATGCTTGTTGGTCATGGTTACCTTGAGATAAACCCAGATCAAGATTGACACCAAATGTTTAAAACTTTGTAGCGTCTGACATGGTTTAATCACTTCCTAATTGAACCTTGAGGTTCCTAGTCCCGCTCCCCTACTCCTTCACTTGAGCCTTACTCAAAGATAGGGAGGTTTAATTCCCTTTTCATTAACTTTATGATGATATTCAAAGAGCCAATTGAGCGATGTGGCACTCAAAGGGCTCATGTTTTCTAGGTATTCATTGTTCCTCTGCTCACGTCTATGTTTCATTGGTTCATTTTTAAGCTCTGCTTGAGGTGGATCTGAGCTTTTAATGAACTAGGCCTATGAAAGGGTTGGTGTGCAATTATTGGAAAATAATTTATACAATTAATAGGTAGTAATACATGTAATTATTGGGTAATAATTATACTTTAATTCCCTAATAATTATGGGTAATAGTTATACTTTAATTCCCCATTAATAATTGTAAAGGATAAGAATTTTCTTTGGAATTTGTAGTTAGTAAAGATTATATGACAAGGAAATCCTTAAAGGACATGAGTAGATATGTCCTTACAAGATAGTAATAATTAGTTGGCACAATATTAGGTATACCTATATCTAGACTCACATATGTTGGCTTACATGTCCAAACTCCCATCTTTTTTTACAAGAGTGTGGGCTCACGTCTCCCAACCCAAGAGCTAGTCTTGGATTGGTTATTGGAGTTTTTTAGATTTTTTTAGACTTGATGAGAGGTGATTAAGGATCTTAATATTAATGGTGGTTTTTTAGAGTTGATATGAAAGGTGATTAAGGATCCTAATCCTAGTTAATGGTGGTTATATGTTGAAAAATTGTTTGATCAATGCTCCACCCTTGTATTATTTCTACAAGTGATAGATGTCCTCTATTAGGCAGTTCTGAGTTAAGAGATAGATTATGTAGGCTTGGAACTTTATCAAGTAGGATGCATGCTTATGCAAGCTAATGACTACATTAGTGAGTGCTAGAAATCAAATCAAGAACACACTATTCTGAAGTTATGGGAGCAGTTTGACAGTCCAGAGGGTCTTAAATGGTTGTGGTGAGAACTGCACACAAAGTTCATATGGGATAATGTTGTAATCTAATATAGTCCCAGACGAATGATATGGTCGATCATTTTGAACCAAGCCATAAGTTGGCCAACGTGGCCAACCTATATCCATGCCAACCCTTGGTACTATATATAGACTAGTTTGGAAACCTTAGTTCATTCATTGAGTTCACTATGTTTAAACACTCAATGGATGAACTAAGGTTTGAACATGCTTAGCTATCAAAGCTCCTTACTTAGAGCACATGGGTGGGTGGATGCCATGAGTTTGTAATCAAGCAGTAATATTATTTACTCTCCTTACTTAGAGCACATGGGTGGGTGGATGCCATGAGTTTGTAATCAAGTTTACAAGCAGTAATATTATTTACTCTCCACTTTTTTTTCAATTCAATGCTTTTTATTGTGTTGATCTAGCTTCTTCTATTATGTACTCTTACATGATATCATAGTATAAGCTTTAGGCAAAGCTTGTTTTGACAATTTTTTATTTTTGAAGGTGCCCACCCTCCACCTTTTGTGATGGGAAGTTGGATTGAACAAATTGCATTCTCTAGAAGTTTAAGATTAGGTTAATTCTTCATTCATATGAGTTATGGGAAACTACAATAGGTGTTATGTAAGATTCCTCCCTCCAGCTTTTGAGGTGTGCAGGTGTAAGAACCTCCCCTTCTGATCTTGTAATTATTCCCCTTTGAAATAAAAGAAAGATTCTGTTTTATCTTATTTTGACCTATAGAGAGAAAATGTCTAGAGAGAGGTAATCCAAAATTGAGATATTTTTGGATATAAAAATCCTCCTAGTGTCTAAAATGGTTTCCCCTGAAACAGAAATTCAAAAAGAACCTTTCAATGTGCATTTGGAATTAATTAAAAATAAGTATAAAGAACCTTAGCCTAGGTGTCCAGATTTTCAAAAAAAAATAGAATATTGTCCAATTAAGGTTCCTATGGACCAATAAGATTAATCCAAATGTAGGGAGGAGATAAATTGAAGAATTAGAAGAAAAACCCCTAAAAATGAGTAAATACTCACAAAAGATGAAGAGTTGACTAAGGACAAGGTTTATTAGTAAAAAAATATGAATATTACTAAAAAAATGAGATATTTTGGGTATAATGATTCAATTTTGATACCTTGTTAAGGAGAAGGGGGCTCTTCAAGGAGGTGCCTATTTCACATGTGTGGTGGAGTTTTAAACTCAAAAATATTGTGATATTTTTATCTCTCATCTCCACTGGATCAAACCAAATCAAAAGGGAGCCAAACTAGGTCCAAATCTTGTCCAAATTCAGTCAAACTGAACCTGGAAAATTCTAGAAACTAGTTGGACTTGGTTAGAAGCCTCCCTCACCTATAAACAGATTCTTAGCTCTTTGTAAAAAAATATGAGAACTATTCCATGCCAGTATTATACTGAAATAATGATATTTTCTATTATCCTCTAAAAATTCTCTACAAATTGAAGAGATTGGAGCTTCTCTCTCCCTTCAATCTTCCTTGGAGACTACGTTAACATACCAAACCAATTGATTGGTTGGGGGCCTCTACTTTGATCAAAGAATCAAGCAATCTTCTAGGAGGTAAAATGTGGTTTATGGTCTTTTTTCTTTAATCTCCAAATGTTTCTCTCTTCTCAACCCCTCTCAAGCTTGAGAAGCATTCAATTGAATGGATTTTTAATACAATTGAAGTTCTTTAAGGAATTGTAGTGATAAAACACTTAAATTTTCATTTATGCTTAAATTAAATGTTTTTTTTAAAGCATGCCTCTCTCTCCCCCAAAGAATGGTCATTCCTATGACCTATTCTGTATTCAAATCAAGCTTCTCATGAAGCACTTCTCTAATCTAAAAGTAATTTCTATGCTTGTCAAATTGAGGCCAAAGAACTGGCTTTTTAATGCTTTTATGCTATTTAATTCATGGAAAAATTAGGAATCAATTCCATAATTGGATAGTAATCCAATTAATGGTTATTCTATCATATGATATTACTAAACTTTTGCTTTCAAAATTATTGAGAATTATCAGTAATAATAGAGCGGAGCTATGGTAAATTTTCTAAAAAATTAACACATAAATCATTTTCATTCATAATATGAAAAGAGGACTTCCTATCATATTATAGGATTAATCATCCTAGGTTAATTGATTAATTATCATCATAACCATGGATAAATTGATTTTAATGTTTATGCACAAATAGTTAATAGCAAACAGAGAAATTTCTAGTAATATATTTAAATGTTAAAAGAGAAATTCCTAGTATATTGGAATTAATGAGTATTTTAATTAAATTCAAAGATGAAATTTAGATAAATTTATTTTATCTATGAGAAATATTTAAATGTTAAAAGAGAAATTCCTATGACATTTGGAATTTCATCATTTAGATGGGAAAAGAGAAATTCCTAGCATATTGAATTAATGGGTATTTTATTTTAGATGAAATTACTTTATGAGAAATATTTGATGATAAAAGAGGAATACCCATGACATTGGAATGCAATTAATTAAATGCAAAAAGAAGAATTACCATGGTATTTGAGATCCAAGAAATTAAATGAGAAGAAGATATAGGTTGTGAATGGATGAGATGTGATGTGATGTGAATCAGGATAAGAAATAATGAGATGAGATGTGATGTAAATTGAGATAGATGTGAAATGAAGGTGTGATGAGATGTGAAAAGGGGTAGATGCGAGTGGATGAGATGTGATGAGGATAAATGAGGAAATATGTGATGAGATGAAAAATGATGTGATTGGATGAGAATAGGAATACATATGAATTGGATATGGATTAAGTAATGTGGACAGATGTGTGTGGACAGATGTGGAACAATGTGAAAGATGAGAGTTCATTATTAGAAACTATAATTATGACCTTTTTTTAAATGATGTGATTGGATGAGAATAGGAATACATATGAATTGGATATGGATTAAGTAATGTGGACATGTGGAACAATGTGAAAGATGAGAGTTCATTAGAAACTGTAATTATGACCTGTTTTTAAATGACTGTTTTATGTCAATAATGCTTGGGAAACATTTTGACCGTCTTGAGAATGAGGTCATGGAGACCTAATTGATAAAGTTGCAACAGCTAATAAAGAGCCAACGGAGGACGTCTCGTGTAGCAAGGTCAGCCGAGATCTTGACCAGCCTCGGTTCGATCTAAATGGTGAGCTTCCGGTAGTACGGTAGATGAGGGACCAAGGAAGCGGCCTATGAGTGAAGCGCTAGGTGACCTATGGCGAAGGATCCTAGAGGGTGTTGACCATACGGTGCTCGGGCTCTGGGTCACCGAAGATACCCACACGTGCGTCGGGGAAGATATTGGAACAAGGAGTAAGAGTTGTTTTCTAAAACCAGGCATGGATCTGGTTGATTGACCTTGCTGGTCCTCAACAGATGAGTCCATGGCTCTTTTATATGGATCTGTTGGTTGATCTTGCTGATCTTCAACGGAGATTCCATCTTGATTTTTATAAGTGAATATATTGTCGGGTACTATGAGCTAGGAACTATCGAAAAGGCCCTTGAGGGATAGGTGGTGAGCGTTCTAGTCAATGATGCCATAGGTACACCAATGAAGAAATGATTGGAAATTAGGATTCAACTCGATATTTTGGAGGATTATGATCAGTGACACTTTGGTTTCATTAAATGATTGTTTTAAAGATAGATGAACCTATGAAAAAGGCAATTTCATATTGGGTATGTAAGTGGTGTGACTGGCATTAAATTTGCATGAATATCCGGCTTGGGGGCCTGGGAACTCTTTTCCCTGGTACCCGGGACAAAACCTAACCAAATTCCTAATTGGATCCCATCACTACAATGGTTGGGCGGTTGTCTAACCCATGGGACTGGATGGGGTTAGGATGGACTGATGGATCCGTAAAATGAGACTCAATTCTCTTATTGTACGATAGATGAAATAAATCTCGAATAGTAATTGTTTTATGGAAAAAGAATCAACAGCTGTGCCTCTCGATGGGGAAAAAAGCGTTGGTTTCTATGATCCAAGTGCAAGTTTCTTCCTTGATCTAGCCAAGTGACTCACAGGTTCGATCGGATCAGTTTGGTTAGTAATGACCCTGACTACGTTAGAGTACAAATATCCTGGAGGAATCAGTTTGGTCAGTAATGACCCTGACTACGTTAGAGTACAAATATCCTGGAGGAATTGCTCGTGCTTTCGGGTAGGGGGAAGTTTTTCTGGGTTCAGTTTTTGAAGAACCAAGGGATTAGTCTCTTGTCCGGATATCCATGGGCGAGGCCCCGAGTGAGGGATCCTACCCCATGCAAGAAGTGCTACTTCCGCTGCTAGCACCCCCAAATCCGTTGCGTGGAGGGGACAGGGATCTTTCATGTTATGCATCCCTAGCAGATCTGCTCTAAAGACCATACTGCTAGATCCTATTCTCACTTTAACGTGGAGGCAAAGGAATCCAAATATAATATTTGCCATCATAGCAAGTTCTAAAGAACCAATATAAGATGAGGAGTCAGATTGCAAATACAATATGTGCCATCACCAAAAGCATCACTGATTCAGTGATGACATTGATTCAACATACTACCAAAGCTTCTAAAGCATAGCAAGTTATAAAGAACCAGTATGGGACAAGGAATCAAACAAGGATTCAAAACCTTAAGAATCATCTTGCAGCATAAAGACATTCTAATGGAGAACTAGCAGAGCAATTTATCTCATGGATTAAAGGTCAGATGGCACGTAGGTGCATCAGTGTTGTCTTCTAAAGTATGATAGTTTGATGACCTCATTGAACATGTAGGTATGTAACCCACCTCTTACTTTTGAGGATTTTAGTGCAATGCTGGTGGACAGGAGATGCATTTCAAAGCTAGAGATGTTTGTGATGCTGAATTCTCCATAAAGGCAAAGAAATGCAAGGAAAATGGGGGGCTTTGATAACCCCAATGCTTCTTAAAAGAAGAAGAAATATCATACATCATCCTAATGGGTACATTAGTCTTATTGAGATTAGTTTGGGAGAGCATTTTAGCAATAATATGGCCAAATACCAAGCTTTGTTAATTGGGTTGAGAGCATGAGAAGAATGATAATTTAAGCCTTGGAAGGAGTCCAGGAATTGTGCTGAAGTAGAATTAGAGTTGTTTGTGGCAAAAGAAGAAATATGTTTAAAAAAAGAACATTCCTTAGCATTCGATGGTTCATGGATCATTCACAGTGGATCATCCTGACATATGGCCTATCAAAAGGGCTGATATGCCTCCCTTAAGCCTATGGAGGAGTCTATCCTAGTAGCCATCAAGAATGATGCCAAAGCCCAACCATGGATTCAAGTATCATTTCTTTTATTTCGAGTAATGGTGATACTAAGAAGTTGTTCGATGTTCTTTATATGCAAGACATCAAGAGGAATATATTGTCTATTGCAACAACCATAATTCAAGGTGACTTAAAGGTTCTCTTTGATAGGAATGGTGTAATCATCACAGACGCTATCAACAATATCGTGGAGAGAGGGAAATTGACACACTATCAGCTTTTACAACCCGAGCCCATGTTGGGACGAGCAAGCTATGGCATGAGAGATTTGGGCGCTTAAGCTTTGTAGTCTTAAAAGAGATGCAAAGTTTTGTAATTGTGGCACATCTACTTTCATCGTCAAAGAGTCAAATGTGTGTGAATGTTCTATGATGGGTAAGCATCATTGGCATGCATTTTCACAGGAAAGCAAGGCTCATACATGTAGATCTCTATGGTAAAATACCAACCACTATATTGGGTGGTTCTTCTTACTTCTTGTTATTGATCAATGACTTTAGTAAGAAAATGTGGGTGCCCTTTATTCAGGATAAGGCTAAAGATTTTGGAAAATTTAAAATATGGCATGGCTCAGTAGAGAATAAGATTGGAAAGAGGTTGAAGAAGTTTCAAACAGATTTAGGAGGAGAATTCACATCAAATGAGTTTAATTGGCTAATGTAAGGAGCACACTCGATCAAGAGAGATTTGACAATTGCTCATACGTTGCAAATAAAATGATGTTGCAGAGCCTAGGAATCATCACATAGTTGTGAAGATGGCATAGAGTATGCTTAAAGGAAATGGATTACAAAATTGTTTTTGGGTTGAGGTAGTCAACACTACATCACGCATATCCTTATTAAAAAGAGTTACACAAAGGCAGTGTTTATTCACAAGTTGTATAATTGCATGACTTGAGAGCATGGTCAAACAAGATAGGAGAGTATTTATCACTAATGGATTTCATATATGTACAATAGAACTTTCACCACATGTGAAAAATATTGATAGGGGTATTGTTCTAGTAGTCATCTATATTGATGACTTGATTATCACAAGGGATAGTGATGTTGACATTCATGAGGTACAATTCTCCTTAAGAAAATGTTTGAAATCGGGGACTTAGGTAAGCTAGGATACTTCCTAGCTATAGAGATGATTAGATCACATGATGAGATTTAGTTTTTACAGAGATAGTAGTATGCTTTAGGCTTATTGTCCAAGTATGGAATGACAGGTTGTAAGCCAATCTCAATGCCATTAGAGTAGAACAGAAAATTGGTTGTGTATATAGGTGATGGAGGACCTTGCTATGTACAAGTATATTGGAAGAAGTTCAATCTACATGACTATCACCGAGCTAGATTTGAGCTATGTTGTTGGATTGGTGAGTCAATTTATGAAGACCCCAAGAAAGCCATACTTGGATGTGGCTTTCTTGGGTACATAAAGTCCACAATACACTATATGGAAACTTTTATGAGGCTGAAGTACAAGTACAAGTACATGGATATACATATGCTGATTGGGCTAGTAGTATCTTAGATAGGATGTTTTCTTTTAGCATTACTAGTGTTAGCTAGAGCAGCAAGACGATTGCTTTGTCAAGTATAGGGATTGAGTACAGGAGTGCTGCTATGGTAACATATAAAGTTTCTTGGTTGTTGTAGAAGCTACTTGGTTAAAGATATGGGTGAGCACATGGATAGGGCTATCGTCTTATATACTATTATGAGACAACATGAGCAGCAGTTTCAAACCTCTATTAACGTTCTAGAGAAATTAACTAAATTTATTGCTCTCCTCTTCCGGAGATAAATATTATGGAAGGTTCATCCCCAAAAAATTCACATGATAAGTCTTCTACTTAGATACAATAGAGGTAGAGGTAGATCATCATCTAAAGGATGCGATGGGGTTGATTTGGAAATCAAAACTACAAACAACAATAACCACAAGAAAATCACTCTCATATAGGTGGAAGAGGCCACTCTAGAAGCAAGTGGAGCTAGAGAGGCCGAAGTGATTGGCAAAGAAATCCAAATACAAATAACATGAAGTGCTATTACTATGACAAACCAAGGCATATTTCAAAGGACTATACTATAAAAAACAAAATGATATCAAAAGTGTAAAGTTACAATAAGGAAACTATGTAACATCAAGTAAACAAAGTAATGACAGAAGAGTGAGCAATTGTTTGTGATACAGCACATGCTCGATTCCATGACAAGAATGTGTTAGGATCATGAGATATTTGGCAAGTGGATTTTAGTACTCCTAACCACATAACTAGTCATGTGAGTGGTTTAGAGATATGTAGGAAATGGAAAAACCAAGATATATGAAAGTAGGTCATGATACTACACACCCCATTGTGCATGTTGCTAAAGTGCTATTATTTATGTAATGAAAAAATGAAGTACCTGGTACATGTACTTCATGTTCCTAATATTATAAAAAACCTCGTTTCTCTTGTTGAGTAGGGTCTGCTCAAGTGAGGTTCAATCTTTAAAGGTGCTTTGTAATACTTTAAAAATCAATGTCGCTTGGTTGCAAAGGGAAATAAAAATAATAGGATATTTACTTTGCATGTTAACATGCCTAAGGTGAAGGTAGTCATATTTATGCATGTGACAGGTGTCATTATTAACACCTGGCATAAGTGCATTGATCGTGTGAATATACAATGGATAAAGTTTATGCAAGCCCAAATATGTTGCAGGTTTGTAGAAGTTTAAGGTTTATGGTATATGCAAAGTATGTGAAGCATGCCACCTTAGTAAGTAGGCCAAACATGCTTTTCTACATGAAAAGCAAGTTAGAGCAAGGTCATTGGATATTATATATTTTGATATATGGGGATCAACCAAAACTAAAATAATTTTAGGTTGCAAGTACTATGTTACATTCATTGATGATCACACTAAAAAAGTATAGGTTTATTTCATGATAGAAAATAGTAGTGAGGTGTTTGCTCACTTTCAAAGATTTAAAACCTTGGTTGAGAAGGAAAAGGGTATGTAGATCAAATGCCTAAGATTGGATGGTAGGGGATGTAGATCAAATGCCTAAGATTAGATGGTAAAGGAGAATAATTTTCCAATGAGTTCAATGATTCCTTTGAGAAAGTAAGAGATCAAAAGGCAATTCACATGCAGACACACTTTGCAACCAGAATGGTGTTGCAAAAAGGAAAAGTAAGCACATTATACAAGCTACTCATGCCTTGATGTCTAAAAAGAATATGTCAATTTAAAGTAGAAAGTGTTGTTATATTATGAATATGATCCCCACTATAGCTGTTCATGATATAATGTGTGAACAAAATTTATAAGCATGAAACCGACTGTGTCTCACTTGAAAGTGTTTTGATATATTGCATATGTGCAGATTCTTGATGAAGTGAAATCTAAGTTAGATCCAAAGGCACAGAAATGCATTTCCATTTATTATTCTTTAGAGCAAAAAGGTTATAGATGCTATACCATATCACTCACAAGATATGAGTAAGCATAGATGTTATCTTTGATGAGATTAGTAGCTAGTATGCACAGAAATGCATTTCCATTTATTATTCTTTAGAGCAAAAAGGTTATAGATGCTATACCATATCACTCAGAAGATACGAGTAAGCATAGATGTTATCTTTGATGAGATTAGTAGCTAGTATGCACCAATTAAGGCAATTAAAGATGTAGATGAAAGAAGTTATGATGATGTCTTATATGTAGAGCAACAACCACAGATGCTTGGTGGACCAAGAGAGTTCTCTAGCAATGGATCCAATGTTATCCACAACCTCAAACTCATACTCTTGCAAAAGAATAATCCACCTTGCAATGCGACCAATTGAGATAAAAGAATTTGCATTAATATACTCCCTCCTCTCCTCGATCGATTGGATCTTTGTGTGCAGGTGGCCTCCAATTGAGACTCCACCCAACAAATGATCTGGGATCTACTCATATAGCCACTCAAAGGAGAGCTAGGCTCATGCGAATACTCCTCTCTTGATCTCTAAACATGGTGATTAAGTAATACAAGAGATAGAGCCCACTTATTTTAAGTAAACACTTGAAAATAAGAAATGGGAAGATACCATGGATGAGAAGCTAGTAACATGGTGGTAGCATTGGATACAAATGTGACAACATAGGCATTAGTGCCTTTGCCTAAGAATAAGAAGACAATTGGATGTAAGTGGGTCTACAAGGTCAAGCATAACTCATATGAATCTAAGAATAGGTATAAGGTAGGACTGGTTGCCTAAGAATAAGAAGACAATTGGGGATGTAAGTGGGTCTACAAGGTCAAGCATAACTCATATGAATCTAAGAATAGGTATAAGGCAGGACTGGTTGCCAAGACATATCGCATTGACTATGGAGAGACATTCAGCCCCGGTTGCGAGAATGGGAGCCATGAGAGCTCTCATTGTAAAGAATGTATTCTTGCATGGTGATTTACAAGAAAAAGTTTACATTTTTCCACCAGGTTATGAGCGCTACACATCCAGATTTTGTGTGCAAGTTACGTAAAGTTTTGTATGGCTTGAAGCAAGCTCCCAAAGTATGGTCAAATAAGATCAAGAAATATGTTGTTACTGTCGGATTTCAAAGATCCAATATAGATTTTTCGCTTTATGTAAAAAAGATAAATAGAGGGATCATGTTATTAATCATTTATGTGGATGACACTAGTCATAGTGATACTAACATACAAAGATGCTTTTGAAGAAGTTTGAGATAAAAGATTTACTTGAGTTGTGATATTTTCTTGGTATAAAGGTAATGAGATCACTTGATGGCATTTTCCTAACAAAGGCAGTATGAATTGGATATGTTATCTAAGTATGGTATGATAGACTATAAGCCCATTTTAGTGCCGTTGGAGTAAAACAATCTGTTGTTGAATTTGTGAGTCAATTTATAGAGGTCCCTAAGAAGCCATACTTGGATGTGGATAGATAAATTCTCAAATACATAAAGTCCACTATTGACTATGGACTTTTCTATGAGGTTGGCAAAGGGATACAACTACAAGGGTATATAGATAATGATTAGGTTGATAGTATCTCAGCAAACAAGATATCTACTAGTGGCTTTATGCTTTCTTTTTGTTTTGGGAGTGCTGATGTGAATTAGAGCAACAAGAAAGAAACAGCCCAACAGTTACCTTGTACACAGAGGCAAAGTACAAGAACACTGTTATGGCAACTTGTGAGTATGGGTGAGCCCGTGAATAAGACCATTGTCATTTATTATGACAACACAACTGGCTAGTAACCTAGTCTATCATGCTAGGATGAAGCACATTGAGGTATATTATCATTTTGTGAGAGATAGTATTCTAACAGCAGGTGATGTGAATTTGATATATATCACCACATGATCAAGTAACTAATATCTTCATGTACGCATTGGATATAGAGAAGCTCTGCCAAGTTTAGGAGCTTACTTGGAGTGTAAGGCATGGAATTGAGCTCGAGGATGAGAGTTGAGATATTGAGGTCAACTAGTGCTGCGAACATTGATGACCCGCCTAAGTCATAGCTTCCACACTTATGCCACTAGTGGCTGGGTTGGTGAGATTATGGACAATATTCTACCATTGGTTTTTAGTCTATGCGATAGCCACTTTGGTGTATCAGATTTATGGCATAGTTATAACACTAGCTCATGTAGTTGGGTTTACACTATGGACGTACCTTTATATGTTATAGTAAAAAAGAACTTTCCTACTACTTTTCCTTATAATAGAAAAGTACTTTGCTTTATAGTATATACTCTTAACTCTTTATGTTATGGTTCTAGAGAAGAGAAGAGGAGAGAGAAGAAAATCCATCTCTCTAGAGTTCTTATTTACTCATATGTGTGCTTTTAAGGAGCTCAATCTCTCCCCAACATTCTTCTTCACATAATACTTCTTTAATTTGCTCCCATTAATGTATCCATCTAGACACCTTCAAGGGTTTCAATTCTTAGCGAGCCTTTCATCTCAACACCAAGAAGCGTTTCAATTCTTAGTGAGCCTTCCGACACGACACGATCAAGTGTTTGTGCTTTGTGGAGTAATCTTCGCAATGAATTTAAATGGTCCCATACCTCAATATTTTAAATTTTTTCTTTCTTTCCCACATAAGGACTATGTCCCCTTCCTTAAATTCCTTATCCTTAAGATTTTGATCAAACCTTTTTTCTACGAAACTTCTCAACCTTCAAATTGTGTGAGGCTACCAATATAGTTTCATCTAGTTTTTGAAGGTCAATCAACCTCTCAACCAATACATTTCTTATCAAATGTTTGGTTATTGATTATAATCCTTAAGTTTGGTATAATGTACTCCATTATAATTACGACATCATCATCGCCTACTTAAACCAAAAGGGTGTTTTATCTATTTATAACCAAAAGGATGTTTTATCCACTTAAACCAAAAGGGTGTCTTATCCATTTATAACTGTGTAAGATGTTTAATAGAGCCAATGCGTAGCTATAAGCTTGCGTTCTCAATCATTTTGGTTGGCTTCACTAGGTTTTATAAGAATAGCACATAACATCTTGTTAGCACTTCAACAGCCATTGGCTTATGGATAATAGAGCAAAGATTTTTGGTGAACCACCAAAAAGCCCTTCAAGAGACTCAATAACCTCATTGATGTAATGTTATCCTTTTTGCACAATGATAGTGAAGTTGAATTCCTTTTCACACAATGATTGTAAAAGTCAAATTCCAAACGCAAGAGCAACCAACACATGATATGTTCTACCTATTGTTGTGATGAAAGGCTTGTTTACAACATATAATAAAGCCAAACGGTCTACAAAGAAAATAAATTTATTAGCCATAGTATAATGAAGATATTTCTTTATTGCACAAACCATGAGCAATCCTTCTCTTTCTATAGGAGTATAATTCATCTCTACATCATTGAGTTGCATATTGACAAAACATAAAAGATAATCCAATTTGTATTCAAGCATCACTACAACTTGGAAGGGTACGATGAGGCAACGTTGAACCTCGAAGCCTACAATTCTTTTAAGGGGTCTAAGGTTGGGCTAACAAAGGGGTGACACACATGTGCAAGGACCGATGTGTCAAAAAAGGGTTGGAGAAAGACTTACATCATAATTGTGAGGGGTAAAATTCTCTTCCGACAAGCGACAAACATCTCACGAAAAGGCAAACAAATGTACAATTTGCAAGACTTGGACCTCACCATACAAAGACAAGAGCTCAAAACACTTGACCTAAGCAAATTTGTCGAAAGGAAAAATGTCTCGATTAGCTTGAAATTCCTAGCCTCTTCTTTTTGACAACCCCAACACTTATCCGAGCCCAAAAAAAAGGGGGGGGGGCATGTCAACCGCCCGGATGTGAACCAGGCCAAAGGGTAAGGTCCATGTGAAAGCATGTGTACGAAAGGTTTTACTCGGGGCATAAGGCCCACATTGCACATAGAGAATCATTGGTTTATGTACCCGGCATAGGCTCTAGCGTGTACCGTTGAAAGCAGCACCTTTTTTCAGGTTTTTTTTGAACGAAATGGAATCAATTGCCTTTTCACCAACAGATCAGTTACTGCCAGTTGGCACACTTAATTCACACAGACCCAAAAACACACCTTCACCCTGCGCTGTGCAAGCAAGGAGACGACTCCCCAGCCACACTTCATGATATGCATGTTTCCCCCAGCATACATATACACACACAGCCAGTATACAATTAACCTTTTAAGCCTACTCTTGACACTTAAACCCTCTCCTTTTTCGCCTGTTAATCCTCTTCTCGCACATCTAACACGCTTTTCTTTCCCATCATTCATAACCCATTACGCTCTTAAGCTAGTTTAACACTTCCATCCCCTCCTTCTGAGGATCCTCTTCCCAAATGCTTGCAGCATATAGACAAAAAAAATCTACCACCATTACATTCCCAAAAGAGCAAGCAAGAAGAAACAGCTCAACCCCTAGAGAGATTCAAATTTTTGAAGCTTTTTTTGTGTGTGTTATGACACCATAAATGTCCCTTCCAAAATTCAAACCCAGCTTCCATATAGAGATCACAAAACAAAGCACATCATTTTATGTGATGTGAAATTCCATATAACCACCATACACCATTCTTAGTGGCAATCCAGATCAGTCCGGTTAGTACATCTAAAGGGCACAACATCTAGGATCCTCTCTCTCTCTCTCTCTCTCTCTCTCTCTCTCTCTCTCTCTACCTACACTAGGGTGAGGCTGCTTTCACCACCAGGAGGCTTTCTAATGCCACCTAGATGGTCTCTGATGACTGGCTTTTCATCGGCAAAAATATCGTTGCCTGTTATCTCTTTGCGCTTGGCAACACTCAAAGACTTCTCTGCTAGTGATGGAGGAGCATCCTCTTTGAATATGTTGTTCCCAGAGAGCTCAGCTACCTTGTGAGCGTTGGATTTCTTGGCTGACAGATCCAGGTCCTCGTCACCAAAAGCAGCAAGACTAGAGCCCACAAACTGCACAAAAACAGCTCATTGGATTCCGAGTCAAAATGTCATTTCAAGATCAAAAGCGGTGCTTTAGGTATGCAATGGATGAGGCAGAAGAGTGTATGCTTAGTACGTGCAATAAGCCTGACACAGAGATGGCATGCATCATGTTATGGGGTGCTTTGTTTTTTTTCCCTCGAGTAGATCCTTCTGGCCTTCCTGCCTCAAGACATTACAACTTATGCCACAATACCACCAGGAATCTGAACTCAGGACCTCCCCTTCCAAAGTCACAAGCCCACCAGGAGCATCCGGGAATCTGAACACGGGCTCCCCTTCCAAAGCCACAAGCCCACACCACTAGGCTGCACCCGTTGGCAAGGGGTGCTTTGTACAGCTATTAAGATAGGAGTAAAAGAGATGCTGACACTATTATATCCATTCAAAACACCGGGCAAGAAGATAAGTCACATAGAGAGTGGCAAAATCAGGACTGTCAATAGCATTGGACAGGCAGTCTTGGTCACCACTCATACAGCAGGGAATGTGTGCTTTTGGAGGCAGAACATGCAATAAAATAAGAAAAAATGTTCTCACATGCAACGAACGATCTTCAATAGAGTGCTGTTGGTTGCAAGGCCAATGGAATGGGGATCCAAAAAAGTGAAGGCCTTGGATGCAAAATACATGACTTCATGGCATTACCTTGGGAAGGTTCAATGAAGGGTCTGCAAGGGGTGTGGTAGCATCAGCACTCTCGAGGTTGCATGACAGAGATCTGGACTGCACATCAGGAGGGGGGCCAAAAATGTTGCTGCCCACCAGTTCCTTGACCTTGGCTGTTGAAGTGGGCTTCCTGGATGGGGTATCCTCTGTGGGTGTCTCAAGGGTTCCACTCAGCTCCCTCTGTTTGGCGACCTCTGGCAACGTCGTGGGCTTTTTGGGCGAGATGGAGCCCTCCACACCAAAGGAAATCTGGCTCACTCCACCAGCAGGCTGCAAAGACATGTAGAAATATTGGGAAATTTGAGTGTCCCCCCACCTAAAAGGGCGGAAATTTTTAAAAAGATGCCCAATCAGATCAAAGTCCCTGTTTCATGCCCATGATTTTTAAAGGCCCACAGGCAGGTCATAAATCAAATTGCACCAAAATGAAAGAAATCAGATTCATTCAGTTTTAAAAAACATGAGTCTCAGGTGTTCTTCCATATTACACCACAGCCAGATAAGTAGAAGAAACAGCCAAAAAGAAAATCTGCATTTCAAGCTACAAACTCCCCCCCATGATCCCATCCCCCAAAAAAGCATTTTAGCAGATTCTTTTTATTTATAAATGCCACTACAAAATTCAAGCAAAAGAGGGGGCTGAAATCTACCCCAAAAAGCTTTTAAACACACAAATTATACAAAACCTACTGTTATGGGCAGAAATGACCCCTTTCTCACCTTCTGAACACGGACCATCGGCTTGTCTGCAGAGACGGGGTTGTTGGGGTCAAGGTCACCGTCCTCAGAGAAGATGCCGCTACCACTCATTTCCTTCTTCTTCAGCTCAGAATTGGGTTTCCTAAAACAGTGAAATGAACAGCCCAGAGCTCAGAAGATTTCACCTTCACAGCCATTGCAGAATACCTTGTGTAAAAAAAAAGATTTGAGCGAAATGCAGCTTAATCTTGCCGAATCAACTTAAGCTAAGCTTTTGTAGAGTAGCACTGTCAAGAGAGTATCATATGAAATACTTCTTCTGCAGAGCTTCGGCTTCTTCTGGAGTTAGGGCTGCACCCAGCAAGATGGCGCTGATGCCGCCTGTGGGCTGCAGTTCAACGACCAAATTTTTTTTAAAAAAATAAAATCTTGAGTACCCAAAGCTATATTTTGCGGGGGAGCGGGAGGAAGGGGGGAGGGAGGAGAGGGGCTTCTCACCTGTTGCCGGACCGGGGTATGGGCGGCAGGCTGGACAGGCTCATCTGACCACCTGAGAAGGTCGAAGGTAGAGGGGCTTTTGGAGGATTTGGGGGCTGACATTGCTCAAATCTGGTGCAAAGCAAAGCAAAACACCAGCGAGGGAAGCAAGCAAGGGGAGATTGGAGAACAAAAGAAAGCCACACAGAGAGAAAGCTATGGCGAGAGCGAGCTCAGAAACGACAAGGCAGATCAAAAGAAAGCCACCCCTCTTTACCTTCTTTTTCTTTTCTTTCCTTCTTTCTGCTGACAAAAGCTTTGGGTTCTCTCCTCAAGAGTTGAATTGGCCCCAGGAAGAGGAAGACGATGACGTGTATATATCGTAGCCGTCTGTTCGCTGCCCTCTCAAAGCCGTCAGATTGTCCCTCTTTTTCCCATTTTTTAAATGTCGGCTTAAAGTTTTTAATGTTTGGCGCGGGCTGCTCCTATTTTAAAAAATGCACTAATTCGGATATTCATTAACCCCACAAAACTTGGCTTCCAAGCTCCTCCCATCACCCCCACTAAGAGTAAAAGGGACCTACTTTGTTATACGCAAGCCAACCTTCTACTTCAAGAGTCAAAAAAATCAAAAAAAAGATTTGAAGGGTCAAAAGGCACCATTTTCATCTCCTAACTAATTAATTGAAAACAAAATTTTGGTCCCATATTAACCGAGTTGGGTGCCTACATGTGCCCTCGGATGTCAAACTTCAGTTGTGTTTCCATCGTTGCCACACGCGACGGCTGCATTAAAAAAAATAAGGAGCCCAAAACCAGACACTTCAAGAATTGCACTTGAGTCAAATTATCTTTGGGGGCACCTAGGGCATGTGTCGATGTTCCCCCATGCATCACAATTGGGGCCACTAGCATCATATTGCTCCTCCCCCACATGCCATTAAAGGTTACCCCAAGACTTACGCAGTGAGGAGCCAAAAGGGTGTCCACCCTAGACCAGTGTATCAAGGGGAACCTTGTAGATATCGTTGCCCCACCTTGAAGAGATCAACACCATGGAAGGTTGCCTTGCAAGGATAATCACCATGGTGGATCTTCCTTTGCAGAGATCATGGCCTAGCTTCAAGACATGCAGGTGAGACCTCCTCGCTCAACAATCATTGTATTCTCCCGCTATCAATATGATCTCTTATGTTCTCTTTTCCCTATCGCGATGGAGCCATGTTCTTTCAGCCAAATTGGTTGCTTACATGCTTAATTATCCTCCAAAGATATATTTCAATTCCTTTATTATATTGAAGTCTACATAGCTTGCCCCTTATTGTTTGTGGTCCTTATTATGTCTACTTTGACTATAGATTTTACCATAGTTTAATTGTAATTTTGATAAAAAGAGTCTCCTTAGTATGCCCCTAATTGACTATCAAGATGAATGCCAAATTGATTTATTTTAAGATTGACTGTGAATTTGGCTTGAATTCGACTCACTCATTATGCTTGTGATTTTAGGATTAATACCATCAGCGTGCGTGGAAAACTAATTAGCTTGGGAGATTACATAGCGATTCAAACATTAGTAGAAAGGCAAGTAGGCACAGAGTTTGCTTTTGGTGGATTAAACAGCGATGAAAACACTGAGCATAGGACACATATGGCTTACCAGTATACGATAGACAATTTGCACATGGAAGGAAATCTATATTTGGAAATCCACACATGAGCCTTGGAATTTCGGATCTCAATAGATGCTAGCCTTTGATCTATTATAATTGTTTATACACTTTAGATTGTATCAATATCACTTCCCCCCCACTCATGACAAAAAAAGGTGCTCCTTCTTTGTTCCATCATGTAATAGGCCCCTTTACCCTATTTTGAACATTATAAGTCCCATTGTGCCACCCCACAAAAGTCATGGATGGCCCTTGAATCCTTTACACCTTAAAAAGTGGTTAATGGACACGTAAGATCAAACCTAATGAAGGTCTTTGATTGATCTCTGATTTTTCTTATTTTTGTGGCAAGTGTGTAAAGGCACTTAGAACATGAGATTTGTAAATGCAACGAATAGTCCAAAGGTTGGACGTTTGTAAAGGGCTTAAGTTTTAAGCACAATGGATACATTTGAGGATATTGCACATCCTTGGCAATAGATCACAGTGGATGCACGCATTAAAGGGTGGAAGTTTGCAATGGGCTTAAGTTTTGAGCACAATGGATACACACAATGGGCACATTTAAGGGTAGATCGTGTAATTGGCTTGACTAATGATCATCTTCAAACCCTTGTTTCAGTCTTACTTTATAAAGTTAATCAATAAATCTCTCTCTCTCTCTGTCTCTCTCTCTCTCTCTCTCTCACACACACACACACACACACATCTACTAAGAAACCTAGAACAGACCACCCTACTAGCATGGTGCTTCTAAATCAAAACTATAACTTGCACTTGCTACAAACCCTACTCAATGCATAGATCCAAAATTGACTAAAAGAACTAACGATGTGAATGTGGGGTATCATTATTATAAAAGATGACACATGGCTATGTGTGTAAAAAGACATTGCCAACACAATTGCTTTCTTAGAGCCCTTTAAATAAAATCAATGATGTAAATGTGGGGTATCATTACTTTAAAATATCATACATGGCTTTGTTTGCAAGAAGACATTGTGAGCATTTTCTTCCTTAGAGTGCCCTTTAAATAAAATCAATAATATTGATATGGACTAGATAAACAATCTACATATTATGTAATATGTTGATCATTCTAGTATGTGCACCATTTCATGTCCCTACCTTCATGTCTTCAGCAAATCTTCTTCATTGCATCATCCTCTTTGTATATGTCTTCTATAGGAACCAAGTCCTTTCCTTTCTACCTTACTACATTTCATTATCCATGTGTGGTGACATACAACTCCCATATTTATTAATACAGCATTTTCCATTGAGACCCAATAATGTAATATGTTTAAATAGGGCACCCTTATGTACATTCATAGAACAAGAGAGCATAATATTGCTTATGGGTTTCTAAAAGGTTCCACTACTTTATGATTTATACCTTTTAAGTAAATGCAATCTTGTTTCTTTCCATGTGGTTTTCTTTTTATGATAACTTCATATTTATTTTGGCCCCTTCTCATATGACCAAAATTATAAAATCTCATAAGAGTTCAAAACCATTTTTTCTCATATGCACCTCTAAAATTTGTGACGAAAAGGACATGCTATAGAATGTTACACAAAATTAACAATATTTGCAATAGAAAAACACCAAGAGATGATATAAACTTCTCTATAATTTTAATAATGTTACACAAAATTTACAAGATTTGTAAGAGGTGATACAAACTTCTTTTTGCATTTTTTATGCTTTTTGGGGTTTCTTGATCTTGCACACTTAACTTTTAGAAAAGGCTATACTAGCATTGAAAGCCTTTTTATAGAAAAGATGAACTCTTCATTTGGGGGGTTTTGAAATAAATCCTTTTGGAGATTTAGTGTTTCTAGACCATTGTACAAAAAGCAATATTAGATTTTAAGATATTCCATTTGAGGTAAATACCCCTTTCCAAGATTAACAAATCTATTTGTGAAGACTAGTCGAAACACTCTTTTAAAGGTAATGATTTTTGGTATTTTTTATAGTGGATAGTCACTTTTCGTTATAGATTTTTCATTACTTCCCATTTTAGCTCTGTCAAAGGTATTCATATCTTGCACTTAGCTTCATCCATGTTGTATATGCTTTGATTTCAGCAATGAGAAACTAGCAACCATCTTTCTTGTAAGTAAGGAGCATTCTTTCCTCACAATGCCACATCATTTATCAAACCATGATGCCCATGGGCAAAACTATTTATCTCTCTCTCTCTAAACAAAATCTTTTATTGGTGATGGGATTTGATCTTGTTGTGGCCTTAAGCTAAAAGTATGAGTTGCGTACTGGTTATGATGTTAACTAACATCAAGGATGGCCCTTTTTTCATTTATGTTAATATAATGTTGCTCCACTTAGAGCTAGAAAGGAGAAATAGGTTTTGGAGGAAGCACCCTTTGCAATGAGGGGGAATGTAGAAATTTTGAATTGGGAGATCGAAGTAGCTTCATTACTATGAAGCAAACATTGGAACATTTCTATACATGTGGGGGTAATGACAATACTCCTTTGTTGCCTCATGTTCTACACATGTGGGGGCAATGACAATACGCCTTTGTTGCCTCATGTTCTACACATGTGGGGGCAATGAGAATACTCCTTTGTTGCCTCATGTTCTACAAATGTGGGGGTAATGAGGCTACTCCTTTGTTGCCTCATATGAGTTGATGCATGTGAGACATTTCAATCACCAAAATCTAAGAGTGTTGTCTACAACTCTTTGTGTAAATCAACCACACTCTTTAGTCAATTGTGTTCCTACCACCTAGTACTTGTCAACCATGCTCTTCAGTCAATTATGGTTGTACCATCTAGTACTCCCCTCCTCTTTTTTACCCCAATATATTATCTTCAATCTTTCTCCATGCAGACACATGCACAAAAGATGTATGGAAAAAAAGAGGCACATTCACCAAAGATATACTTTATTAGAAGCTAAGCAATGTATATAAAAGAAGCCAAGCACTATCACAACAAGCTTGTGCAAAACAAGTAACTAGTAGATGTATACAAACTTGTGTGAGCCACGAGAAGGGTTAGCATGTATAAACATGTTCCCACTTTACCTAGCTAGCCCTCACTACCGAGAGGTCAAGATGAGTGAAGGTGTGAGGGGCACTTATATTTATGTTCTTTCATCTTCCACCACTTATATTTATGTTCTTTTATCTTCCACCACTTGTCCACACAGAGGATACTAGCAACTCCTTCATTCTCTACAACTACCTTTTATTCCAAGTGAGACTTGCACATTCCAAAACTCATGTTTCATCAAGCATAGAGAGGAGTGGCCTAAGATCATACTAATAGAGCTCTGATACCATCAAGCATGGAGAGGAGTGGCCTAAGATCATACTAATAGAGCTCTGATACCATCAAGCATGGAGAGGAGTGGCTTAAGACTACATGAATAGAGCTCTAATATATCGACCAACCACTTTTATTGCACCTATGCACAATGGCTAGCTAAATTTAAAATTAATAGAGCTTTGACATCATCTTGGAAACCAAGCATTGTTATTGTGCCTATACACAATGGCTAGCTAAAGATAAAACTAATAGAGCTTTGATATCATCTTGGAAACCAAGCATTGTTATTGTGCTTATGGCTACACATAGGATACTAGCAGCAACTCCTTCACCCTCGACAACTACCTTTTATCCCAAGCGAGACTTACACATTCCAAAAATCATGTTCCATCAAGCAAGGAAAGGAGTGGCCTAAGATCATACTAATAGAGGTATGATAACCATCAAGCGTGGAGAGGAGTGGCTTAAGATTATACGAATAGAGCTCTAATATCGTCTTGGAAACCAACCGCTTTTATTGCACCTATGCACAATGGCTAGCTAAAGATAAAACTAATAGAGCTGTTGATATCATCTTGGAAACCAAGCATTGTTATTGTGCCTATACATAATGGCTAGCTAAAGAGGGTAAAAGACCAAGATTAGGGAGATCGAAGATTTGAAGCACCTCTAGACTATTTATGTTCTTCCATCTTCCACATCTTCTCCACATGTAGGATAAAACAACACCTCCACACTCTAGCAACCCCCCTCCATTCATTTAAAGTTAAACCTTCCAACAACATATATAACCCTTTATGATTAGGTTAAAGGCCCTTTCCCAAATAGAATAAAGCTCAATATTCAACCATTAATGTACCCTAGAAATTTGCTTATGAACATAATAATTAAGGTTTTTCATTAAGTTGGTACAGGCTTCTTCTTCCTAATATTGTGTGTAAAAGTAAAATGGCTTGAGATCCCAACATAAGAAGGAGGAGTTCTAGACACGATACCTTGAAGGAGAAGGAGTTCTAGACACACCGTACCCCGAAGGAGGAGTTCTAGACACCATACCACCCTTAAGCTTATTCTTGAGAGTGTGTACTACTGGAGCTTCATGGAGGGAGCGTCATAGGAAGCTTTTGGTGCCACGACGTATCTTGCCCATCCACCACCACCTCCTCACCCTAAATCCCTCTCATCTTCTCGTATACCCCCCCCCTTGTATTATATTGACATCTTATTACAATCACCTCCATCCTCTCCCTACCTCCATTGTCTCCCTAACTTCATCGTGATCTTCTCTAATTTTCTCCCTTCTTTACTTTACTCCTTTCAATCCAAATTCTTTCACTTCTAACCTATCTCCGTCCTCTCCATCTAAATTCTTTCGCTTATCGCCTCTCTACTTATTATCTCCCTCCTCCTCTTTTCCCATATCCCTATCATCTCCCTCTTCTCAATCATTCCCTACATCCCTATATCATCTCCAAGTTTGTATAATATCGTTCCCTCCATCCCCACAAGGTCTCCCTCTCTCTCCCACTTTGTATAATATCATTCCCTCCATCCCCATAAGGTCTCCCTCTCTGTCCCACTTTGTATAATATCGATCCCACCATATCCATATCATCTACCTCTTCTCCATTGCTCCTCTTGTCTCCCTCCTTCTTGGCATCTTGTTACAACCATCTCCATCCTCTCTCCCTACCTCCCATTCTCCTCTTTTTCACTTATTAACTCTCTATCTCTCTCTCCAATTTTGACCATATTGCCCTTCGTGGGGAATATGGTTGATGTTGACCATATTTTGAGGTAAGGGAATGTGGTCGATACTAACCATATTCCTCTTGTGGGTGATACGGTTAGCTTGGCCCCTCTCCCGACCCTTGTGCCTTGCTGCACCTCCCATATCTGCCTCTCCCACCTCCCTCTCATTCCTTGCTTTTAACCCTTGCGCCTCTCCTAACTCCCAAGCCCTACACCTGCCCTCTCTCGCCCCATATGCCTCTTCTATCCCGCCTTCGCCTTCGCCTTCGCCTCTCCTCTCTCTCGCCCTTGACCCCTGTGCCTCCTACCTCTGCCTCCCAATTTTCACCCCTTGTGCCTCTCCTATCTTGCCCTTGACCCCAGTGCCTCCCGCCCCTCCACCTCTCCTCTCTTGTCCTTGACCCTTGTGCCTCCCGCCCCTCCACCTCTCCTCTCCTCTCCTCTCTCGCCTCTGTTCTCTCGCCCCCAACCCCTGTGCATACCTAGATTCAAAATCTTTCTCTTGTTCAAAGTAAAGAAAGAGAAAAATCATGAAGTGGATATACATAATTATGAATTATAGTTTATATATTATGAAATCCATAATTTAAATATAATTTATATTTTTTCAATGCCATATTTTAGATATATACATAAATAAAAAAATATAGGGCTACCTAATAAGGACAACATCAACCATATTAGGGGAACACTAAGTATGGTCAACGACCATGTTAGGGCTTGCTCTCTCAAAATAGACATTTTATATTATATCTTTTTTTTTAAAATCTATATATGTTTATTAAAATATTCAATAAAAATATTAACATTTTGATTATATGAGTTGTATTTTGATTTCATTATGAAGGATGCGAGAAGAGGATTTCATTATGAAGGATGCGAGAAGAGGATTTCATTGGAGTATCTTGTCTTTCAAGTAAGAGGTGAAGCAATGCACCATGCACACCAAAAGGACCATTTATTGACCTCACAATTGAGGACACTCCTCCTTGTAATGAAAATCGACCAAGTCAAGTAATAGTAGTCTTTGCAGCAAAAGTATGGTGCAATATGTATTGTCAATAGAATCACATGCTGGTGTTCTTCATAAAATGTTTCTAGCGTGCACATATATTGAAGAAGTTGAAGAAATTCTAGAGGTTTCGATGGCAATGTCGCATTTGAGTTACCAAGGTTACTTGATCCTCTATCGCCCACCAATGCAAGGAATGGAACAAACAGATGATGGGCATTCCTAGATTAAGCCACAAGCTTGAGTCATGTGAAGTTTTTAGGAATTATGTAAAAGAGTACCTGTGGAGGTCTTTTTGAGTGCACCTTTAAGGGCTTTCCTATACCATAATTCCAAGGTTTTATAGTTGATGAGGAAGGAGAAAATTGGATTGCTGTGAGGATGGTCTACAAAGGAGGTTCAGAGAATAAAATGGAAGGCCATGTCTCTTCCACTAAGAGCAAAGCTTAAATATCCACACCGTGCAATATGTTATGAAGAACTTTCAAGATGAGCATAAGCGAATATGCTACTAGTGGCGCTATGCTATATCCAAAGAGAAGGCATTATCACAATACCGATACATTAGATCATGGTGGATATTGGGCAAAGTTGCAGATGTAAATATCCCAGTTGGTGGCACATAAGATATCCACACTGGAGAAAACATCTTGTTAGAGTAAGTAGTATTGATTTTGCTCTCCCTAGCATATATTATTTCACTTAGTTCTAAAAAAAATTTGTTCTACATTAATATAAGCAAAAATCCATTTTTTAATTAAGATGTAGATGATAACACATTGTCACACATGCCAACCACCAATCTTGCTGAAAAAAACATGCAAGTTGGTTGGTAGGCAAAGGATTCAAGAGTAGCATATCTTTGTATGATGTTGTAGTTACTGACCTTACAAATGCAGTATTTTAAAGCACTAAGAAGCATACATTCATGTAAGACAAATATTCATAAAGTAGTAATTTAGCAAAATATGTGTATTTTACAAGATCAAAATTAACTTGATATACATAATACACACTGATATACAAAAATGCATGCTCTTGTACTTTATTTTTGTACTTCAATATGCTTTTCAATATCAGTAGATTAACAAATTAACACAAATGAAAAACACAAAAATCGTTCTTTTCATTAGGTCAAACAAGTGTCCATTTGCCCTAATTAGCTTAGGCGTTTATACGCACGTGAACGACTTAGAGATATTTTTTTAGAAAAAGTGCATGCTAGTAACTTTCAAGATGGAAGAGGAGGTCCTAAAACCTATTTTCCATCATTGTCTCAAGAAAAAAAAATTGAGAATTTTTTCCCTGTTTCGTAGCATGTTTTTGAGGGTGTTCCAAAAGGAATTTTGAAAAAACTCTGTATGAGAGAGTTGTAGTATTTTTGGAGTACTACAACTTGGTTTCCTTGAGTCGTTCATGATTTTGTTGTTTAGACCCTCAAAAAGTAGCTCGAATACAGTTCGACATCATTATCGCGCTATTTTTTTTTTGTGATTTTTTATGCTTTTTGACTTGTTTTTTTTTCTTGATTTTTGGGTCGAATTTTGAGGCTGCTGGTCAGAGGCCAAAACAATCGATTCTGACTTCGAACGGCAACCAAAGTTAAAGAGCTCGATGTCAGCTTTTCGATGAGCCCTAGATAACCTTCATCAGATATACGGTTTAGAAAATATGAGCCTCTAAATAGGGGTGTTTTCTAGAGTCTTAAGGAGTGACCCTTAATTCGTGAAAGGCTTGGCCATGAAACGCTTGGCTGTGAAAACTCTTGACCGTTGAAAGGTTAGCTCGTGAAATGGTTTAAACTCGTGAAGGTAATTCCGTGAAATGTTTTGGAATCGTGAGAGTAATCCCGTGAAATGTTTTGGAATCGTGAGAGTAATCCCGTGAAATGGCTTGGAACCATGAAGGGTATTCCAGTGAAATGGCTTGGAACCGTGAAGGGTAATCCCATGAAATGGCTTGGAACCATGAAGGTTATTCCCATGAAATGGATTGGAACCGTGAAGGGAAATCCCGTGAAATGGCTTGAAACCGTGAAGGTAATCCCGTGATGAAGGGTAATCCCATGAAATGGCTTGGAACCGTTGAAGGGTGATCCTGTGAAATGGCTTGGAACCGTGAAAGGTAATCCCGTGAAGGGTAATCGTGTGAAATGGCTTGGAACCGTGAAAGGTAATCTCGTGAAATGACTTGGAACCGTGACAGGTAACCTCGTGAAAGGGCTTGGAACTGTGAAGGGTAATCCGTGAAATGGCTTGGAACCGTGAAAGGTAATCCCGTGAAATGGCTTGGAACCGTGAGGCTTGTCTCACGCGTTTTGTTTTCTCGAATTTTTGAATTTTTTTTTGAATTTTTGAAATTTTTTTTGTAGTCTAGTGGGAAATATGAATTTCCTTGTTTGGGGGGATATTTTTTTGAATTTAAATTTAAGGAGATATTGGCATTTTTCCAAAAAGGTAAGTGAGAATAAAAAAAGGTAACCTTTTTATGACACCCCCCTTACACCCTTCATAAATGACCCCCAAAATGGACAATTTGACAACTCATGAGCATCCACTCATTGAATGCTCATTAGCCTTAATGAGTTATGTAAAAAGATGATTAAGAACTAATTCAAGATTAATACTTTCACTAATCTTTCTCTTTTACATTAATCAAGGCCTCTAATTAACCACTAATCTCTAATTAATTCACACAATTGAGCACATCATTGGATAGAGCAAGGGAATGCTAAGCTAGTACATCAACAAATGTGTAAATTAATCTAAAATGGGAGATTAATTAGACTCTTAATTTTGGTCTCTTCTTTTAAGACAAAAAGAGTCAAATTCCTCTAATTTGATAAAGAAATTGATGTAATTAGGTGTTTTGATGTATCTAGATGCTCTCAAAACACTTTAAAACACTAATTTTGACTACTCACATGATCAATTTAGACTCCAAATAACACATTTTCTAAAAATTTTACCTCTTGAACAAGATTAATCACCCTTAATGATAAACACCAGTCCATTAAGATAAATTAATCGAATTCAAGGATTTTTTTATGGTTTTAAGAAATCTTTTGAAAGATTAAGTTACTACTAATGCTTGCTAACACTCTAAAGTAAACAATTTTCACAAAAAACAGATAATTAATCTAAAATTAATGATTTTAGTTCTATGTTTAATACTAAAGAGAGCTAACATTCACTAAAAATTACATTCTATTGCATTGTTTAATGAAATGGATGCAAAATAAACCTAATACAAACTATATGTAAGCCCTAAGAACATGAAAAACCATAATGACAACAAAAACAACAAATTAAGCTAGAAATTAAGCAAAAAACATTCTTTGCAAAAACAAAAAAGAGAGCTTTTCTACACCAAATCACACACAAATCACCAGCAAATCCACCTTTTTCATGGGAAATCATTAATAAAGATAATGGGCAATGACTAATGCGTAGATTAGAGGAAAAAAAATGGAAAAAGCCAAGGGATGGCCCCCCCCCGCCGGTAGTAGCGCCAAAAATGGAAAAAGCCAAGGGATGGCTCCCCCCCCGGTAGTAGCGCCAAAAATGTTATGGGTCACCCTAACCCCCCGTGAAACACATCCAACAAGAGATTACCTGGTGAACCACAACTGTCATGAGGATATTTCCAATGGCTGAGCTCGTAAACCTTGAGGTCTCCAAGCTCTACAACTCCTTGAGAAGCAATTCCACTGCGCCTCACCGAGCGTTGTCACACCGCCGTGTTGCACTACGGGTACTCGTCCCTCCTCTTGCCTCACTTCACTCACACACACTCACTAGCATGCATTAGAGAGAGAGATTAGCAAGAGCAAGACTCGATTGCACAATGGGAGAGTGTGTTGTATTATGAGAGATATTCACTTACATACATGGCCATAAGTGTTCACACCCACTTAAACTATGACCGGCCAGGCACTTTAGGCTCATAAGAGGCCTAATGCTATTACAATGACTACTCTCATAATATATCCATGAAGTACATCACTTAGGACTTCATCCTAACTTGCTACCACACGCTTTTGAAGCAAGAATCACCATAAATACTCTGTCACACCATTACGAGCGCCCGTCTAAGTTGTAGCTTTAGACACTATTGCTTCATTTCTTGAATGTATGACCCTTTGGTGTGTCTATCGTGACTCCTTGATGTAAGATAATGGCAATAGATCTTGTTAACCCTAAGAATGGGTTAACACTCTTCTGTGTAATTTTGTGTTATGTTAGGCTTTGCACTTCCTATTTTTTGCCTATGTAAAGCTTGCTTTCCTCTAAGGTATTAGCACATATGAGAATACAACGATGAGTACCAAATCCTTGTTCTTGAAAATTGAGATGAAAAGTAGCTTAAAGGAGGGGGACCTTAACATTTACTTTGTCTAGATAAAAAGAGTTGAGAAAATTAGTTCTAACTTTGCTTTTATCAATAAAGATGACGTTTTTTGGGTTCTCTAACTTTGCGTGGCGATTGCTTGTGTGGTTTTGTTGGTGACCAATTGTTTAGCATCCTCTTCTCCTTCAAAATTAGTTCTAACTTTGCGTGGCGATTGCTTGTGTGGTTTTGTTGGTGACCAATTATTTAGCATCCTCTCTTCAAAATTATATATCCCTTACAAAGAACAAGTTGTTCAAGTTAAGAGCTTACCTTAGCCTTAACAAATCATGTGTCATTCAATCATTTAAATAGTAAAAGTGAAATTCTTGATATATTGAATTAATGGATATTTTATTTAAATTCAAAGATAAATTTATTTTATGCATGAGAAATATTTAAATGATAAAAGAGGAATTCCCATGACATTTGGAATTCAATCATTTAAATGGAAAAAGTGGAATTCTAAGCATATTGGAATTAATGGATATTTTATTCAAATTCAAAGATGAATTTTAGATAAATTTATTTTATGTATGAGAAATATTTAAATGATAAAAGAGAAATTTCCACGACATTTGGAATTTAAATGTGATGAATGTGGATGTGATGTGATGTGATGTGAGTCGGATAAGTATGAATGGGTGAGATGTGATGTGATATGATGTAAATTGGGATAGATGTGAATGGATGATATGTGATGTGAATGGATGAGATGTGATGTCATGTGAATCGGGATGTGAATGAATGATATGGGATGTGAATGGATGAGATGTGATGTGATGTGAATCGGGATGTGAATGAATGAGATGTGATGTGATGTGAATCGGGATGTGAATGAATGAGATGTGATATGAAATGGATGTGATGTAAATTGGGATACATGTGAATGGATGATATGTGATGTGAATGAATGTGATGTGAATCGAGATAGATGTGGATGAATGAGATGTGATGTGAATGGATGAGTTGTGATGGGATGTGAATGGATGAGTTGTGATGTGAATGGATGAGTTGTGATGGGATGTGAATCGGGATAGATGTGAATGAATGAGATGTGAGGTAAAATGGAGGTGATGTGATGTGGATCAGGGTAGATATGAATGGATGAGATGTGAATGAATGTGATGTGATGAGATGTGGATATGGGTAGATGCGAGTGTATGAGATGTGATGAGTATAAATGTGGAAAGATGTGATGATATGCTGATGTGGAACAATGTGGAAAGACGAGAGTTCGTTATAGAAACTATATGTATGACTTGTTTCTAAATGACTATTTCATGTCAAGAATGCTGGGGAAGCATTTTGACCGTCTTGTGAATGAGGTTGTGGGAGACCTAACTGATAAAGTTGCAACAGCTGACGGAGAGTCAACGGAGAACGTCTCGCGTAGCAAGGTCGACCGAGGTCTTGACCAGCCTCGGTTCGATTTACATGGTGAGCTTCCGGTACGGTGGATGTGGGACCAAGGAGGCGGCCTATGAGTGAAGCGCTAGGTGACCTACGAAGGATCCTAGAGGGTGCTGACCATACGGTGCTCGGGCTCTGGGTCGCCGAAGATACCCACGCGTGTGTCGAGGAAGATATTGGAACAAGGACTAAGGGTTGTTTTTTAAATTCGGGTATGGATCTTGTTGATTGACCTTGTTGGTCCTCAAAACGGATGAGTCCATGGCTCTTTTATATGGATCTGTTGGTTGATCTTGCTGATCTTCAATTGAGAGTCCATTTGGATTTTTAGAAGTGAATATATTTCCGGATACTATGAGCTAGGAACTATTGAAAAGGCCCCTGAGTGGACAGGTGGTGAGCATTCTGGTTGCCAATGATGCCATAGGTACACCGATGAAGGAATGATTGGAAACTAGAATTCAACCGGATATTTTGGAAACTAGAATTCAACCGGATATTTTGGAAACTAGAATTCAACCGGATATTTTGGAGGATTATGATCAGTGATACTATGATTTCATTAAAATATTGTTTTAAAGTTAGCTGAATCTGTGAAACAGGCAATTTCATATTGGGTGTGTAAGTGGTGTGACTATCTTGAAGTTTGCATGAAGCGCCGGTTAGGGGACCTGAAAACGTTTTTCCCTGGTACCTGGGACAAAACATAACCAAATTCCTAAACGGATTCTATCACTATAGTGGTTGGGCGGTTGGCTAATCCATGGGACTGGATGGGGTTAGGCTGGACTGATGGATCCCTAAATTGAGACTCAATTCTGTTATGGTATGATAGATGAAGAAAATCCCGGACAGTCCTTTTCTATGGAAAAGAATCCGACTGTGCCTCTCGATGAGGAAAAAAGCGTTGGTCTCTATGATCCAAGTGCAAGTCTTTTCCTTGATCTGACCATATGACTTACGGGTTCGATCGGATCAGTTCGCTTAGTTAAGGCTCTTGATGAGGACATTAGAATAAAAATATCTTGGAAGAATCACCCGTGCTTTTTGGGCGGGGGAAGTTTTTCCGGGTTCGATTTTGGAAGAACTGAGGGATTAGTCTCTTGTCCGGATATCCGTGGGTGAGGCCCTGAGTGAGAGGCTCTGCCCCGCACAAGAAGTGCTACTTCCTCTGCTAGCACCCCCGAATTCGTTACGCGGAGGGGGCAGGGATCTTTCAGCTGGTATCAGAGCGAATTGGCTAAAGTGGATCAATCGAGAAGCCAGAAATGTCAAAAAATTATGGAATACCAGTAAAAGATTGAAATTGTGTGACGAAACTCATACAAATTGATATTCAGAATGAAATACATAAACTGGTAATTGGGTCTTCAGATGGAAGTACCGCAATTGTATGGAATCCTTGACTTGCTTGAGGCCTAGACATGATGGTATTTACCTTATAATTACAAGGACCGTGACTATCCGTATATATCGAGAGTATAACTGTAGCTCTTTACTGGCAGTATATATGAGTAAATCTAAGACCTTGAAATTATAAGCAAAAATGCTATCCAGATGATGAATTCAAATACTGGTTGTTATGATTTTAGAATTCTGGTTGAGAATTGATGAATGGAATTGGATTCTGATTGAAAGATGATGATTCTTGAATTCTGGTTGAAAGGAGATAAGTTGAACAAAACCACAATGAGGATGAATGGGGCGAATCCCAATAATGATGTTAATAACTGGAATGGCGATAATAATGACTTCAGCAAATCACTATGAGATTAGTGGATTGTGCTGATGACAGATTGCTGCTGTTAACCCTTGACCGAGTGGATCTAATTAAGGGATGACAAATTGAAAACCTGCAAAACTGAAATTCTCATGGAAGAATGTTCAAATGAAATTTTCGGTCTAATGGACCATGAGCTCCTTGCAAGCCAAAAAATGCAAACAAGAGTAGACAAGCACACAAGAGAGATGGATCATTGAATTTTTTCTATTCTCTTCTCCTCTCTTCAACTATAACATAAAGAGAAAAGAGTACATACTATTAAGGGAAAGTAATCTCCTACTATAACATATAAAGTTCGATCCATAGTGTGAACCCAACTACATGAGCTAGTGTAAGATTCCTCCCTCCAACTTTTGAGGCGTAAAGGAGTAAGAACCTCCCCTTCTGATCTTGTAATTATTCCCCTCTCTAAAATAGAAGAAAGACCATGTTTTACCCTGTTTTGGCCTGGAGAGAGAAAATGTCTAGAGGGAGGTAATCCAAAATTGAGATATTTTTGGATATAAAAATCCTCCTAGTGTCTAAAATGGTTTCCCCTAAAACAGAGATTCAAAAAGAACTTTCCAATGTGCAATTGGAATTAATTGAAAATGTGTATAAAGGACCTTAGCCTAAGGGTCTGGATTTTTAAAATTTTTTGGATTATGGTCCAATTAAGGTTCCTATGGACCAATTGGATTAATCCAAGTGTGGGGAGGAGATAAATCCACCAATGAATAAAAGAAAATACCCAAAAATGAGTAAATGCCCACATAAGATGAAGAGTTGACTGAGTACAAGGTTTACTAGTTAAAAACTAGGAGATATTACTAACAAAATGAGATATTTTGGTATAATGATACATTTTTGACACCTTGGTAAGGAAAAGGGGGGACTTCAAGGAGGCGCCTATTTCACACATGTGGTGGAGTTTTTAACTCAAAAAATTGTGATATTTTTATCTCTCCTCTCTCTTGGATCAAACTAAATAAAAAGGGAGCCAAACTAGGTCCAAATCTTGTCCAAATTCAGCCAAACTGAACCTGAAAAATTCTAGAACCTAGTTGGACTTGGTTAGAGGCCTCCCTCACCTATATATAGATCCTTAGTCCTTTGTAAAAAAATATGTGAACTATACCATGCCAATATTATACTAAAATAATGATATTTTTATTATCCTTTAAAAATCCTCTACTTTTGGAGAGAGTGGAACCTCTCTCTCTCTTCAACCATCCTTGGAGCTTTCCTTTCAACACATAAACCAATTGATTGGTTGGGGGCTTCTTCTATGGATAGAGAAGCAAGAAAAAACAAGAGGTAAAGTGTAATTTAATGGTTTTTCTCTACTATTCTCAATGTTTCACTTCTCAGCCCCTCTCAAGCTTGAGAAGTTTCTTAATTAAGTGTTTATAATGCAAATCAAGCTTTTCTTAAGAGTTGCAATGAATAATTAAGAAAAGTTTACATTTATGCTTAAATTAGAATGCTTTTATGTTTATCTCTCTCTCCCCCAAAGAATGGTCATTCCTATGACCAATTCTCTATTCAATTGATGCTTCTCATAGAGAAATTCTCAATTCACAAATCAAACTCTAGGCTTGTGAAGCTAGAGGTTAAGAAAAGAGTTTTTTATACTTATATGCTTGTAAATTATGGTAATATTATGAGATAAATCCATAAATTGGATTTAAGGCTAAAAGATAGTTATACTATCATAATTACATTACTGTCTTATTCTTTTCAAAAATATTAAAATTTGTCAGTAATAACAGCGGAGCTATGGTAAATTTTTTAAGAAATTGGTACATAATTCATTCTTATGCATAACGTGAAAAGAGGACTTCCTACCATATTCTAGGATTGAATATTCTAGGCTAAAAGAATGATTTTGATCACATTCAATGGAAAACTAATTTTTAAGGTTTATGTATAATTAAATAATTAAGAAAAGAGAAAATTATGGTAATTCTATTTAAATGATAAAAGAGGAATTCCCATGACATTTGGAATTCAATCATTTAAATGGAAAAAGTGAGATTCCTAGCATATTGGAATTAATGGATATTTTATTTAAATTCAAAGATGAATTTTAGATAAATTTATTTTATGCATGAGAAATATTTAAATAATAAAAGAGGAATTCCTATGACATTTGGAATTCAATCATTTAAATGGGAAAAGTGAAATTCCTAGCATATTGGAATTAATGGATATTTTCTTTAAATTCAAAGATGAATAATAGATAAATTTATTTTATGCATGAGAAATATTTAAATGATAAAAGAGGAATTTCCATGACATTTGGAATTCAATCATTTAAATGGAAAAAGTGGAATTCTTAGCATATTGGAATTAATGGATATTTTATTTAAATTCAAAGATGAATTATAGATAAATTTATTTTATGTATGAGAAATATTTAAATGATAAAAGAGGAATTCCCATGATATTTGGAATTCAATCATTTAAATAGTAAAAGTGAAATTCTTGACATATTGATTTAAGGGATATTTTTATTAAAGAAAAGAGGAATTTTAGATAGATTTATTTTATGTGATAAAAGAGGAATTCCCATGACATTGGAATGAAAATACTTAAATGCAAAAAGAGGAATTCCCATGATATTTGAGGTCCAAGAAATTAAATGGGAAAAAGAGAAATTTTTAGTATAATTCAATTTATGATTATTTATCAAAAGTGGAAATATGGGTAGAATTGGTTTTTGTAAATCCCATGAATTCTTTTATTCAAAAGATGAATATTGAATATAATTCATTTGAGAAATTGAGAAAGAATATGGAAATAGTCGTCGAGAAAAAGAACCTTTATCTAGGCCCAGCAATTGGCAGAAATTTAGAAAAAGTCCCACTATAAGTATCGAGGTAGAAAAAGCCACTAAATGGGAATAGGATGTGAAATGGATGTGATAAGATGTAAATGGGATGTGATAGGATGTGAATGTATGTGATAAGATGTAAATGGGATGCGATAGGATGTGAATGGATGTGAATGGATGTAAATGGGATATGATAGGATGTGATAAGATGTAAATGGGATGTGATAGGATGTGAATGTATGTGATAAGATGTAAATGGGATGCGATAGGATGTGAATGGATGTGATAAGATGTAAATGGGATGCGATAGGATGTAAATGGGATGCGATAGGATGTAAATGGATGTGATAAGATGTAAATGGGATGTGATAGGATGTGATAAGATGTAAATGGGATGCGATAGGATGTGATAAGATGTAAATGGGATGTGATAGGATGTGAAAAGATGTAAATGGAATGCGATAGGATGTGAATGGATGTGATAAGATGTTAATGGGACGTGATAAGATGTAAATGGGATGTGATAGGATGTGGTGTAATGAAAATGAATGTGGATGAGATGTGAAGTAAATGGATGTGGATGTGAATGATGAGATGAGAGGATATGTGAAAGGGTGAGATGGGAAGTAAATGGATGTGGATGTGTATGTGTATGTGAAAGAATGTGAAGTAAATGGATGTGGATGTGTATGTGAAATAATGGATGTGGATGTGTATGTGAAAGAATGGATGTGGATGTGTATGTGAAAGAATGTGATGTGATGTAAAGGGATGTGGATGTGAATGTGATGTAGATGTGGATGAGATGTGGTGTAATGTAAAGAGATGTGGATCTGAATGTGATGTGGATGTGGATGAGATATGATGTGATGTAAACAGATGTGATGTGATGTGAATATATGTGGATGTGAAGTGATAGATGTGAATGTATGGATAGATGTGAATAGTCGTGCATGTGAATGATTGGATGGATGTGGATGAATGAGATGGGATGTGTATGAATGAGATATGATATGGATGTGATGTAATGTATGTGATGGGATGGGGATACAATGAATGTGATGAATGTGGATGTGATGTGAGTTGGATAAGTATGAATGGGTGAGATGTGATGTGGAATGGATGTGATGTGATATGATGTAAATTGGGATAGATGTGAATGGATGAGATGTGATGTGAATGGATGAGATGTGATATCATGTGAATCGGGATGTGAATGAATGATATGGGATGTGAATGGATGAGATGTGGTGTCATGTGAATCGGGATGTGAATGAATGATATAGGATGTGAATGGACCCATTTCTTAATATCTACCCATAGTGTGGGAGTACTTTGTAGCAACAACCTATTCACGTTTTAATTTGTGATGATGAAAGGAATGACGATTAGCCATATATTTTGTTCTCTTTGTGACTTCTTGTTCTATGGTGTGGTCTTCTATATGTAATCCTTCAAAAAGAAGGATCTTGGGAAAAGGGAATTTTATCCTCATCTTTGTAAACATCTGTGTCATGGGATCATTCCCTAAGTTGGCATGGATACATTGTATTGCTAATGCCTTACTACTCGCCCTTAATTTCTCCTCAAATTTCACTTGGCATTTCTCCACTAGGCATTTAGCTATTGAGCATTTCCTCTTTGGCATTTGGATATTCGCCAACTCCTCTAGGAGGTACATGTTTTCATTTAGCCATCTCATCCTTTTTTATAAGATCAGCAAACTTTTCTTGCTATAATATGTGAGTAGAAGCATGGATAGGTGGCTTGCCTTTTTGTAGTTTAAAGCACAGAGTTGGTAAGTAGTAGAGAATGGGTTGGTTGAGTTTGTTGTGCAAAACCAATTCAAAATTAAAAAATGTTGTGGTGTCTGTGGCATGTAGTAGTGATGGCGGACTAGCCAAGCACATAGGGTTTTAGTGGTGCGGCTCTCCTATCTAACTGATTAGGCCATCCTCCATAATGTGTTCATAATCTGCAACCACCCAAATATCGAGATGTGGGGAGTTGATCCAGGGATCCATTAGCATGCCATACTTGCAGATTTTGCGTGGTGGTGGTCTCAACACAGGTCATTGAGGCCATCCAACAGATCATTGCACCAAAACGAGAGGGGTGGATTGGAGTGTGCAAAGTAGTCCACCTGTAGTCGATGGTAGCACACATCATTTGCCAGTTGATCTAGATTATAGTTGATCTAGATTTGACATATGTAATCTGCTACATAATCTGTTAGTAGAGCCAATCTGGATCCGGCATATGTAATCTACCACCACCACTCTCAAATTTATGCCATCTGTCGGACATGGAGTGATCTTGGACACATTGTCTCAGAACATCGGACATGGAGTGATCTTGGACACATTGTCTCAGAACATCTGTCGGACATGGAGTGATCTTGGACACATTGTCTCAGAACATAGGATTTCCTTAGATGACTCGACGAGGCATGGTCCCATCACAACAAGGAGGCGCATTTCACTCAATATAGGCCCATGCTCCTTGTGAGACAGTGGAGCCATCCACCCACCATTGGCTTGCATCCAGTCCCTCGCATGATTTAGAGTCTTAATGCCATCTCCCCTGAGGAGCTGGTGCCATCCCCTCCCAACCTCGGAGCTATGCCCCCACTGTTGGCATGCCAGGGTTAGCCGACAAGGCCTAGTAGGCAATGAGAGACAAAGAGTCATGTCTCAGGCTCGTGACTTGTTTGCTGATGAGGTCTAGAAAGCGCTTGCACCATAGAAAGAGTGTAGAAACAAACCAATGTCACGGGGCTTTTCCCAATCACACTTGGGAGCATAAAACAACTCAACCAAGAAGCCAATATTCCATGACCTATCTCACAAATGCAGGGGCAGGGTGTGTCACTCACCTCGTGAATACTTGTGCTTGGGATCTTTGTAGGTTGCACTACTAGGAGCACCTGAGAGCTCCACCCCGCCACCGCCTCCACGTTTTAAATGCAGCTCAACCCTCCTCTCACTCTCACACCCTCACTCTCTCTCACACACACATATTCAATGAGCATACAAGAGCTTGAATCAAAATAGGCAAATAAGACACCAGAGAGAAAGAGAGTAGAGAAGAAGAATACTATATTGATTATGCATAAGAGAATGAGTCATGAGAGTTACATTTTAGGTTTTGTAGTAGGTGATCTTTAGGGTTCACACTCTTGGGCGACCAAAGTTAAAAGTTTGGTCCCCGGGCTCATTTGGCCACTCTAGCTAGTGTAAACACCTATTCTAAAGCTAGCACTCTCAAACTAGGATCCCGTTGGTGACCTATAGGGTTCACACTCTTGGGCAATCAAAATTAAAAGTTTGGTTCTCGGGCTCATTTGGACACTCTAGCTAGTGTAAATACCTATTCTAAAGCTAGCACTCTCAAACTGGGATCTCGTGGTACGCCTCAACACCATAGAAGTCTCTGGTAAGGGTCAATAGACCCTCCTTCCTAATGCATATTCCATCCTCAGAATGTGTCGATGAAGGTGTGTGAGATTGTATGCTAGACGCATGTTGGTGTTGGAAATGTCAGAGGTCTACAAGGTAACATGGTACAACGAGTAAGGTATTCTTGTGGAAAATAATTGAAATTTAAGCATAATGCAAACACCTAATCAAACATTGAGGAAGCATAATGCAAACAACATGCAAACGCCTAATCAAATAGTGAGGAAAATAATGCAACAAGTAAGGTGTTCTTGTGGAAAATAATTAAAATTTAAGCATAATGCAAACACCTAATCAAAGAGTGAGGAAACTTTTGTGACTGGTTAAGTCTAGAAGTCAACCAACACAATTCGACATAGATCTAGACTCTCCAAGTTGTCATTGTGGCAATATTTCTTTGTACTCAGTTATAATCTAGTAATAACGCGAGAATACACCACTTGGTGGGGGCTCTCAAGTGCGTGGATTGGGACCCACTTGGATGCAATCTCTCTCTTTCTTTTCATCTCCCCTCTCACTTAAGTCAATCACATCTTAACCATGTCTAATCAGTGATCTTCCCCTATGCGTGGAAGATAGATAGATAGAAAGAACGAAAGAAAGACATGTTAATGTCTTCAAAAAACCGAGAGGGTCTATGAGACCAAAAGGGTAGTACAATGTATTGATGATGAATATTGAACCATGTAAAAGAAAAGCTAAAGTATCCATGACTTGATAGAGTCCTCCCACTGGGTAAAGTACACTCACGTCATCATGTTATTGTGGTGTCTCTTTTACCATGGAATGCAATAGTCTTGTCCCATAATGCCTAAAATAGGTTCTATAGTGCTAACATAAGTAGAACGTTGCGTACATCATGTGACGCTCACAAAAGTAAAACATGGTGCAAGGGGATGAAATTGTAGGTAGAACAGGTCCACAAAGGTGGCTCCATAACATTGCTCCCCTAGTGGTGTATAAAAATAGTGTGAGTGGGTTTGAAAATGAGGAATACTTAGCTGCCCCCCTTGATAGTACCATTCAAGGCAATCCAGGATAGGGTCACTCGTATTAATCCATGAAAAGTCCATGCTCACGGCAAAACAGTGCATTAGCCCAAAAGGAATGAGAGGCTAAGGCTAAGGCTATAAAAGTGGCTAAGCAAGAGAAAAAACAAGAACCTGACTTCTTATGCCCGATAGCACATCATTACAAATTATACACCATAGGGGATCGTAAGTTAATTGTTGACACTACAAAATGAGGACCTACGACTGAGGAGAGAAAAGTCTATGATGGACCTACTGAAGTGAAGGAGGTAGACTTGGAAGAATGTGGTGAAGATTCTAATCCAATTCACATTGATAAAGTCACCAAGGAAGAGGAGGTTGAGCTAGTTGATCTTCTCAAGGAGTTTAGGGATTGCTTTGCGTGGACATACCATGACATGAAAGGAGTTCTCACATAGGTGGTACAACACACCATCCCTATGATACCTAATACTAAGCCAGTCCAACAATGACTCTATTCGATGAATCCCAAATATGAAAGCATTGTGAAAGAGGATATTGAAAAGCTCATTGAGTGTAGACTCATCTATGAGATTGAACACTCAGAATGGGTCTCACCCTTGTAATTGTCCCCAAGAAAAATGGAAAACTTTTTGTGTTGATCTAAAAAAGAAAGTGACATTTGGAGATGTTTAATTAGATCTATGAAGCATTCGGCCATGTAGAATATCAGGTTAAGGTGAGTGCCTTTTTGGTCTCACACTTGATGGTAAAGCTGGTCATTGGTTTCAAACACTGAAAACAAAAGATAAGAGAAGGCCACCTTTGATTCCTTGACAGAGGCCTTCAAAGTAGGGTATTCAAGACAAGGAACTCGATGGAGTCCTATCAAGTAGTTGCATGATGTGAGGCAAAGGAAGGAGAATCCATTCGGGACTACATCAACCGGGTGAGATATCTTCACTCTTGCTGTAATGATAAGGATAAGTTCTCTCATGAAAGGCTAATTGATCGATTTCTAGAGGGACTTGAAGATGTGGCCTTGCATAACTCCCTATATGCTTGGACACACCTATAGAAGTGCCATGGACTTTGAAGACAATTTCAAGGGAACCCATTCCTGAGAATTTCATGCAAGTACTTCAGAATCTTTCTTTAACACTAGTTTGGTAATAGGACAAAAAAGTTTCCATGGACATAGTTGTCCTATTTACTCACTAACTTTATGGAATTATTTAGATTACATGGATAGTGAAAATCAAAGGTTTCCTTTTTTCATATCATCGAGTATATAGTGAAGGAAAATTGAGATTTTTTGGGATCATATTGGTTACCTCTAGGCTTTTTAATTTCACAAGAATTTATAGGCCAAATAACAGTCATAATGCATAGCTGTTTGGACTATATTTGGATCAAAGGCTTTAATTAGCCAATTTCTCATTGCTTTCCAAAGTTTTTGGATATGCATTGCTTCATAAACATATATATGGTGTAATACAGTCCATCTTAGGCTGAAAAATCAATTAGAACTCTAAAATTTGGGTCTTAATGAAAATTATAAAGATGATGCCATTAAGTAAATGAGAAAACTCATATTTGGGCCAAGACATATCCAAGCAAGCCAAACCACCTACTCTGAGTTTGCCAAACTTACCCCTAGCTTGTTCAGCCACATGGCTTGTTACCTCAAGGGCTCTGCTTTGGCTGTTGCCTTTGAGCCTATTCATGACACAATCCGGCCAATAAATGTAGAAGTTGAGGTGAACTCTCAGGCAACCCCTGAAGAGACCTCATTACCAAAAGGGAGAATCCATGTGGATATTCCTAGCCAGACAGACCTCACTCCACCAATCGTAGCTATAGTTGTTGATCCCCCACATATGCAACAACTTTTGGCTCATGGAAGAACCCTAGAAGAAATACAGCCACCAGTAGAGACCCATTGTGTAGCAAACATGCTCAAGATGCTTGCTTTGACGTGATGCAATTTCCAAACCTTAACATATTTTCTAGAACCATAGCCTTTTCTAAGCCTCTTCTAAGTTGGACCTTATCAATCATTTATGGAGTGTGTATCTACATGGAACTACAACAAATAAGCCTTTATTATTTAATACTTGAGTAAATACATTGATACATAGCTCTTATGATATCACACCCATTGCAATGCCATACCACCATTTGCAATGGATCCATGTACTAGAATATGGTAAAACAAGAACACAAGCTAGACTGAGAAATAAACATTAATAAAGTGGCCCTTGTTGGTATTCTTCTAGTATTTATGTCTTATGAGGGGGTGTTGGGACTTGGATCTAAGTAGGACTTCAAGTGGTGGAAGGCCCTTCAAATATGGATCAAATAATCACATGTATTGAAAATCACCAAGTGTGATGAATCTAACTAAAGATTTGCTAATTTTTGAGTAATGTTAAAGCTCCAATAGTTAACATGTGGTGTAGGATGCATTGCTAGGAAGGTGTAAATGCTTGTGTGGAAAATGATGCTGATACAACACCATTTCACCTGATCCAACTTAAGTGGTAACGTGGAGTAGAAGGGATGTGGATACACAATGTTTAATCGTCTCACTAGTGTCAAAGACTCTATTTTGACATTAATTTAGCATGTCAAAATGGATGCAGAAATGGAGAAAAAACGTAGGCAATTCTCAAGGTCCAGTACAAGATAATGAACAAGACAAGGAAACAAAACCTTGAGACTCAACTAGGTAATGAGAGGATGTCCAAGACTGAATATGTCAAAAATTTCATCACAAGGGTGAAGGACTTAAGAGACCAGATGGCAGTGATTAAAATTTCTATTCCAAGTGAAGACCTTGCAAGGAGATGCATTCGAATTCTTCCACCAAAGTATGACAATTTGGTCACTACTTTGAATACTCAAGTAGCAAAAGCTTGAGGAATGTGTGAGTGAACTCCTTCACACTTAAATATCTTTATTGGAGATCATCCCACTCATAAAAACAAGCTTATCCTTATGCTACTAGGGGATCACGGTGGCTGGAGGATTAATGCATGTGACATGAGGCACAAACTGGTCTTGGGATTTATGCCACTTTGGTTTTTTTTGGGGTGGGGGGGAGGAGCTGAGGGGTAATATTTGAAGCTCTTCACTCACATACCTCTCCCTTGCCGCTTCCTCCTCTCCCCCCAATCCCCCCCTCCCCCCCCCCCCCCCAAAAAGTACCATGCTTAATGATGTGCACATGTTTACATTAGAATTAATTATCGTTTTAAAACTCTCATAGGCCTTTTATGTATGATTAATATTGGATGAACATAGTACTTGGATTTATGGTGTTGATGGTATATCTTATCATTTTATTTTTTCCTCAATTACTAGAAGTATGTCCTAATATAATGGTCATTAAATCCTCTATTACAAACAAACGCATTAATACTTGCTCTATCCATGCTATCCAATCTTCCATACTTATGCCTTCCATGGATAGTCATTAAAGCCTTCACACCCTTGAGACAATACCTTTTATACATTGTATTTTCATTCAATTTAGGACAATGCCTTTACACATTATATCTCCATTCAATTTGGAGCTCATTTTTAAGTGACACATAAAGATCTAATATGCATGAGTGAGATATGTAAATTACATTAATAAAGTTAAATTTTAATTATCTTAATTGAAGTATTAAATTCACATCAGGTTTTAATAAATTATAATTTCTCTCGTGGTTACTTGCTTTTTTTTTTCTTGCTCAGTGTTTTGACTACCTCGGCACATCGAGTTGCACAGTAGTAGTAGTGTGAGAGAGTGGCAACATTTGGAGCATTTCTTGGAGGCTCTAGGTGGGGCGTTCAAATTATCATCATTTTCCTGCACATCGTGGGTGAGCTGCCTTGGCAAGTGTAGAATTACATCCTCACCTATCCTCATGCCAACAAGGCATAGCTCTGTCGAGTCATCGGCCACTTGTAAGCCCTTTTGCACTGTCAGCACACGTGCTAGGCTAGGATTCTCTATGAATCCTTCCAACTTGAGAGACACGACTTTCGTATGGCACTTCCTCTGAAGACACGGTGGTCATCGCCTCCTCCAAAGCTACCCACATCTTTGGTCCAAAAAAACCCCCAAAGCATCACTCATTTCCTTCACCTTGCCATTCTTAACTACCCTCCATGCCCTCCCTACCTTACAAGAAAAGTGAGGAATAGAGCTTAAAGCTACACAAGAGATAGGGGTAGCCATTGGTTGTGGCATCCAAGACAATCCACGATGATAACCCTCGAAACATCACTCGCTTCATTTAGCTCACTAAAGACCCCCAGCTTCCCTGCACACCCTCCCTACCGTGAAAGCAAAGTGAGGATTAGAGCTTGAATCTGCATAATAAATAGGGATAGCCCCATGGACTAGGGAGAAGATGACTGAAGAGGTCATCCTTGCTAGAGAAGCTAAATGAAATCAAACTACCAAGAAAGCTCAACATTTCATTAACCTTTATTTATCCAAGTTCACAAGTATAATATATATTTCTTAAGTTCCAAGTTCACAAGTATAATATATCTTTCTTAAGATGTTGTTCATATGATTCTGATTTCAAATAATCTTCTCTGGGTCTGATGGCTTTCTTAAATCATTTTTCATCCTATTATTTTTAATGGGGTTAAAATCTTGAGTGTATCCTCTTAGATTTCAAGTTGTTGCGACTTCTGTCATGATTATTTTATCACGTTACATTTTTTATTTGTAATTGGAGTTTTGTTTTAATAAGGCTAGTTAGCTTTCACTAATTTTTATTTTCTAGCTTAAGATATGATTTTTGAGTGTTTAATAAGCCTTAATCAAGGGCTTTTTTTCTAGGCTTATTTAAACCTTAACAGCTAAGGTTTACAAGCCTTAGTAGTTTTAAAGTCTATAAAATACTTAGTTCCTAGCCTAATAGACCTAAAAGCTTTAAGGGCCTCTCCTAATAACTTCTTTTAACATACTATAGCAGTAGGATAAGTTAGGTGGTAACTGTAAAGAAACCAATACTAATGCTATTACCTTTGGCTATAAGGTTATTGGAAGCCTAGAAATTTTGATGTATGAGAGAGTTTATTGGCGACTATATATATGAGATAGTTTATGGGAGACTATATGGAACCCTAGAAATTCTGCTACCCTATTTAGGAAGACCTTGTTGTTCATGTTATTCTTCAAGGATTTGTGTGTGTGTGTGTGCACAATGCTTGTTCTCTCTCTCTCTCTCTCTCTCTCTCTCTCTCTCTCTCTCTCTCTCTCTCTCTTTGTAACCTCTCTCTCTTACACAACAAAGAAGTTAGTAGAAATCCTAGCATTGATGATGGTAAATTCAAATGGCAAAAAACAAGGTAGCTTAGTTTCTATCACTCGGTTTTAGATCTTGCTTGGTTTCAGATTGACTACCTCTATGAGGAGTATGTGATGTGAGAGGAGGGAAAAAAGTGCACAACACTCATGCTTCTAAGAGATAGTGATGGAACTTGCTTCCCATGGAGGAGTGAAGCGCTTTGAGTGCTTTGGTGATAACAAAAAGTTTCCCACAACAATATTAGAGTAGAGGTAGAGTGGATCCCTAGTGCCTACAAAGCCTTTACATTTGCTCTAGTCAATTTACCTCTTCCTTTGCCTCTCATGCTTTTCACCAATTTTGGTAAATCAATTTCTTAGCTAATTCCCATTAGCGCCACCATTTAGATATCACTCTCATGTTACATTTGTTGTTGAGGTAGAGGTAGAGTGGATCCCTAGTGCCTACAAAGCCTTTATATTTGTTCTAGTCAATTTACCTCTTCCTTTGCCTCTCATGCTTTTCACCAATTTTGGTAAATCAATTACTTAGCTAATTCCCATTAGCTCCACCATTTAGACATCATTCTCATGTTACTTTTGTTGTTACGTGAAATAATCCTTCTCTTTCTTTAGCTTTTAGTAAGACATCATCCTTATGTTGCTTTCGTTCTTATGTGAAATAATCCTTCTCTAGCTTTTAATTAAGAATTGTCACATCATACTTGTACCTTTTGTGATCGACTAATTCATCTAGCATTCCATTTGATACCAATAACAAATACATGTCTTTAATGACTTGAGAGATATATAAGCTTTCTCCTCAAGATTCTTATCTTGTTATATTACTTCACCTCCTATCTTTGATGAGCCAAGCCTTTGTAAAGAAGTGGTAAATGGAAATCCTTCGGTGTTAGTAGGGTTAGCCACTATTTTTTCTATTTCCATCAAATTATTATGCACTTTTTTAGCCTCATCCTTTGGTACTCCTATTTTTGGGTGCTTGGCTTGGTTGTTGTTTTTGTCTATATGAGTAAAGCTCTCTTGGCTATAGCAGCTTCTCCAAAGCTTGTGTGGCCCACTTACTTTCTTCTCTAAAGCTTGTGTAGCATCTACTTGCTTCCTTGTAGTGTCTTGTTCAATATCCTCATGGGATCCTCTTTAATAAATAGTAACTCGGGTTGAGGCACAAGCCATCCAAGTGTGCATAAACCTTGGTCAAAAGTGTTAGATTATGTATCCTTGTTTGATGTGTCTTGTATATCTTGTTGTAATGTAGTCAACCCAATTTGTTAATTATCCTTTGTGGATTTGGTGTACCATTTATCGTTGTAGTGCCCTTTTACTAAGACCATAAGAAGCTAGGGCTTAAGGTGTTCATATTTAAGTCCTGCACCTTGGTGGGTGTAAGGCATTAGTGGATGCACCTTAGCAAATCAATTCCCCAAGGAAGCGAGTACACTAGGTGGCCAAGGATGATATGCATGCTTCTACATTAACTTCTAGGTGGCCAAGGATGATATGCATGCTTCTACATCAACTTCTAGGCGGCCAAGGATGATATGCATGCTTTTGCCCTTAACTTCTAGGTGGCCAAGGTCAATACATTAACTTCTAGGTGGCCAAGGCTGATACATTAACTTCTAGGTGGCCAAGGTCAATACATTAACTTCTAGGTGGCCAAGGCCGATACATTAACTTCTAGGTGGCCAAGGCCAATATGCATGCTTCTACATTTTAAATTTCTAGGTGGCCAAGCCTTAATTTAGCTTCTTGATGACATTGAAGAATTTGAGGAGTGATGAGCCACTATGAATATTTGGCCCTCAACTACTATGATGGTTGTCTTTTAGGTGTAGCCTTTATCTATACTTCCTCTAAGTTCCTTTATTAGTTTATCACCTAGGTGGGAATCTAGCTCTCATTTGCCTCTTTGAATGAGTGAGGGGGTAGCCATCTCCTCATTCTTGTTGTACTCTCTCTTGTTATCTGATTCAAAGAGGTTCGACACCTTGTCTATGGGTAGCCTCTAGGTAGTGTACTTATGCAAAAAGTGAGCAAACATAGAAGAAGCTATAGGAACAAAGCCTTATGCTTATGTGTTAATGTACTTACGCAAAATGTGAGAGAAGATTCCAAGTGACAAATGCAAGTGTTAAGAGGCTTCTAAGGAGGTATGAAGTTTCATACATGATATGGGTGAAAATTGGGATTAGGTTAATTAGGATTAGTGGTAGAGTTTCTTAAAATGTAAAAGGAATCAAGAAAGCTTGTAAATCCAAGAACTCATGGGTGGAAAACCCTCCTCTATAAATTTTTGATTAACATTTACTTAGTGCTTAATTATAGAGATTACAAGTGATTAGTCTAATTTAGGGTATTTAAACCCAAATTCACAAGAGTGATCATGGAATGTAGGATGATGATTTTGGGGTTTTTTCTTGGCTAAGTGTGCACAACATGTAAAAAAATGAAATTTTTTGACATGCTTCACCCCAAATCGGAAAATACAGATAGTAAAATGAGACGAGGCCTCCCACCATGTTCTATATAGCTTCCTATAGTTATGCACAGATGATTAGAACGGTACGCATATAATTATGATTCATTTATTATGTTGGACCATTTAATACCTTCTCATTATATACATTGAACAAGTTAAGTTATTTGTCATACCCTATGTTTGGTTTTGTTCACATAACTACTTCTGTAATGTACATTGGATTACTGGGTCTCAAACAAGTTGAATTGTCCATCTGAGTTGTCCATTGTTCTATTTTGTTTTGACCAATTCATATGTATGATAGGCCATTGTATTCATCTGTCAAAACATTTAAAAGGACATACGCCTTAGAAAATGGTCTCATATATGCGTACATTTTGCAAGTGTGCATTATACAAGATGATGTTGTATCCATACCATCTTATTTTTGCCATTTTATTTGTATCATAGATCATTGTATTTGTTCATTAAACCATTGAATCATTTTATTTTTATGACAAACGATTGTGTTTGTCCATTAAACCATTTGAAAGAAAACACTATTTTTCAAGTGTGCATCATACAAGATGATGTTATACGCATACCATTGTAGACTATGAAATATTTTGGTCCCTGTTTTTATTTTTATAGTTTTGGGGTTTGGTAGGGTATTCATTCTTGTTGTATAGATCAAGTCCTCTACATTTATACATTTTTTGGATTTGTTTGGGTACTCATACCTAAGAGGATACATGCAGTGTGTATACAAGAGAACACTCTCACAAGAAGTAGAATCTTTCACAACATAAAATTTTAGAAGTCAAATTACACAATACCTAAGAGGATATAGCATGCAGTGTGTATACAAGACAACACTCACAAGAAGTAGAACCTTTCACAACACAAAAATTTAGAAGTCAAATTACATAATAATAGGAGATAGAGAGTAATATCGTAGTGCTAAAGTGATATAATAAATGCCCACACTCATGTGCTCCTATGTCGAAAGATTTGATGGCTGATTTGGAATTGCCTAAAGCACATGCTACATGCTAGTAAAAGTTATAGAGTATACCTACACCACTGATACTCACAATGATGTGATTGATAAATTAGAAATTGACTATTCATGTATCAATATATAGGTGCATATACCCGGGGGCAGCCATGACACAAAAGTGTAGGTCCATGATCATAGTCGGTGACACACCCCACGGCCATCTAGGCTCAACTTGGGCCATATTTACAATGTTAAAACATGGTGTGTTGTCCAAGTGTAAAGTCTACCTATTCCCTATGCAGGCCATTATGAGGTACCATTATTAGATAATGATCTAGTGTAGAATGTAGCCTACTTGGTAGTGTGCCAAATCTAATCCAAGCCCTCTCTCTAAACCCTCCTAGGACACCTTCCTATGTGAATACAAAGATGCCAAGCATGGCGCCAAGGCCATTCCTCATAATAGGGGCCATACAAACATGCCGAGTGGCACACCATGGCTGCTCAATTGTATAACTACTCCTTATAATGGGGGCCATACAATTATGAGCTAGCTGGTGTGCCTAGAAAATAAAAAATGAGAGTGGAGCATTAATATCCAACCCCCCCCCCCTCAATGTCCACCCAAAGGTGAACTACTATGTGGTTTGTGGTTTGATGCCGAGTCGATGAAGATGCTGCTCCATCTAGTCCCTACTAAGAGCCTTTGTGAACTACGTCTATGGTCCGATGTTGAGTCTATAAGATGTGTGCACAATTCTAAGCACAAATAGAGCCTTCAAGTGTTGACCCCAATCCTATGCTTGGCAGAATGTAGCATTTTTGCTCCATTTTGTCCTCTTAGTTGACTACATGTGTAGCCAACCCAAGACAAGCCCAAGAGAAGATGGGAAGAATGGAGCAAGAATGCTCCATTTCTACAAAAAAAAAGTGTCAATATTACCCTCCAAATTTTTCTAGTTTATAACCTTGTATAAGCCTCATAAATATGTAGATATTACCCAATGTATTTGGTGGAAATACCAAAGGGTCCTTAATATTCAAAGCATCGATATCTAGTATAGAAATACTGAGGGTTGTGAACTTTCACAGCCTCCGATGCCAAGGCTTTGAAATCCAGGTCACAAACTCAGTCCCTAGTGGAATTAACAAGCATTTTATTAAGGGATGTAACCTTTATTCTCGAAAATTTTCTAAGTATAGAGGCTCAATAAAATCTATAGTATTTGTGGACATTTTGTTGTTGTACCCAGTTCTTTGACAGATGATGCAAAAGTAATAGAAGGTGTTTCTCTAGATGGGGGAGCATCAATAAATGATCTACTAGAAGATACCACAAGAAAAGTAAACCCAAAGGAATGACTCAACCACTACATTTAATGTTAGGCTGGTGGTGGAAGATCACCACTTGATTAAAGGCTTGAGAATTCTTTCAAATGTCATGGTCAAGGTTTGTAAGGAAGATTTTTGAATTATGGTTCATAGTCAAGGAGAATTGAGTCAAAATTTCCCATAGTAGAGGTAGATTACTACCCAAGAATGGAACCAAAACTAGGGTCCTTAGAAGATGGCATCCTAGAAATAAAGTACTACCTACTAAAGATTGCACCTAAAAAGTGTTGGAAGAAGAGTTAAAAGATTTCTAGGATTCTAGGAAAGACTTTCACGATAGTGAAAGAAAAACAAGTAAGAAGAAATCCGGATGAGCATCGTTGATAGTAACTCTTTATACCTCGGCCGATACTAGCATGCTATTGTCACGAAATGCAGCCCAGCAGTTCGGTACAACCGGTACTACTAGTACGAGCTACATGTTGGCAAGAGTAAAGCTATCTTAAGTGGAGATGCAATAAGAATAGGAAAAAAGAGAATCTGCATGGAAGCAAAAGGCATGGAAAGAAAAGAGGGTCCAAGAAGAAGACAACTAGCAGTCATGAACAATCAAGGGAAACCATCTAAAAAATGAATAAAAAAAGAGTGGAGTGATGTCATAACATTAAAAGGGAAGGTAAATAGTAGAAATCTTAAGTGGACAACATTAAGAAGAATACAGGGGAGAGGGGGAGCTTAAGCTCCTTGTAAGCAAACACACACACGAGTAGAAAATTACTCTCTTACTAAAACATACAAGGTTAGTTTACTATGTAAAACCAACTACATGAGTTGGTGCTATGCCATAACTCTAACAAGCCACAGGGACCGTCGCATAGCTTAGTGACACCAACCATGCCAATGGCATATGTGCGAAACTGTCATCATGGTATTGTCATCCATACTCTCAATATCTCAACACTCCCCCGCGAGCTGAAGTCTATACCATGCACTGCAAGTAAGCTCATGAACATGTAGAGCTTTTTTTGAGGGCTTGAGAGTGTCAGCGGATGCAGAGGAGAGCATGCCATCAGCTGAGTCAGTTTAGCTGGCTTGGTCGGGTTCAATCAAATCTGAAGCAGCTATGTGTCAGCTATAGTCAGTAGGGAGCCTATAATGTGATACCTCTTCGAGTTAAGAGCTGCTTGAGGGCCTATGGATGTCTGAGGACATTTGGAGAAGTTTTTTGCATCAGTTGAAGTTTCTGAGTCAGCCGGTTCTGTGTCAGATTACTGAGGCAAAAATTAGTCAGATTCAGAGTAGGAAGGTCAGAAAAGGGTCAGCAGGAGTGTCCAAGAAGGTCATGGGGTTGTGGTTTTAAGGTTAGTTGACCTTGGAGGACAGTAGAGGATCCTAGAGGACCTATTTTGAACTAGAGACGAGTGGAGGATGGTCAACTAGATATCAGTTTAGGTTAGGAGAGGCTTTTAGGTGGAGTATCAGAGGTGCTGGAGGTCAAGCTGACCTGAGGATAGCTAGAGGAGGCGACCGGGTCAGATTGGGAGGTTGGGAGGGTGTTTGGGTGTCCGACAAAGTCAGCTAGAAGGTTGAGGATAGTTTTGCAGGTCTGATTGGTGCCCTTGGAGCAGGGATTTCAGTGTCCCCCATTTCTGATCCCAATGTGTCTTCTTCTTGTGTGTCTGTAGTAGGTGGTGTAGGAGAGGCTATCACCCAGCCACCACACATGCTTTCGTGTCCCCACTGAGGATCAGAAGGTTCTTTAAGGCTTTGATCATGAGGTTGGAACCCTTTTGCTTTCTATGGTCAACTCAGGACCAACGGCTGATTTTGGATATGATGTGTTCAAAGGACAGAAGGGTGAGGATGTCACCCAGTTTCTGAGAAATATTGAGTTGGTGGCTTTAGGCAATAACAAGGGTAATGGTGCCTATAAGCTAAGGATGGCATATTTGTTGTTAGTTGAATATGAAGCCACGGATGCTGATAGGGAAAGCTGGGAAAGGTTGAAGAGAGCCTTAAAGAATAAGTTTGGGAAGGCTAATAGCCTAGAGGATTTATGGAGAGAGCTTCGTAGGTTGAATCAGGGGGAGAGTGAAGACATGTCAATTTTTGTTGGCAAGTTTGAAGCTGTTTGGAGAAATCTTATGAAAGCTTTGGGTGAGAATCAGGTGCCACCTAATTTTCTGAAAAAAGATTGATTCATTGGTGTGTTGCATGGAGCATCAGGATGAGAGTGGACCTGAAAGATCCTGACACATATGATAGGGCAGTGAAGATGGAAACTGAGCAGTGGAGGAAGAGACCGAGGAAGCGGGAGCTGACAAGGAATGAAAGAGAAGCAAACAAGCTGGTAATTCCTATGGATGTGCATTTGGAGAGCAGAACATGTATGGAGACGCCAAGGGTTGTGGAACCAAGTAAGGGGCAGAGTGGTCTGCATCAAGAGGTACAGAAGCTGACTGATCAGGTAGGGAATCTGAATGTTGTTGTATTGGGAATTCTGGTAGTTGATTGGAGTCAAGAGCAACCCTCGAATCAATTTAATAATGTGAATATGACTGGAGCTCTTATGGAAGTAACAGAGTCTTTGGGTGGATTAGATGAGGAAGTAGATTTAGATCAGAGTTTGTTTGAGTCAGTTCAGTAGTGGAAGATACATGCATTGATGCTCATGGAATCTTTGGGTTACTGTTGATATGCTTACAGAGGAAGCAGGCGTGAGTTTGAAGGATGCAGCCATATGCTTTCAAGAAGGGGTTTGGAGGAAAGTGATACTGTGAACCAAACATCTAAGAGTGTACTGGAAGTGGCAAGGGATTACGAGGATGATGTGGGTGCTGAAGTGATCGAGCTAAGCTGCAAGATCTCCTTTGTGCTTTGTTGATACTTTTCCGGATGATATTGATGTGCGACCTTTTTTGAAGTGGATGATGGGGGTATTGTTGCAGATGTTGTTGAGCCTATGGATATAGACTATGTGAATATCCAACCAAGTGGTTGTGATGAGTTGGATGAGGGTGACTACACACAGGGTTTTGATTGTTGGAAGTAGACCCAAGGTGTGGATGTTATGAAGAGTGGGAAGAATGATGATATCTGTGCTGACCTTGTTTTGCCAAGAAAAGAGATGGAGGAAGGCTTGTGACTCCAGGTTGGGAGATGATCACGTTGTTTGTGTGAATATTCTTGGAGCTAGTCTGGATGGGCAACCTTGTGATGGCAAGGATGTGTTTGGAGGAGACAAAAAAGTTCTTGTAGATACATATGGTTTTAGGAGGTGGGATGAATGCCAGATGAAGGCACACAAACTGGGAAGAGGTTTTGGGTCATATGGTGTTACCAAGAAGTCTTTAGATGGAGGGACCAAGAGGTGGGCTAATAAGAGGTCTGGTTGGGTTGTGCCTTTTGATGGAAGCACAATGCTGATGTTGTTTATAGGATGCGTGCAAGTGTCTGATGAGGAATGCAAAGAAGATGCAATTGGATGGCCTTGGAGAATGGAGATATATCCATTTGATCCAGGTGGATGGTGAAGTATTGGATCAGGCTATTGATGCTATATATAGAGGTGTATAGAGTGGTTTGAGGAAAAGAAGAATTTGAAGTGGAAAGGATGCAGTGAAACACTTGACGGTGTTTCACCTAGGGGGGTCGGCTAAATGTGAGGTGAATCCTAAGCCCCTCCTAATAAACACGATGTATAGATGAAAGAAGTGTACATATGATGGTGTATGATCAATCTAAGGTGGTGAAAGCAACGTGGTGACCAAATGGATAAAGGCATAGGTGCGCGAAATGGAAAAAGGAAATGTATGGGAGAATAAGTAAACCAGGCAACACAATTATTCCAGAAGAAATTGAGGCAGCAATGGGGTGGTTCAAGAAGCACACTTAAGTTTTCTTCCAGGACTCTCCAAGATAAGGTGGCTGAAGTGACCACCAAAGAGAGTGAGAGTGAGAGACTACAGTTGAGTGGGCTCCTACAGGTCTGTTTGTTATAGGCTAGAGCTCCTGCATATTTTCAAGTTTGCAGAAGAAGAAACCAGCACAGTGAGAGGAATTGTTTGGATCATAGCAGAGGGAGAGCTGGAGGCTAGACAGTCTTGAAGGAGGTGTTTTCCCTTGGATCTGTATAAGGAGCTGATCTCCATTAGAGACTTGATTCAGTTCAATTCTGATCACCTGGAGCTGTTCTCTGTCAGCTAAGTGCTTTTTTGAGTGGCAAAGGCATGTCGTTCGTGGCAGTGGATGGAAGTGTTATCGTCTTGATCTTTGTGTTTTCTTCTCATGTTGGTGCCTAGGTCTCAAGGCTATTGAGACACAATTAAGTTTTTGTATATCTGATGAAGACAGTGTTTGGATTGTGTCAGCCTGTAAATGGATGTATAATCTTTTGTTTTGATGTTTCAGTTGTGAGATATGTGTGGTTTTGATTGAGTTCTTGGCGATTAAGGGCCTATGTGTGTGGATTTGGTGTTGGGTATACTACATCTAAGTCAATGCTAACTTAGTTTGTGTGAGTTGAGAAGTAAAGGTACAGGGTCAATTGAGAGTCCAGCTAAAGGTGGAAAGGGCTTGCCTTGGTTTGTTTGAGTTTGAGAGAGTTGTTTGTGAGTCTAATCTGACAATCTAGGGACTGTTAGAAGCAGTCAACAGTCAGCAATCAGACAAGTTAGTGGTCAAAATGATGATTCAGGGTCAGTTTTGTGTCAGGTTGCTGTAGGTTGAGTGGCTTTATATTTAGATCCTTGGGAGATTTGAGTGTTTTGAGGGCTTGAGAGTGTCAGTGGACGCAGAGGAGAGGATGCATGCATCAGTTGAGTCAGTTTAGTTGGCTTGGTCAGGTTCAACCAGATTTAAAGTAGTTGTGTGTCAGCTATAGTCAGCTATAGTCAGCAGGGAGCCTATAATGTGATATCTCTTCAAGTTAAGAGCTGCCTCTAAGGGCATGTGGATGTCTGAGGACATTCGGAGAAGGTTTCTGCATCAGTTGAAGTTTTTGAGTCAGTCGGTTCTGTGTCAGATTTCTGAGGCAGGATTCAGTTAGGTTCAGTCTCAGCAGCAAAAGGTTAAAAGAGGGTCAGCAGAGTGTCCAAGAAGGTCCTGGGTTGTGGTTTTAAGTTAGCTGACCTTGGAGGACAGTAGAGGATCCTAGAGGACTTATTTTGGACTGGGGACAAGTGGAGGATTTCGGAGACAGATTTCAGTCAATTCTATGTCAGCTACTGCTGTTGTTGGGACTTGTTTGGGACTTGTTTTGGTCAACTGGATGTCAGCTGAGGTTAGGAGAGGCTTTTAGGTGGAGTATCAAAGGTGCTGGAGGTTAGAGCTGATCTAAGAGGACAGCTAGAGGAGGCACAGTTGGGTCAAATTGGGAGGTTGGGAGGGTGTTTAGGTGTCCAACAGAGTCAGCTGGAAGGTTGAGGGACAGTTGTAGGTTTGATTGGTGCCCTTGGAGCAGGGATTTCAGTGTCCCCCATTTCTAATCCCATTGTGTCTTCTTCTTGTGTGTCCTTAGGTAGTAGAAGCCATCACCCAACCACCACACGTGTATGGACCAAGAAGTTGGAGTTCCTGACTCCCCTATAACTACTCAATTTTTGTAGACGTCATTAGAAATTCATCGCAAGTGGTCCAACGGAGGAGTGGGAGTCAAAGACTCATCAAATCGACCAATAAGTGACTAAGAAAGACCAAGCATGGACCGCTACTAATATGGATGCTAACCAGTATGCCTTGGCGGGAACAAGAAGAATCAATCCTATAGAGGAAGGAGTAACCTTCCTAGAACCACAACAGGAATGGTTACTGAGACCGCCACTACTTCAATAGCTTTTGGCTCCACCAGCTCACAGAACACAAACCTTAGTGTGTTTGAAATAGCTTGGAGACCCACTGTCCCCTTCATTTCGGTACATCTAATCTTGGTACGAGCAGTGCAGGGGGGTTTAGGTTCAACATGACTACTATAGAGGCCACAATAACCACTCAAGCCAGTAGGAAAGAGGAGTCCATCCAAGCTACCAAATGCACAACCATGGGAGCCATGCGGTGCAGAGTAGGGAGCTCTGAGCTAGATCAAACAGCTCAACATGACTACATAGGTCACATTAACCACTCAAGACACTAGGGCCGAGGAGTCCATACAAGCTACCAAAAGCGCAACCATGGGAGCCATGTGGCACAGAGTAGGGAGCTTCAAGTTAGATCTAACTCTAGAAGGAGCATACATGCCACAATACGAACCAGCCTTGCACGGCTATCTTCCACAATATCCAAACTTGCCTCAGGAATAACCTACCTACCCATACCCATACTACCACCTACAGCCACCCTACACTGGTTCCTTCCACTACATCTTAGACTAGCTTTCACTTTGGTTTAAAAACTTAGGCAAGGGAGTAGCAAGCCTTATCAATCTAGTAAAGGCCCTTCCAAGCCCCTTTTTGTTTTACACTGGCCCCTTCTTCTATCTGCTTCAACATCTTGGACCAGCTTTCACGTTGGTTCAAACACTTAGGCGCAAGAGAGCAGCAAACCTAGCCTTAGCATGAATGGGAAAGAATAAAATCCATAATCCCCCCAACTCCTTATGCATGCACATCTTTTTGCATGCCAACCAAGAAGCATACTTTTGACTTTTTTTATTTTTCCATCAAAATCTCTTGATATAAGACACAAAATAATCCCAATGTACACTCCTAATTATTGGACATAAAAACATAATATATGCATTAAGAATGGAGTCATTAAGTCCACTCTAACATGAAAGGATTATAAAACAACCCCCTCCCACTTCCTATTTTAAGTATAACCTTGTTAAGTGCCCATTTAACGAAATCCTTATTAGAAACCCCAACCCTAATAAAGACCCCCAAATGTATAAATATTTCCCCTTTGTTGATGACATGGCACCCCCATCTAGTTGTGTCATCTTCAGTCAAACTAATTATTCTAGATTTGAAAATATTACATTTAGACCCTAAAGCATCTACAAATATTTGAATAATAGCTAAAGCCTTTCTTACGATACTATTATCATCTTGTAAGAAAAGAAGAGAATCATCCACAAAACACTGGATAACCACATGTTCCCCTGCCTAAAGCTATAGACCCACAATTTTCCCTTCCCCCAGCAGCCACTTCAAGGGCCAAAATTAAAGCGTGAGTAGCCAAAGAAAACAACAGGGGGGCTAGGGGGAACCCTTGTCTACTACTGACAAATCTCCTTACCTCAAAGCAACCTACAAGAAGTCCATTTAATAACAAGTGAGAAGAGACGCCAAATGTGAGAGAGTAAATACAAGTGGCCATCTTGAAACCAAGCCCCATCTTCTCCATTACCCTAGAGATGAATGACCAATGCACTCTGTCATAAGCCTTCTCAAGATCCAATTGAATCATAAGACACTTTTGAACTCATTTCCAACTAAGGCAACCATGATATCGTCATAAATGGATCTCCCTTTGATAAATCCATGTTGCCTTTTAGATACCACTTCTTATAGAATGAGGCCAATCTGAGTGCAACGATCTTGGCCAAAATTTTATACACCACAGATAACAGAGTTATAGGTCTAAAGGATAAGTTACAATTTGCTTCTAAAGGATAAGATTAATGACCCCTTGCTTCAAATACTTGTCCACAAGCCCTAAAATAAAGGCCCTATCAAAGGTTTACATCAAATATCCTTGGGGGGAGTCCAAAAGGCTAGAAAAAATAACCCATCCCATCCTGGGTTTTTTTTTTTTGCCTAACAAGTTTAAGGCTTGCCAACATTCAAATTGAGCCAAAGGTCTCTCCATCCAAGCTACTATATCATGAGATATAACTTTAGGTAACAATTTGAGGAGGGGCCCTTCATCTTAGAACCTATTTTGGGAGAAGTCCTTTCATGCTTAAGACTGCCCCTAGATATGACACCCATCAATCTCACTAGGTTTAGACATCCAATTACCATTTTCATCTTTTATATGACCAACTAGCTCCTTTTTTCTGTGCTCCCTATAAGCTATGAATACATGCTTGGAAAACCCTTTTATATGACCAAATAGCTCCTTTTTTTGTGCTCCTCCTTGTAAGCTCTGAATGCATGCTTGGAAACCCCTTTTTTATTTCTAAAGGCCTGGCAACTCTTAAAACCCCCTGCGTAGATTCTCATCCATGATAGACAACTAAGCCATGCAGCGTGCTTTGAGTACCTTATCTATTTATGTGGCCCTTACCACTTTGTAGCATGATTCAAAGTAGAGAAGTTGAGTACCTCTATGGGAATATGGAAAAAAAAACCCAAGGAGTCTTTGGAGGGTCTACTAAAGAAGCCACCCAATCTATCTACTAAGGTTGGGTTTCTTCCATCATCCATTGGCTTACCTGGTTCATTAATTGCAATATGAGTCCTATCATGCCAAAGGATGGATAAATTATCAGTGGCAAAATTTAAATCATGGGCAGAGGTCCAAATGCTATGTCCCTCTCACCCTAAGTCTGGTGGTTTGTTATACATGGTGGCACTATTGCCAAAATGCAAATAACCATGCACGTCTATAAGCAACACTCACTTTTTAAGGCTTTCCCTTTACAACAATGCCAAAGAGTTTAAATGATGGAATATAAATCACAAGCATGCACAGGACACTACACTAGGTCAGAATGGCTAGAATGCCCCTCCTATCCCTCTGATCTTATTAATCTTAGTCTTCCTCTTCTTCTTAAGCCTTCCAACCCCAACAATCCTTTATCATTTGTTGAACCATCATGGCCTCTGTCGTGGGAGGGGGCTCCTGGCAGTTAAAAGTAGTGTGATAAATCTGTGTAATGACAAACTTTACCTAATGTTGATGAGATACAAATGTAATAAGGTTCATTTGTATGGTTGATAAATGATATGAAGAGATGCAAGTGTGCACGAGTGTGTGGGAATGCTATGGAAGGGTGTAGATGTCATGGAATGTTCACATGAAGGGCATAACCACCTACCACCTTCTTCATCATTGTAATCATGCAATTCTCTAATGTAATAATGGAATACAATACACAATTGTGTTTTTGCTTCTCTAAAAAAAGAGTACAACTACTGAAATGTTCATTGTGCTCTCACAATTACCAAACTCAAAACCTGAGGATTTAGGAAGCCATGTAGCTTTTTATAGGCCAATTTTCCCTCGTCAGTTGCTTGAACTGCTGGTTGTGGGCTCAATTGGGAGGACCCACCTTTTTCCCCATACTAAAGGGTCTTTCAATCCTCAACTCTACTCAAAGGGATTGATCTAGGACACTCCGTGGCCTCTATAATGTTAGAAGTCATCTCCTGTCTATTTTTATACACCAGGGCCTTTGTTGTGGGTGTGCCCGCCCTTATGAGGTGTTTTATCATTTTTCCCCACTCTCCGCATATTTCCCCTATTTTTCCCATTTTTTCTGTGGCTTGGGAGGCAGCCCTGAGGTGGCAGGAGGACCCAGTAGCTGGCCGACTGATGGCACTGGTCCACGACTCCATCTCTGAGATGGCCGACTTCTGCTGACACCTGGCCGACTGGCTGTTTTTTGCTGGTCGTGGAGATTCAGCACCAGTCGGCTGCCTGTAGCACAGGCCGACTGGTATATGGGGGCATATAAATAGGCCCCTAGCCCCCATACCACTTTTGTATCACACTCCGAGATCTTCTTGTGTATATAGAGCAGAGTTACACGCCTATTTCTCTCTCTCTCTCTTGTGCTGTATTTTTCTACATGCGTTTTTGCTCTTGTGTTCCCAGATCTGGTCATCATCTCCGCTGCGTATTCTGACATGGTATCAGAGCCTAGGCTCTAGATAGTTCTTGGGATTTGTGTGAGCAAGAGGGGGACTGTTGTGTGGCTGATTGGTGGACTGTTTTGGACTGTTCGGGAAGAGGAGAAGCAAGAGGATGGCGGGCTGATTTGCTGGACAGCCACTTGCAGGTATTAGTTCTTCTTTGTTCCCACCCATGCACCCTTTTCAGAGTACATCCCCGCAATGGCAGATTTGTTTGAGATGGCCGAGAGGCATGTAAAGATCCCGACACTCCCCACGTTCCCGGTGGACCGTCAGTTGGACGGGAGCAACTACGGCATATGGAAGGTTATGATGGAATCTGTTCTGGAGTCTTACGACCTCGCTGATTTCGTCGTTGTTGGGGTTCCACGGCCGGAAGTAGAGGAAGGGGAGTTACCGTCAATCCGGTAGGACCGGGAGGCTCAGACACAGATGTGGGATCGTGTCAACGCTAGGGTTCGTTCGTTTATTTTTCTCAACTGCACACCGTAGGTAATCAATCATGTAAAGCATATGATGCTGGCCAGAGATATATGGCAGCATTTGGCCTCTCTTTACAACAGGGTATCGCCCATGAAGAGGATTTCCTTGGAAGTACAGATGCGGGTTATGAACCCTGCAAAGTTGTCGACGATGCGGGAGCATATTAACAAGCTGCAGGCTCTTGAGCAGGAAGTTCTTCAGGCTGGGAAGGAGATATCGTCAGAGGACATGGCCATAACGTTGCTGTCGCACTTGCCCTCTCAGTACTCAGCATTTTACTCGTCTTTGATTACCAGTGGCAGGCTCAGCACCATCACCTGGGAGGAGCCCATGGTCCTGGACCAGGAGGAACGATTCACAAACCCTCCTCAGGGTGGAGGTTTAGAGGCCTTAACTGGCCAACGGTCGAAAGGCCGTAACACGGGCAAAGGAAAGGCTTCGTCGGAGAAGTCTTCTGAGAAGAAGTCCGTTATTACTGACCGTGAGAAACTAAAGGCAGAGAGGACCCATACCACTTTTGTATCACACTCCGGGATCTCTCTCTTGTGCTGTATTTTTCTGCATGCGTTTTTGCTCGTGTTCCCAGATCTGGTCATCATCTCCGCTGCGTATTCTGACATATAAGCCCCCAAAACCTAGGGAGTTGATGAAATCTTTTCTTCTTCTTCATCAGAGTCATCTCACCAACCATGTCCCTTGATGAGGGCTCACAAAAGTTTGCTCCTCAACCTTAGCTTTCTTATACTACCCTATCCATGCCCTGAATTACCTTAATGCATACAGTTGGAAATTGATGCATGAGACATCCTATGGTGGTACAACAACGGAAAAAACCATCAACAATGTCGAAGAGACTTTCCCAAGCACCTCTGATAGCAAAGAAGGTTCTCTCTCATCACATACCTGTAAAGAATTAGGATCTTACTGTGGGTATTCTTGCCTTCATCACAACTCAAGTTCTCACTACTCTGCAACTTCAATTTCTGCCAGACATCCTTGCAAAGATGATATCCTCAACCATGGTTTCGGACTCTTGAAATGTGACACAATACTAGAACTCCAAATTTAATCCACCTATAAACTCTGCAACTTAGATTGCTTTGATCATGCTAACACAAATCACGAAATCTAGAAGGAAATTGCACTTGCACTTCATCTGTTGATGGAAGTGGCTTGGCATCTTCAAAATTTCATCTTGGATATCATCCCATATGCATGTGTGACAATGGCATTTTGTCCAGCCCTAAAAAGGGGATTTTTTCTGGATTTATTAGGTTTTATTTATTTTTTGAGGTCTTACTACTGATCGACTATCCTTTTGCTGGGCCGACCAGCAGCCCCCTTACTATACATAGCATAGCCCTTCATTCAGCATCTAGTACCACTTCATTGCACACATCCGGTACCACGTCATCATCTGTTGCTGCTGTTGTTGCTACCGGCACCTGCAATCTATCTGCTTCATCATCTTCACCTGTCAGCTCCAGGACATCAGCGTTTTACCTCGGCTCAGGCGACAGCAGCCCTCTCTACTACATAGAGCACACCAGCATTTTTACCTCAGCTCATGGGACAGCAGGCGACAGCAGCCCTCTCTGCTACATAGAGCACACCAGCATTTTTACCTCAGCTCATGGGACAGCAGCCCTCTCTGCTACATAGAGCATACCAGCGTTTTACATCAACTCACACCTTGGGACAGCAGCCCACTCTCTGCTACAGGACATCATTTTTCTTCTACATTTCACATCGGGACAAGAGCCCTCTCTACTCACCTCATCGAGACGACAGTCCTCTCTGCTGATCTTCACCATCAACACCACTCGGGACGGCAGCCCTCTCTACTCCTCACCACCACTCAGGTATTGCACTACCCTTGTCACTAGATCTTGCACCCCTACACCACTTGGGACAGTAGCCCTCTCTGCTCTTCATCACCACTCAAGTACTGCAACACCCTTGTCACCAGAGTCTACATCATCACTTCACCTTCCGCCACCCACTACGACCTCGGAGTGCCTCTGCATCCGACACGAGCCTTCGACACCGACCACCTCACGGAGTGCCTTTGCCTCACATCGACATGAGCCTTCGTTACTGACTGTGCTTCAGCTCTGACATCCTCCTTGCTTCAGCATAGATCTACTACTGAGAGTAACCTCACATCAAAGGGCTCTTGTACATATTTTCACTCACCATCATATATACACTCACTCACCCATTTCATGCTTTGTTTTTTTGCTCTGATCTCTCGTACATCTAGTCCTTTCATCCTTTTTCGCTCACATGGTATTAGAGCTAGCGTGAGCAAAGAATTGAAGACCTCAAGAGCTGGATCGTCTAACCGCACTCCCGGAGGATCAATTTTTATCACCAGAAGTTGATTCTCTAAACTTTGATTTGGACCACACAGGGAATGGGACTTCTTACTCGGAGGAGAGCCCTGTTCAAGATCTTACTTTGGGAGACTTTCAACCCATCTACATCAACTCACCTTCACTACCTTTGCCATCACAATCTCCTTCTCTGACTTTATCAGACTTTGCTTCCAGAGGGGGATACTTTCCTTCTGCCAGAGTGTGTGTGTGGGACTCTAGCATCCTTCATTTTTTCTCATCTTCTCTCATGGTCCCCTTTTAGGCCTGAGAGGGGGTGTGTGAAAATGGCATTTTGTCCAACCCTAAAAAGGAGATTTTTTCTAGATTTATTAGGTTTTATTTATGTTTTTTAGGTCTTGCTGCTGGCCGACTACTCTTTTGCTAGGCTAACCAGTAGCCCCCCTTACTATATATAGCATAGCCTCTTCATTCAACATCTAGTATCACTTCATTGCACACATCCAGTACCACATCATCATCTGCTACTTCTGTTGTTGCTACCGACGCCTGCACTACATCTGCTTCATCATCTTCGCCTGTCAGCTCCAACACATCAGCATTTTACCTTAGTTCATGGGATAGCAACCCTCTCTGCTACATAGAGCACACCAACATTTTTACCTCAGCTCATGGGACAACAACCCTCTCTGCTACATTGAGCATGCCAGCGTTTTACATCAGCTCATACCTGGGGACAGCAACCCACTCTCTGCTATAGTACAACACATCATAGTTTTATCATCAATACATACCTTGGGACAGTAGCCCACTCTACTACTACTACAGGACATCATCGTTTTTCTTCTACAGTTAACCTCGGTACAACAGCCCTCTTTGCTCACCTCATCGGGAGGGTAGCCCTCTTTGCTTATCTTCACCATCGACACCACTCAGGACAACAACCCTCTCTGCTCCTCACCACCACTCAAGTATTACAGGACCCTTGTCACTAGAGCTTGCACCACTACACCACTCGAGACAGTAGCCCTCTCTACTCTTCATCACCACTCAGGTACCGCAGCACCCTTGTCACCAGAGTCTACATCATCACTTCACCTTACTACGACCTCGAAGTGCCTCTGCATCACGCGAGCCTTCGACACCAACCACCTCACGGAGTGCCTTTGCCTCACATCGACACGAGCCTTCGTTACCGATCGTGCTTCAGCTCCGCCATTCTCTTTGCTTCTGCAGAGGTCTACTACTTAGAGTCACCTCACATCAGAGGGCTCTTGTACACATTTTCACTCACCATCATATATACACTCACTCACTCATTTCATGCTGTGTATTTTAGCTCTAATCTCTCATACATTTGGTCCTTTCATCCTTTTGACCTCACAGTGCACGCTCAAAGTTGTATCACCAAAGAAATCCACATCCTCAAAAGAACATTGCGCATGATATAAACCTGATCCATCGAAAGAACAAAGAATTGTATCCACCTTCGACACCCAACAAGTTGCAAGTTCTCTCCATCAAACTCCCTATGGAACTTTGGAAGCGTCAACATCTTGAGGTCTTCTAACGGATTCTCTTTTTTTTTTTTTTTTTCCGAGATGGTGCACACGTCTTTTGGCTTCCAAAATTATCTTTAAAATGGAGGAAACAGCTTAACAAACTTGGTAGCTTACATGTAAAAACCACCTTGACAGTGCTTTCTTGAAACCAAGAGCTAACCCTATATCAAGCAACCAAGATTGAAGAAATGGCTAGAGAAGCATCTTTTTAGAAGCCCCAACATTCAACCAAATGTTAAGCCTATTCAACCCAAACGCAAGTGTTTGATGAGTTCTCTAGATCCAAAATCCAAGGCCCAACGGTGTCTTAGTGTCCTACAGTCTGCTATATGGCATGTGGCTCTCTTGGGCAGCCTGTAGTGAGGTGTCACATGCGCTATTGGTGCATGCTTACCTCTCATCCTTGAGAGACGTGTTTACATCCATACATTTCTTTTGCAAATACGTTTCTTTTAAGTGTTTCCTCAAAGGACAGAATATCCATACATAGTCCCTGAACCTTTTAGTTCACCTTTTTCATTTTTCAACATGCTTGCATGATTGGGTCTCATGGACCATATTTGGCCTCAAAAGGTGATGATATAATCTACATACCTACATGTGTGTGTATGAGTGTTTCGAAGAAGGGGAAGTGGGGAGGGAAGGAGGGGGTTGGAATGGCTTTCCCTAGAATGCTAAGAACGAGGAGGGAGACCCTTAGCTAATGAGGTGATAGCTGAAGTGGTAAAGTTGTTTGTCTAGAACTAGAAGGTCCTACGGGCGGTGAAAAATGATAACTATGGGAGGATCTTGGGCCTAAGGCCAGTCAGAACAAAAGAGGAGGGAGACCCTCACATAGGCCTCATTGAGCTCTGATCTGCATGGCTCGTCAGTCCTAACCAGGGCTGCCTGACCATATTGGGCACTGTCCAACAGCTTCCCCATAAAGCACCTCTAGAGTACATTGGGCACCACCCGACAGCTCCCCTACCCCGCCTGTCTTTAGTGGCCCTTACACATGTATCCTGCCTGCCCATTCTTTCTGCCCTGCTTGTGAACCACACAATTTCAAAGCTTTGCAATTACACAAGATCAGAGTTGGATTGGGCGTTTTTTTTTCCCAAGAATGCTAAGAATGAAAAGCGAGGCCATTACATAGGCCTCTTTCAGCCCTGATCTGGTTGACCTTAGTCGGCCAGGACTCGGTCCTAACTAGGGCTGCCTGACCATTCTGGGGCACTGCCGAACAGCTCTGTCATAAAAGCTCTCTCGTAAAGCATACCTAGAGTATGTTGGGCACCACTCAACAGCTCCCCCATAAAGCGCTACGCTGCCTGCCTTAAGTAGTGCAGATTGTGGCGCTTCCGCATGCATCCCATTTGCCCATGCATTCTGCCCTGCTTCTGATGGTGTGAACAAGCCCAAAGCCTCCTGTATCGCTCAAAACATCATCTTCATCTCTCTCTGTTGCAGGCTTATTATAAGTCCATACCCCTGAGCCACTGTGATGAGGTGTGTTACACACAATTTCAACACTTTGCATTTCCTTGAGGTCCACCTTGCATTGCGTTATTGAAGAACAGATCTTATCAATAACAACCGACTCTGCACACTCCTTAACGTAATCTCTACCATTCTGTGTTCTCATACTTCACCATCTCGTCTTTGGCCCCAATCTCTCAACTCCAAGAACACGGGGAGCAACCAACTTCATCTCTAGATCGAATTTCAATCATCATGAACATGCACTCAAAAAAAAAAAGCATTCTTGTTGGACTTGGCTCAAGCTTTGAAGCTATGCAAGCTGCCAGAATTTCTGAGTTGCAAAATCCCAGAGTTGAGTAGATCCCTCTCATATACAAAATCCCATCGTAGGCATACAACTTCTCACCTTATGCAATCAATGATCCAAACCACATAATGCACTCTGCTACCTCAACTCATGTTCTTCACCTCTTACTTCAGATTCATCATCCCACCTACCAATTGCAGCCAATATATTTGATAGTGCTACATAAGCTCCAGTAACCAGTGGATCCAGCTCGAGAGCCTGTTTTGCAGCACATCTGGCTTTATCCATGTCGCCATGGACTCTGCAGGAACTGACTAAAGACATCCATTCTAGAACCCCTGGCTGAAGAGGCATCCGATCAACAAATTCCTCAGCCTCATCAAGATGGCCGGCCCTGCCAAGAAGGTCAATCATACAAGTGTAATGTTGTGCCACTGGCATAAATCCAGAGTCACGACACATGAAATCAAAGTAAAGCAGGCCTTCACTAAACAGGCCTGTATGACTGCATGCTGAAAGAACACTGATGAAAGTATTCTCATTTGGCTTTATACCTTTCCTTTGCATTTGTAGAAAGAGTTCCAAGGCTTTCTTGCTATGGCCATGTTGAGAATTGGCAGATATCATCGCATTCCATGATACTGTATCGTGTATAGCCGTATTATTGAAAACTGCACATGCATCTTCCAGACTTCCACAGCGATTATACATACTTATTAGAGCATTTTCCACAACATTATCAGTGCCATCTGGATCATCCACAATACATGCATGTAACAGCTTGCCATCTGCCAGATTTCCAGCACTAGCACATGTTTCCAAGAGTGTAAGAAGGGTACTCCTGTTGGCCTTTATGCCCTCCTCATGCATTTGTCGAAAAAGTGCACGAGCCTCCTTGCTGTACCCATGCTTGACATGTGCTGATATTATGGCTGTCCATGACACGACATTTCCTGCAGGCATTTCAGTAAACACTTTCAATGCCGCATCAAAGTCTCCGCACTTGTTGTACATGTCAACCAGAGCTGTACCCAAAACTACATCTAGCTGGATGCCTGAGATTTGAATGAGAGCATGGAGTTGCTTGCCCTCATCCAGCTTTGCAAGTGTGCTGCATGCTGTGAGAAGGGTAATGAAGCTGACCTTGTTTGGCTCAATGCCTTCTTGCTGCATTCGTGCATAAAGCTGAAAGGCAACCTCACTGTGCCCGTGTTGGCAATACACCGCAAAGATGGCATTCCAAGACACCACATTTCTCTTGAGCATCATCTCCAATGTCCTCAAAGCATCATCGAGGTGTCGAAATGTGCCATAGAAGGTGATGAGGGCATTCCCGATGTCACCGACGCGGTCAAGCCCATGGTACACAAGACAAAAGTGTGTTATCTTGCCCTCATCTAAACATGTGGACTTCACACATGCGGAAATGACACTGATGAAGGTGAACTTGTCTGGCCGTACATCTTGGCACTGCATGTCAATCATCAGCTGGAATGCATCTTTGCCATAGGCCGCACGTGCGTGAGCTGCAATCATGAGATTCCAAGAGACTCGGTTTCGGGTGGGCATGGATTCGAATACGTGGTGGGCATCCACCAGGGCATCGCATTTGTCGTACATACGGATAAGATGGTTGCGCACGATGGTGCTGCTTTCCTCTGAGTACGTGTGTACGACGGAGAGGAGGTGGGCGTGCACGTGCTTGGCCTCGGGCAGGGCTCTCGCGCTGCCACATGCCTGGATGAGGCACGTGAAAGTGAGGTAGTCCGGCCGTGTATCATGGCGATCCAGGATTCTTACCGCGTCTCTGAACCTTCCTTGACTACAGAGAGATCCCACAAGTTCATGCAGCTCCTTCGTGGTTTCGCGAGCAAGCATCAGGCTCGGTGGTCTCATGCATACAAGTATCGAAACATGGAGGGCAAGTGGTTGGAAGGTAATAATACCTCAAGGCAATAATATTTGGAAAGTCCCAACTGAGTTAGTGTAGTGGTCAAAACTTGTGACATGAGTTCAAGTCTCACTAGGCTCTCTCATATTATAAAGGGACACTTATGCTCGCTTGATGTGTTTGGTTGCTCGGGCTCTTGCCCCTTGAACACTCGAGTGACTCCTCCTCCTCGGGTGGTGGATCACCCGAGATAGGAGGATCCATACGAGACCCCTCCGCTGTTCCAGCGCTCGATTTATAGCGGTGGTTATGGGGGATGCCTAATTCGTGGCTCTTGCCCGATGGTACATGGCCCTTACCCGACCATGATAATTGGCTAATTGTTGGATAGGAGGATCCATACGAGACCCCTCCGCTGTTCCAGCGCTCGACTTATCGCGGTGGTTATGGGGGATGCCTAATTCGTGGCTCTTGCCCGATGGTACGTGGCCCTTGTCCGACCATGATAATTGGCTAATTGTTGGAAGGGGAAATCGGCTCCACCCACTTGAGTGGGCCTCGGGTGTATACGAAAAAAAATAATATTTAAAAATTTTTAAAAATCTCAAAGGTTTTTATAATGTTTATAAATAACTAAACCCTCTCTAATTTTCAACATACACCTTCACACCGCGACACCCTTGGTTCAAGCACCGGACATGGTTTAGCTACTTCTTGTGAGGAAGCGAACCTTGAGGTTCTTGTTGGTCCTTCCTCCCGCTCCTTCACTCAAGGTTCTTGTTGGTTCTTCCTCCCGCTCCTTCACTGGAGCTTCGTCCAAAAGTTTAATTCCCTTTTCATAACGGTGTTATGTTGTTCCTCCACTTACGTTTGTGTTTCGTTGGCTCATTTCTTCCCAAAGCGCCTCGCTTGAGGTGGATCCAAAGGAGTCTAGCCTTCTTAACTGGGGAGCACTCTGTTGAGTGTTGGTCGTTTAATGGGATCAAAGTCTTGGTGGGTTTGAGGAAGTGTTGTTTGATGCTACAGTAAACTGTATTATCTATTCCAACAATTAGTCCAAATCAAGTTTGCATTGAGGAAGTGTTGTTTGATGCTATAGTAAAATGTATTGTCTTTTCCAACAATTAGTTCAAATCGAGTTCGCATTAAGGTCTAGTGCCTTTGGAGCCAGTCTAGTTTCAAACATGTTTTTTTTGCTAAGCTTACGTCTGCAGGTTCATGTGCCTAGGTTCATATCTCTAGACTCACATCTATAGGTTCACATCTTCAAGCTCATGTCTTTAGGCTCACGTATCTAGATTCACATTTGTAACAAATTCATATATTCAGGTTCATGTATGCAGGCTTACGCCTCTAGGCTAATATGTGTAGCTCACATGTGTAGGCTCACGTATGTAGGCTTAATCTTCACTGCTAATAGAGTACGAGAGTGCATTAGCCATTACAAGCCCACTGTTTCATGCCTACATAAGGCACATTGAGTTACATTATCATTACGTCAAGGAAAGGCATATTACAGAAGATATTAGCCTGGCTTATATCTCTACACATAACAATGTGGCAGATATGTTCATGAAGTCTCACTCACAAGAGAAGTTCAAAGCTTTTCGCAAAGCTTTGGGCTTATTGCCATTTAGGGATTCATCAGCCACATGTTCACATCATCATTATCGAGGGAATTTGTAACCATTTATATGGTAGTGATGTGCGAATGTAGGCTAATAATGGGCTGGGGCACTTTTTCCCTCTTTAGGAGATTTTTCCCTTGAGCATATGTACACACTCCTATGAGCATGTGTAAGACCTAACCCTTACACTTTACTCATACTCATCAATCTACTTTGAGTGTTATGCGTCTCTCTATCTCTCCTTGCTTGCTACATGTGTGTGTGTGTGTGTGTTTGCTACCTTCGTCTCCACTCCAACAATTTCGTAGGGGGGCTCGAGCATTACGGTTTACTGAGATGATACAATCAGTGGGTGTGATCCATCCCCTAGTATCGAGGATGATTCTTTCTTTCATTGTACTTGCGAGGGTCACATAAAACTTGCACGATGTAGATTTCAATGAAAAACTCCTCTTCAAAACAACCGATGGCCATGGATTGGGAATTATTTATTGCAGTAATTGTTGGTTGCGGATTGTGTGAGAGGTGGATAGCCTAATGAGGTCCACGTCTCCTAAAAATAAGACATTATGGCTAGCCCTGGTGTTCACCAAGTCTGGCCACATAGGTAGGTAGTCTTTTTAGGGGAACTCTAGCTACAGGCGAGTAGGTCCGATGGGGGTGTTTCTATTTTAGCCACATCATGGAGATCGGTTGCATGTACAAAGATCTATACGCTTAGGGGTCTATGACCTTTTTGGTTCTTCTTTTGTCATGCATTTTCCTCAAGGCGTGCTCTCCATTTTTTTTGTCTGCCATTTCTCCTAGGTGAGAGGTCCATAGTAGCGCTTTAGCTTGCTACTAGAAGTATCCTTCCATCTTAACCAATCCAACGTCTCTATCTTTACTATGCCTTGAGGATAAATTTTTGTGACTAGATTGAGACCTTGGTCTGTGTTCTTAAGTTTCTATTTCGTGTTCTTGACATCATACATAAACACCATATCTCCTACCTACATACACTTGTGTGCACAAGCATAGAAAGGTGGTCTGACATCCTTTCCACTTCCTAGAAATGATGCTGCTATTTCTTAGGGTTGCAGGAAAGCACACAAAGCTTGGAGAAGAAGAAGCAAGAATGCACACAACACACCGTGTATTAGATTGTGTTAATGTACAAAGATAAGTTAGCCCTAGAATAATGGGCGTATATACAAGCCGGGGGGAAAACCTCCTAAAGAGGGAAAAAGTGCCCCGGCAGTCCTAAGTGTGTTCACACACATCACTGCCTATATATATGGCAACAACTTTCTTAGTGTGATCATATCAATGAATGTAACATGGTATATGCAACCTATAATTGTTACAATCTTGGTCAATCCCCATACATCATAATGTATAACATCTAATGGCCTTACAATGACGTGCTTTTCATGTGGGAAAGTATGTTTAACCTACTTACTAAGTAGGCTTGCTTCACATACTTTGTGCATACCATCAACCTTAAACTTAGGTAATAGTATTTTGGGCCTGCATATTCAGTCGATATATATTCACATGACCAATGTACTTATGCCATATGTCAATATCTATAATGAGATCTATTATATATGTAAACATGGCTACCTTCATCTCAAGCATGTTAACATCCAAAGTAAACATCTTGCCATTTTTGTTACCCTTTATAACCAAGCAACATTGATTTTTTAAGCCTTTCACAAAGCACCCGTTAAGGATTGAACCTCACTTGGAGACTCTTCTCAATCATCTGTCCAATAGAAACCATGTTTTTTATAATATTAGGAACGTGAAGTATATCTGCCAAGTACTTCATTTTTCCATCTTGCATAGACAATGACACTTTACTTGGCATGTGCAATGGGGTGTGTAGTATCATCACATGTTTTCATATACCCTTGTTTTTCCATTTTTTATATATCTCTAAACCATGCACCATGATTGGTCATATGGTTAGAGATGCCAGAATCCATAAACCACATATATCATTATCCTAATACATCTCTTGTTGTTGTTGTGAAACTGAATATATGCTGCATTATAAACATCTACTCACTTTTGTCATCACCCTGTTTACTTTGACGATGCATAGTTGCAACTTTTTACCACTTTTGATATTATTTTGCTTTTTATATAGCAGCCCTTTGCAATGTGCCTTGGTTTACCACAGTAATAACACTCCATGCTATTTGTGGTTTGATTTCTTTTTTAACTACCCCGGTCTCTCTAGCTCCCCCTATCTCTAGAATGGCCTCCTCCTCTTGTTTTTACATTAGGTTTGCTGCCCATGATTTCTATTTTTAAAATGGCATGCACATCGACCTCTAGATAATTTGCCTCTACCTATACCTATATCTCAGTAGTAGCAGGCCTACTCATGTGAATTTACATAGGATGAGCCTCCCCCAATATACATCTCCTTAGAGCAATCCGCTCCTGAAAATTAAGAAAGCTCTCTCAAACTCTAATTGAGGTCTAAAACTAATTGTTTTCATTGCCAAGACTATTCAAGGTTACCAATACTATATCAACATCATCTACTAGTTATCCAATAAAAGCAAGGGCATCTACAAGTCCTTTACCAAGTAATCATTCATACTCAGCTTTCCTCTAGTCACTTTATGCAGCTCTTACTTTAGCTGCATCTTCAGATCTGGAGTGTTAAGGTGTCCCAAGCCTCCTTAGGCATTTATGCATCCTATATATGTATACTCATACAGTTTGTCACACTGATAGACAACCATTATCCCAACTTTATGACTCCTTCATGCCATGCTTTATATGCATGTACTATTGTGGGGTGGGATTATCTTTAGCAATCTCTGTCTCCTTTTCATCACCTATGATGAGCTGCTAATATCCTTTTCCTATAAGGAAATTGGTCATCTTAAATTTCCATGCCTAGAAATTATTATTGTCTAGGTTCTCACTCACAATTTATGATAGATTTATTGACAAGATTACCTATAGAGCAACTTATAAAATAGTGCTTGTAAAAACTTCTTCACCTACACCAAACCTGTAATCTCCAATACAGTGGTACCACCACTCACTTAAACATACATCCACTAACAACTTGCGAATCTCAAATTCTCTGCAACCAAATTTCTATCGTAACTTTGCACTGAACTAGAAATTAGACATATACAGTTAAAATTGACACTTTCATAGAGTGCATGCAAAAACTTGTAGAGAAAAAATGGGGATCAAAATGTGCAAAAGTGCCTCGAAATGTGTAAAATTTCAATTAAGAAAGCTAACCAATCAATAAAGTAACAAGTTCTTCTTTCTTTACCCAGGAGGATGCCTAAATCTGAGATAGTGACTTCCATATCTGCTTGTAACTGCTCTCACAACTACCTAAAGCTTCAAAATCAAAGAGGGAAAGAGATGGAATTACCCTTACTTGTGTACCATTTCCTTGCTTGCCTTTTACTTTCCTCTTGAGCTCTTCACATGAACTGGCACTTTAATACCATGAGAAGAATGTGGGGAGAGAATGAGCTTGATCTTCTTATAAAAGCAAACACACACACACACACACACACACACATGAGTAGATAAGCACACAAGATATATGGATGGTTGAATTTTTTTCCATTCTCTTCTCTTACCTATAACTATACGCTACAAGGAAAAACAATCTCATACTATAACTTACATGAGCCAGCGCTATAACTATGTCGTAACTTTAGTACACTAAAGTGTTTGTCACATAGCCTGTAAACCACTAGTGGTATGTCGTCCATAATCTCACCAACCAGGCTAGTGGCCTAAGTGCAAAAGCTATCACCTAGGCGGGTCATCAATGTCTTCCAACAGTAGTTGAGCTCAATATCTTAACATAGCTTGTAAATCAGTGTGGTGGCATATCACCCATAATCTCACCAAACATGCTAGTGGTGGTTGGTGAGATTATGGGTGATATGTCACCCCCAGTGATCACATAGCCTATAAATCATTGGCAGCATATCACCCACAATCTCACCAACCATGCCAGTGGCATAAGTGTAGAACTATCATCCAAGCGTGTCATCCATATCCACATGCTAGTTGAGCTCGATATCTCAACAGACATAATTATTTCTTTTTATTCTCATTTTTCATCTCCTTCTTCTTCCATTACCATGTGCATAGCTCTCTATACCAAACCCTCCACTTATTCCCCTCTCTGATGTACCCACCACAAAGATGCTCTAAGCCTCAGTGGGAGAAGTGGTAGGCAATGAGTAAGCAAGTTTCCTATGCCACAATACATGTTATAGGATTGGGCTTGCATTACAAGATTGGTTCTGAAATGTTAAGTGACAGAATTTCCTATCTTTGTTCATCAATGGCCTCCTTTGGTGTTATTGCTCTAAGTTCTATTTTTGTTAGGACAATTCTATCAAATTCTGGGAGGGGCAAGTGAAATCATTGGATGCCTTCATTAATAAAGATCTAGATGCCTCTAGCTTCATTAACCCTCTTTCATTTAAAGTTATGCAAATCTTGATGAAGTCAAAATCTATTTAGAATCCCTAAGCAAGTGAATGCTAGATCACATCAAGTGAAAAATTAGACAAGAAAATCCCACCAAAATATGCATATGACACTTGAAGATTCTTTACAATAAAAATAAATAAGCCCAAGGGGAATCCTAAACAAATAGCAACCCCATGTAGTTGTTTTGGGAGCGACATCAAAGTAGGACATATGTATTGAGATGAAAGTCCTATATTGACAAAGTAAGAAAATGAAGGTATAAAAACATAAATATAGGCTCAAACTGTTTAGATATCGAGATCAACTGGTGGATATGGATGATACCTTTACACATATGCCACTGGCATGGTTGGTGAGATTATGGTTAATATACCACAACTTTGGTTTACTAGAGAGCTATGGCATAGCTATAGTCTGGTTCACACTATGGACCTTATATATTTCAATAGTAGAGTACTTTACCTTATATCATGTACTCTTATCTTTATATAATGGTTATAGAGAAGTGAAGAAGATAGTGAAAAATTTAGCCATCCATCTCTCTCTTGTGTGCTTGTCTAGAAGTTTGCTTACAAGGAGCTCATGCTCCACCCTCTTTGCCGTATTATTCTCATAGTGTCAGAGCACTGGTTCGTGTGCTTAAGATGTAAGTAAGAGGAAAAAAAAGGAAGTCGTCCACGGGTAAGGAGCAAATATCTATAGGTACTAGTCAAGGATAACATCAGTAGAGGAACTAAAGGAGGGGGCACTATCATAACTTTGGGGAGCCCTCTTTGGTGAAGCCAAAAGCAAAAGCACATTGTATAATAGTATTGTGTTTAAGGCCCAAATAGCATGTCTATCATTATTTCAGACATCTGAAGTCATTTGGAATCCTGTTTTTGGTTATGTCATGTCGCAGACACTTTGCATAAGTGTTGACAGTGGCGGTTTTTAGCCATGTGTAATTTTTTTTTTGTGTATTTTTTGCATAGACTATTGTGTAGAGCGGTTGATTTGAAGTTCTTACAAAGAATTTGGATTTGCACATCATATATGGTAGATGTATGTAGATGTGATTAGTTCACATAAAGTGGATGCATAACATGTTTACAGTATCATTGGTAATTGTGAATGTATCATTAGACATATTATTAGAAATTACATAGGATTATTAAGAGTGCAAAAGTTATTGCAAGTTTAATTTGGCCTATAGAATACTATATTTGGTGCAAGTGAAAGTTACTAGAAAAGTAACAATGTCTAACATTCTACTACCCGAGATTGTGAACTAGAAGCTCAACAAGAACAACTTCTAAGCATGGAAGTTCAAGTTGAAAAACTTCCTCATTGGAAAAGGACATTGGGAGTTTATTATAGGTGATGAGAAGAAGCCTGAGCTTCCAGAAGAAAGTCCCACTCCACAGCTGGTACATGCCTTAAGGCATGGCATGAGAGGGTTAGCAAGGTTATGTATTAGCTCTTTATTTATGCATGATTCTATGATTGGTCATATATAGGATGCATTGACATTGGAAGATGCATGGGATACCTTGGTTAAATTTGTATAACAAAAATACCAAGGCTAGGAAGATGCACTTATAGCAGTAAGAGTTGCATACTGTGTAAAGGAATAAGTTATGTATCAATGATTACTCAACAAATTATAGATGCCCTCACCTCTATTCAAGCTTTAGTTGTTGATGAGATGAACAACTTGGTGTCGGTTGTTGAGATGTCAAGCTCAACATGAGCTGACCCTCACAAGGCGCCTACACGACCGTTCGACATTTACATCACTAGCGGGTTTGGTAGCTGGCATCGACATATCTTTGCAAGAGATTCTACAGCTGAACTACATTGACTAGTCCACACCTATCCACTCCACTTTAGCGTGTTCACATTATGGACCGCTCGTATATACTCTAGTATGTGTGTTAGTCACTTTATCTCCCTAGTAGACCTCTTTTTTTTTTTGAAGAATAATTTTTAGCCTCTCACCTTGTGTGTTCTCTTCTAAGGTTTGTGAGAGTGTGTGTGTGTGTGTGCAAGAGCTCAAGCTCCCTTCTCCTCGGCATCTTTTCATAGTATCAAAGCTTGGTTCATGCTAAGAGCTGAGCAGCAAGCAAGAGAAGCATAGGAAGCGGTACGAGGGTAACAGCTTCATCTACTCTTCCCCCTTTGTGTTGGCTACTACACACAACGACATTTTGTCCAGCCCTAAAAAAAGGGATTTTTTTTGGATTTATTAGGTTTTATTTATTTTTTGAGATCTTACTACTGGTCGACTGCCCTTTTGCTGGGCCGACCAGCAGCCCCCTTACTATACATAGCATAGCCCTTCATTCATCATCTAGTACCACTTCATTGCACACATCCGGTACCACGTCATCATCTGTTTGCTGCTGTTGCTCTTTGGGAGGCACCAGCAAAACGAACTCAAATTAAGGACCTTTCTTCGTGAGAGTGGAGCTGTAGGGTAATTATACCGTCCTTTAGACATAAGTTTTGGGCCAAAAACGCGTTTCAGGTGCGTCTTGACCTCCATTTTTTAGTTTGTAGGCGTTCACGAGCATTGTGGGTAAGTTTCAATTCTCTGTAGAATTTTATTTTTGGTACTGTAGGAATGATAATTGGTTGTGCAGACACTGTGTGTACTACAAAGAGGTCTTATAAGTGCTATTGGGTGTATGTATGCAAGTTAAGGTCATTGGTTTGTGACAATTTAGGTGTAGTATAATACCATTGTGTAGAGAATATAACAGTTTATGCAGGTCAAACAAGAGTGCTGTTTTTGGTGAGTTTGTGTTCAAGATGTTGAATAATGGAATTAACTAGATTATTGCAGAAAATCTTGACAAGAACAACTTCCATGCTTAGAGGTCTAGATTAACAAATTTCCTAATGGGAAAAGGCTATTGGGACTACTTTTTGAAGGTGAATATGAGGAGGCACCAGAGATACTGGAGATTAATCCAAGTGCTGCAAATGTAAAAGAATACAAGGATTGGAATCAAGGAGTAAGGAAAGTCATGTATTGGCTTTCTATTAGCATACAAGACACTATAATTCAGCATATACAGGAGTCACCCAAGGAGGCATGGGACACCTTGGTGAAGCTGTATGAAACTTTCACCAAGGCACGAAAGATTCAGTTGAAGAATGAGCTTCATACTGTGGAGAAGAAAAACATGTCTATGAATGATTATGCCTTGAAGATCAAGGGCATTGTGGAATCCCTTGCATCTATTGGTGTTTCTATTGATGATGATGATAAGGTGGAAGTATATCTACGTGGTCTTGGGCCACAATACAAGGCATTCAAGACATCTATTTAGACTCGTGAAAAATTCCCAACTTTACAGATTTGGTGTCAATGTTGATCATTGAAGAGAAGAATTTGGGTGAAGATCAACAATCTTCACAAAACAAAAACAGTTCAGAGCAGCAAGCCTTCTATAAAAGTTCAGCTAGAGGATGAGGTAGAGGTTGTGGGACGTGGCCAAGGTGGTGGCCGAACAGGTAATCAGAATTATAGTCAGCACAGCAATAGTCCCAGGATTCACAACGACAACACACATGTGGAAGAGGCCAGTTTGGAGGTAGGGGGAGTCAAAGAGGCTGTGGTAATTGGCAAAGGCAACATAATGATACACGAGGTTGTTTTTACTGTGGTAAGCCTGGACATGTGCATGAAGATTGCTACAGGAAGCAGAATGACATGTGAAATGGAAAAGTGCAGCAAAATAACTATGCGTCCTTTAGCAGAAATAATGAGGATAATGAGAGGTTGTTTGTTGTGCAACATGTAGTTAATGTTGTGTCTGGAAATGATGTAGCAGTATGTAAGGATGATGTATGGTATGTTAATTTAGGTGCTTCAAACCACATAACAAGTCATGGTGAGTGGTTCAAGGAAATGAAGAGTCTTGAAAGACCAGGTTTTGTTGAAATAGAAGCATCCAATTGCCCATGTTGGAGATGTGCCATTGTCTATGTGCAGGATGGTAAGGTGGAGTACCTTGCAGATGTACTTCATGTTCCCAATATTACAAAGAATCTGGTTTCTGTTGGCTAGATGATTGAGCAGGGTTTGCAGGTGCAATTTACTCTGATGGTTATTATGTAGAGGACATTAAACATAAGTGTAGCTTGATTGAAAAAGGAAACATAGTGGGCAAAATGTTTACACTGAATGTAAACATGCATGAAGTGAGTGCTGCAATGTTTGCAAATGGTTCAAGAGTTGTTGCAGAGACAGACATTTGGCATAAGAGAATTGGGCATGTAAATGTGCAAAGAATGAAGTCTATGTAGAGTAAAGAAATTGTGATAGGACTGCCTAAGTTTAAGGTTGAAGGTATGTAGAAAGTATGTGAAGCATGTCAATTTGGAAAGCAAACAAAGCATGTATTTCCACATGACAGAAATGTGAGCAGGAATGTACTAGATATTGTGCATTCAGATGTATGGGGTCCTGCAAAGACTATGTCTATGGGTGGCTACTATGTAACATTTCTTGATGTCCACACGAGGACAGTGGGTGTATTTCATGAAGGAGAAGATTGAAGTTTTCACTCATTTTTAGAATTTCAGAGTGATGGCTGTGAAAAGCAGACAAGAAAGCATGTGAAGTGTCTAAGGTCAGATGGGGAGGGAGAATACTTTTCCAATGAGTTCTATGATTTCTTACAGAAGAATGGCATTCTGAGACAGTTTACATGTAGATACACTCCGCAACAAAATGGAGTTGTTGAGTGAAAAAACAGGCACATTGCAGAGATAGCATGAACATTGATGGTAAAGAAGAATATGCCGCATAGCTATTGGGATGAGGCTGTGTCTATAATAGTTTATATCATGAACAGGACTCCTACTACAGCCATACATGATGTAACGCTAGAGGAGAAGTTTAGTGGCAAGAAACTTGATTTGTCTCACTTTAAAGTTTTTGGATATATTGCATATGTGCATGCACTAGATGAGTTGCATATAGTAAGCTGGATCCAAAGGATTAAAAATGTGTGTTTATTGGGTAAATTCCCTTGAGCAAAAGGGATATAGATGTTATAATCCTGCTACACGTGAATTGAGGGTAAGCAGGGATGTTGTACTTAATGAGATGAGTAGCTGGTATGTTGCTGAAAAAGATGTTGTTGGGGCTGATGTAAGTGGGAATGTGGTGCAAGTAAGCAATCATAGTTATTGAGTGGACCAGGACAATCCTCATGCAACGAATCTGTTGAGATAGACCATGGAGTGGCAGGTTACATCATAATACGAGTCCTGGAAATGTAGTTGGTACATCACATAAAGGAAAAGAGAAAGTGGTTGAGCCCCTTAGTATGCCTGATATTTCTGCAAGGAATTCTCTTGTTGATGGGGAGAGTCTAGTGGCTCGGAGATGAGCCTTGATGAGGAGCTTGGGATTCTAGCAATGAGGAGAGTCTAGTGACTCGGAGATGAGCCTTGATGAGGATATCTCAGCAGGGCAGTTTCTTGTTAATGGGGAGAGTCTAGTGGCTCGGAGAGATGAGCCTTGATAAAGATCTTGGGATTCTAGCAATGAGATAACTGGTGTAAAGAAGGCTTTGGAAGCTATGAATACAAAGTTACGAAGATCTGAAAAAGTCAAAAACCTTGTGTAAAGGTTGACTTACGATGGTTATGTGGCACATCACTATGCTTACATTGCAAAAGTTGTGCAGATTGTAGAGCCCACATGTTTTGATGAGGCTATTGGAAATGTGTATTGGGAGAAAGCTATGGATGAGGAGATGGATGCATTGTATGGAAATGAGACTTGGGATTTGGTGCCATTGCCTGAAGGCAAGAAAGCTATTGGATATAAGTGGGTGCATAAGGTGAAACATAATAGTGATGGTAGCATAAGCAGGTACAAGGCTAGATTGGTAGACAAAGGATATGCGCAGACACATGGGATTGATTATCAGGAGACATTTACCCCAGTTGCAAAGATGGCAACTATGAGAGCTGTGATTGTGGTGGCTGCAACTAAAGGCTGGTTTTTACATCAGATGGATGTAAAAAATGCGTTCTTGTATGGTGACTTGCAAGAAGAAGTGTATATGGATTAGCCACCTAGTTTTGAGAGGATACAGGTTACCCAGAGTATGTATGTAAACTTCGTAAGGCCTTGTATGGGCTGAAGCAAGGTCTACGAGCATGGCATGACAATATTGTTGAGTGTCTTGTCACTATTGGTTTTCATATGGTAGATGTAGATCACTCTTTGTATGTACACAAGAGTGATAAGGATATAGTGATCATCACCATCTATGTAGATAATCTTACTGTTGGGGGTGACAACTTGGAAGAGATTGAGCATGTGAAAAGTCTTCTCAAAAGAAAGTTTGACATGAAGGATTTGGGAGATTTGCGCTACTTTTTGGGCATCAAAGTCATTTGCACACTTGATGGTATTTGGCTGTCACAAAGATAGTATGTATTGGACATGTTGTCCAAGTATGGGATGGCTAGTTGTAAGCCAATCTCAGTGCCATTAGATCAAAATGGCAAGCTCAGTGTGTACGGATGCAAGTTATGTGTTGGAGGACCCCACTATGTACAGGAAGATTGTGGGGAGTTTGATCTATGTCACGATCAACATGCCAGATTTGAGTTACACTGTTAGCTTAGAGATCCAGTTTATGTAGGTTAGCTTAGAGATCCACATCTTGATAGTGTGCGATGCATACTTCGGTATTTGAGGGCCACTGTTGATTATGCATTGTTTTATGCAGCAGGTGTACCATTGGAGCTATATGGGTACACAGATGCAGATTGGGCAGGTAGAATCTTAGACAAGAGATCTACCAGTGGATTTATGTTTTCATTGGATAGTGCTGTTGTGACATGGAGCAGCAAGAAGCAGCCCATAGTTGCCTTGTTGAGTACAGAGGTAGAGTACAGAGGAGCTGCGGTGGCAGTGTCGTGTGAGGAAGCTTCTTGAGAGAAAGATAGTCATATATTGTGACAATCTTCGCAGTATATAGTTGGCCAGGAACCCAGTTTTCCATGTGCGGATGAAACACATTGAGGTACACTACCAGGAGACATCGACTTGGCCTACGTCAGCACATAGGATTAGGTCACTGACATCTTCACACGAAGGCCTTGGGAGCTGAGAAGCTCCGTAGAGTTTGAGATATGTTTGGAGTTCACGAGCTGGAGTTGAGCTTGAGGGGGAGTGTTGAGATGTCAAGCTCAACACACTCACGAGGCGATCGTTCGACATTTACATCACTGGCAAGTTTGGTAGCTGGCACTGACATATCTTCGCTAGAGATTCTACATTTGGACTACACTAATTAGTCCACACCTACCCACTCTACTTTAGTGTGTTCACATTATGGACCGCTTGTATATACTCTAGTATGTGTGTTAGTCACTTTATCTCCCTAATAGACCTCTTTTGTTGAAGAAGAAGGAGAACAATTTTCAGCCTCTCACCTTGTGTGTTCTCTTCTAGGGTTTTTGAGAGAGTGTGTGTGCTTGCAAGAGCTCAAGCTCCCTTCTCCCCTGCATCTTTTCATCGGTCACTTTGACTGGTCTTAAAAAAGATTATGATTAGTTTTAGGCATCTATTCGAACTTGGGAAAAATTTTCGAAACTTTTAGGACCTTATAACCCTTCTGATCAGGGAGGAGATGAATGGTGGGTATAAATCAGCCTCTAATAATATGTAGAAGCATGCCTTTTACATGGACACATGTAGAGGTAGAGGCAAATCATCATCTAGAGGCCAAGGTGTAGGTTGATATGGAAACATGAATCATAGACAACAACAACATGATTACTCATTGAACATTAAAGGGCTTACAGATGCCCAATTGATGATGAAGACTTGGTGCTAGTCACTTTAAATAGTCTTGGAAAAAACGTATCAATTTTAGACATCTATTCGAACTCGAGAAAAATTTCCCAAACTTTTAGGACCTCATAATCCTTTTGATCAGTGTGAGGAGATGAATGGTGGGAATAAATCAACCTCCGGTAATATGCAAGACAATGCCTCTTACATGGACACATGTAGAGACAGAGGCAAATCTTCATCTAGAGACCGAGGTGTAGACTGATATACACAAGTAACATGCATCGTGACATGGAGGAGTTACTTGTTAGGATGCACAAATGTAAAGATCACCTTTGTAAACACAAGTAACACACATCATTTGTGGTACTCTAAATCTATTGTTGTTTATTAATTAAGGTATGCATTTTATGTTAACTAAAGGGATGTGATGCTTTCATCACTTTAAAAATACGATTCCTCAAAATTGTACCTCCATTAATTCTTATACCAACTCCTATGATTTCTAGGGTGGGATAAGGTTCAAGTTGTGAGCCATTTACTTGAGCTTGGAAACCTTTGTGTTGTGCTCTTGCCATTCTGTTTTTTTTCCAAAGTTATCTTTTCACGATCAAAGTGTGAATTTTTTAGTAGTTGACCAATGTTCAATATAATAATATAATTGGTGAGTTGACCAATGTTCAATAGAATTGGTGTTCGATAACATAACGACTTCTTGCATCAATAAAAAATGTGCAAAAACTATGAGTATTCCTTTGCATTGCCACAATTGAGAAGGTACGGTGGTGGTCGTGGATTTCGTCTACACAGGTAGCGGAGCTTCTGTGGTGCTCTGTTTGGAGACATTGAAGCGCATCTTGGCTGCAGATCGACTTCTACAACAGATCCGAACCAGAGCTTGGTGATTAAAGAGCCTCACAGAAACCACGTAGGGGGATCAAGGCGGAATAGTGTTGTGCTCTTGAAACTTTGACCTGAATTTGCTTGCAAGGTACGCCTTCTAAATCAAGCTGAAGGAGAAGTCGAGGCGCCTGCAAATTGGTCCAGATTCTGTCAAGGTCAGGTCTAGTTCTGCTTTCAAGGTTCAAGATTTTGCATGCACCGTCGTGCATGTAGGTGTCACACAGCGAAGTATTCTTTCACCTGCTGGCTTCAACGTACATCAACAAACTGCACGTCTAGATGTGAGAGGATGTGGATTCCTAGCTCTTGTGCAGTTTTGGCTGTCTTTGTTACCTGACCAAGGCAACCAACGCAGGCAACAAGCAACCAATGGAGAGAAAACCATAGCCGAATCTCTAACCCTAACTCGCCTCTCTTGCCCTAGTAGGGCAGGATGTTCTCCCCCTCCTTTCCCAGTCCTCTCTCCTTTCTCAACCCGAACGCGTTGACTCCGAATCTTGCTCCCGCTACTAATGCCACTACAGCAAATGCATGGAACTCTTCTAATCCTTTGCCTCACCGTACTTCACTACTAGTGTCCAACGTACCAGCAGGCTCCCCTATCCCGCTAGGAGACACAGCTAGAAAAGCACGTCTCGATAGGTGTTACATGGACTTTAACTTGATCAACACCTTCACTAGAGTGAAAGCCAAGCCAAGATTCACCTCTTGCCTTTCGGACCACTACCCCTTAGCTATTACTCTAGATGACAAAGACTCCAAGGTCAAAAACCAGTGGTTCCATACTGATCCCATGCTCTTCCAGCTCCCTACAGTCAAGCAATCTATCGATGACATTTGGAAGGTAGCCTTCTCCAACTTCAAATCCCCCTCCAAGGCCTGGAGCCAAGCTATCAAGGACACCCAATGGATGCTCATTCAAGTCAGGAAAGAGGTTACCCTCATGAGGAAAAAAAAGAAGAGACAAAATCTATGATGAGCTTGCCACCCTGGAAGCCTCTGAACCCTTTGTTCAAAGTCAATCTACCATCACCGCTCTTCGTCAAAAATTAGAACAGGAAGAGGAGATCATGTTCAAGCACACCTCGTCCTTCTACAAACAGTGGTGGGCTGGAAAGGTAGACCGTCCCACCAAGGAGATGTTCAAAGCCCTACACAAAAAGAATGATAGGGAAAGGACTCCCTTCTTCAACTCCCCTTCTCGGATCACGTCAGATGACCAAAATCTGGAATTTGTACGGATTCACTTCAGTAACCTCTTCAGCCCCCCAGAAACCCTCTCTTTGGAGATGGTAGATGCCAGAATTGAAGTCCTCTCTAACAGAATCCGAGTCATCCCTGAAGATGAAGCTGAACGAGCGGAGTCTCCTCTAATCCTCTCCGATCTCTATGAATCCATTGAACAAATGAAACCAAACAAGACTCCAGGTCTTGATGGGCTACCCTCTGAATTTTTCTTGTGTTTTAAGGAGCTCGTCTCTCCTTATTTGCTGGCAGTCTGGGAAGAATCTATTAGGCACCATGCTCTGCCTTGTGCTATCAACACAGACAGGGGTTATTAAACTCCTTCACAAGAGAGGGGCTAAGGATGATCTAGCGAACTGGAGGCCGCTCACTATGCTTAACACCGCTTACAAGATCTTTGCCAAGGCTGTGTCCAATAGGATTTGCGTCCTTCTGATGAAATGGATATCCTCTGAACAAAAAGGGTTCATCAAGGGCTGCAAACTTGTTGAAGCAGTGATTTCTCTATGGGAAGGTTTTGAATATGCCACTGAGTCAGGGCAGAATTTTGTCTTCGTTAAGATTGACTTTGACAAGGCCTATGATAGACTCGAGTGGTCCTTCATTATTCGATGCCTGGACACCATGGGTTTTGGCCAACAAATGATTCTTTTTATTAAAACCCTTTTTGGGAATGCAAGAGCAAGAGTTGCTCTTAATGGTAAACTGTCAAGCCCTTTCAATCTACTGAGGTCGGTTCGCCAAGGTTGCCCTTTAGCTCCTCTCTTGTTCGCTATTGCCGCAAATAGCCTCAATTGCCTCATAAGAGACAGGATACAAAGGGGCCGTATCAAGGGCATAAGACTCCCTAGGTCTGAGAAACAACAGTGTCTCTCTTAATTCGCTGATGATACCAACACCTTATTGGCCAGTGATGATGAACTTTCACTTAAGGAGTTTTGGTCAGTAATGGATTTGTTCTGTCTAGCCTCTGGGTCCAAAATCAACCACAGCAAAACAGGAGTCTACACTTCCTCTTCCCTTCCTGACTGGGTGACTGAATCAAGTTGCAAGATCATCCAGGAAGGACAGATCTTCAGGCTTGGCATCCCCATGGGCTTTGGAGTTTCCCTCAAAAAAAGATGGGAATGGGTATGCAACAAGTTTAGAACCAAGCTAAACAGATGGATAGGCTTTCAACACTCACTAGCACAGGGAGAGTTTTGGTCATCAACCACTTTCTCAATGCCTACGTAATCTTCTTTTTTGGATGTTGGCGACCTACCGACAGCCACCTTCAGAGTATTTCCAAGATCTGCAGGAATTTTCTACGGGCTGGTGACCCTTTTGTCCAAAAAGCTGCCAAAGTTTCATGGGAAATATGCACTCTCCCCAAAGACCAAGGAGGATTGGGCATCAAGGACCTGAAAACTATCGCTGACAAGATGGCTGTTAAGCTTCTCCTATCTGCAGTCACAAATCCCCAAGAAGAATGGGCCTCCTTGTTGCTCAGAAACCATCACAAGTTCAAACTTCACGAGTTCTCAGGTTGGGCTAACCTCCCCCTATCAACTATTCTATTTGGAAAAGGCACTATTACCTCTCACGGCTCTGATCTTCTGCGCTCCTTGGTTCAAGCCTGGAACAAACACCGAGCTGCCCTAACAATTAACCCTCTTTCCAAACACAGCTTTAGTCTTCCCCTTGGAGACTCCATCTGGTGGCCGGCACTGAATATTCCAGGAATATCTCCTAACTACAGAAGAAGAGCCTTAACCCTTCACAAAAAGGGACTCAGGACCTGGCATCAGCTTTGGGACCCTCACGAGCAAGACTGGCTCAGCAACTTGGATCTCTCTCTGAAGTTCAAAGCTCACCCGTGTGATCCCCCTATTATTAGATCTAGGATAAGAGAGTTCCCTCCAGACCTCATCTGGACTCTACAGAGATACACTAAGCTTGATATTCGCGCCTTCACCTGGAAAGGTGGGTACAAACTCGAGCATCCGACTTGGGACCCTCCTGACCTTTCCTCCCCCCTACATGTCATGCTGAACAGAAGGTGGAAGGTTAATTACTCTGCAAAGCAATGGAACTTCAAGCTTCAGTCCATCTGGGCTCCTTCCTTAGTCGGTTCTAATGTGGCTTATCCTTCATAAAGCCACCTGGACGGGCAAAAGGATTATTCAGGCCCAACTAGGTGATGGCAGATGTTGCAGATGCAACGGAGAGATTGAAGACATATTCCATTTGTTTCTAGCATGTCCTGCTAATAAAAATGTATTTGCACCTTTGATTAAAGTCTTAGGTTTCTCTCCCAGCTGGAAACAGGTTCTTCTAGGTGATTTTGTAGGCTATCTTAGCCTTTTCTGGAATAAAGCCAGGGGGAACTCCTCTGGATTATTTGGAGACAGAGGAACTTCATGCTGTTCGAGGGGCCTTCCCAAACGCCAAGTCTGAGAATATTCTTTTATGATGTCAACTTACAGGCACTGAAGGTAGCAGCAGATGAGTTGGCTATCTACCGCACCAAGAAGGCTCTCCTCAGCGACGTTGACTACCACTACTCACGATTTGTGGCCAACTGTCCCCCCAACGAAGACCCTGAGGATCGACAACGCATGAGGGATGAGTGGGAGAAGGATCTAGAAATCAATATCAGCCACCTGGAGTCACAGATTGAGGAAGGCAACCAGTTTTTGGATGATCTCCAGTCGGAGATTGACAACCTCCCTGCTTCTAATGGCTACTGACTAGAAAGATCACCTGGCTATAACAGTTATAGAAGACGAAGTAACCAGCTACAAGACCAAGAAGGCTGTCCTAAAGGACACCGAGTTCTATCACACTCATCTGCTTGCAACAAAGCTCAATGAAGCGTTCAGAGATCACTACTTGACCAGAGATGAACGGGAAAAGAGCCTGGACATTGAGATCCACCACCTGGACCCGGATTATGGAAGGACGTTGCTTCTTGGAGAGTGTGCAGGCTGAGTTGGCTGCCCTCCCTACAGCCCCCATGAACTCTCACATGCTATTCACCCTGTTTTGTAGAAGCCCCTTGTATTCCCAGCTCCTGGCCACTTTCTCTTGTCTGCCCCTTGACTGGTTGTATCCTGGTTGGTTGTATCCTGGTCGTATAGATTCACCCCTGTCTGGTACTATGGTTTCTCCCTGGATGCTCTCCATGCTCCAGCTGATGTAATTTTTGTTCTATTCTAATTCAATTCACCGCGCTTATGGAAGAGTTGGCAACAGCCTAGTGGTACTTTCAAATGGCATGAAAGGGTTGGTTTATTTTGGTTTGTCTGCTTGGTGACTAGCTTGTCCATGCCACTAGCAAAATTATTGTACTAGGGGCATGAGCTAGCATTTGGTGGTGGAGTGTGGTGATTGCGTGTTGTGACCCTTCTTTGGGTAGAGTAGGCTGTTGCCACCTCATGTGGAGCATTCACTTGTGAGCAAGGCCTAAATGAAGTAGCCCACTTTTGAAGTTTTTCCTATGGGCTTTATCCTTGTTTTTTTTTCCATGTGAGGAGGTTTGTTTCTTTAATGCCAGCCCTTGGGAGTTAAGGGTGAGAGTAAGGTGAGTTTTGAACTCATCCTTCTTATTTTTTAATTAAAAAAAACGATTTTATCATATATAGGTATAGGCCGTGCACGATTACCTTCTACAGGAGTTCTACTAAAATCTATGATAATGTCATTACAGCCAGGCAACGAACTACCGTACGCTCCGACGCTCCAAGAGTCCAGACTCCAACGGATACTCACGGACTCACAACACACAGGGGCGCGCGCCCGTTCTCCCTACATCACTCACCTGCCCATCCCACATTCACTTTCCCTGCGCCCGCCCCACGATGCCGCCTGCCGCTGTCTACACTCCTCTCACTCCCTTCCGTCTTGTGTTGCTTCTCTGTTGCTGCTCCCCGCGTCCTTCCGCCGCCTTGACCGACCCGCAGCAGAACATCACACTTATTCTTGAGCGGATAAGCGGCTTCTCGCTCTTCAACCGCCTCCTGTCCAGCACCAGCGTGGCGGCCGAGATCAACTCCCGCTCCTCTATCACTGTGCTGGCACCCAGTGACAGCGCCCTGGCCCCCCTTTTGGCCGGCTACGAGGGCGGCGGCATCCCAGCCCAGCAGATCTCGGACACACTGCGCTACCACGTCCTCCTCGAGTACATGGACGTCCCGGACATTAGGCTCCGCCCGCCCGGCCAACTGGTAACCACACTCTACCAAACCACGGGCAGAGCAGCCGGAGAGCTCGGCTGGGTGAGCCTCACTGTGGAGTCCAACGGCAATGTGGGCGTCGGCCTTCCATTTCGGGGATCGCCCCCGAACGCCACCATCATTGCCACGCTGTCACTCTTCCCCTACAACATCAGCGTCTTGCAGGTGGACAAGGTGCTGGTACCCCCACAGCTGGCGCAATCTCCACCGCCCCCGTATCCACAGATCAACATAACGGACGAGTTGGTCCGCGCTGGCAGGTTCAACACGTTTGTGGCGTTCTTGCAAGCGACGGGAGTGGATCGGACGTTTCAGGGCAGCGAGAGCAAAGAGGGGATAACGATCTTTGCCCCTGCTGACGAGGCGTTTGCAGCCCTGCCCTCATCATCGCTGCAGAAATTGACAGCTCAGCAGAAAATTCTGGTGCTCGAGTACCACGCCCTCAACACCTACTACGCCCTGGGAACCCTCAAGGAGTTCAAGAATCCAGCAGCCCCTACCGTTGCCACGTCGGACCCCCGCAGCGGGGGTGCCGGCCAATTCACCGTCAATGTGACCAGCGTAAATGGGGTCTTCACAATCTACACAGGGGTCGTCGTGGCGCCTGTTATCGACACCGTTCTAGAAGAGAAGCCCGTCTCCATCTTCGTCATCGACAAGGTCCTCCTTCCCAAGAGCTTATTCAGCGACGCCCGCCATAATAGCGGCCGAAACGCGCCGTCGTCGTCTTTCTCGCCACCAACTCCGCCGTTGAAGTCTCCAGAGCCGCCGCCATCTGTGAACCCAACAACGCCGTCCGTTCTGCCGCCGTCTTTCGCACCAGCGTCTCCGCCAAACACAGCGTCTTCCGGCCCAGATGTAGCAGCCTCCCCTAACTTTTTATCTACCCCTACGTCTGCTCCAACCACACTCCCACTTTCTTCATTATCACACACAGTCTCACCAAACTCTGCAGCATTCTTTTTCTGCGTCTTTTTAGTTACTCTTCTCCTAAAACCTTCATCTAAAAATTGTGAAAGTATTTGTGGAGGAAAATCTTGCAATCTGAAGGTTTTTGTTCTATAACTTCGAGGTATTTGTACCTTCAAGTTTAAATTTGAAGGTATTTTTCAAAACATGCAAGTGTCTATAACTTCGAGCTATTTGTACCTTCAAGTTTAAATTTGAAGGTATTTTTCAAAACATGCAAGTGCAAATTACACTGAACTTTTTTTTTTTCGAACACTTACTCTTGGGAGTGAAGAGTCTCGACTCTCAAGCCTTCATTATCCACTTGTTATGCTTTATTGGCAACAATTCATTTCTTTATAACATTAACTGTGCATTGATTTTGTGATTGGTATTTCGTGGTTTTGTTATTTCGTACCTCTTCGTTGGGAAACTATCTTGGTGTATGTATCACGAATTAAGTCAATGAAAAGCTTCATTAGTTACCAATTTGATGCACTTGGTACCTTCAAGGAGATGGTTATAGTTGGATGGATTGCCACAGAGAGAGAGAGAGAGAGAGAGAGAGAGAGAGAGAAAGTGTTTTCTTATTGTTTAAAAAGTTTGTATGGCTTTTTAAAGTCCCTAAGTTGGTAGGGCAATTATTATTTATATGGCCTCTTTCTTCATCCTAGTTGGTTTTAATTTTACCCCAACCTCCTCAACCTCCTCCTCCTCTTCTTGAACCTCCAAATTCATGCCACATGGTAGCTTTGTGAAACTCTTCCTTAAGATGATATAGAGATATACAAATGGTTTGCATATTGCCTTCAATAAAGAAACATTTACTCTCTGTGCAGAGCGATATAACATAGATTTGTTTGAAGGGTTAACATGGCTTGTGTGCTTTTACAAGTCCCAAAGTAGGTGGATCAGCGAGGTGATCATAAGTTTGCCCTCTTTGTTTTGATGTGCACATAGTCTCTTTCTCGATTGGATACTTGCTCTCCTATTCACTCTAGCAATGGTAATTAACTATGGGGCACAAAAGTCAAGGTTTTCAACCTTAATATATAAGGTTATTCGAAACCTTAATATATAGGTTTCAAATAACCCCTCCCCTCCTCCTCCTCCTCTCGGCCCTATCTAGCACTCCTCCTCCTCCTCCTCCTCTTCCTCTTGGCCCTATCCAGCACTCCTCCTCCTCCTCCTCCTCTTTCTCCTCCTTGGTCTACCCTCGCATCCTTCTCCTCCTCCTCCACCTAGCTCCTCCTCCTCTCAACCAGTTTGAATCACTTCAGTGCCTCCCCAAAGCTTAGCTATGTGCGTCCCCCCCTTGTTGTGTGTTGCTAGAACCTCCTAGCTTCGGAGAGAGAGATAGAGAGATGTGCGGGAGATAGATAGACCATAGGCAAGAGGGGACTCTGTAGGAAGCACAAGGCCGAGAGAGAGAGAGAGAGAGAGAGAGAGAGAGAGCCCTAGACCATCACAGAATCATAAAAAAATTAAATCACCCTACGTGTAATTACTCCATCATAATCATGTCCAAATCGCCCAAAATCTTGAGCTAATTCAACATCTCTAAAACCTTAATCTAAAGGCATATTCCATAGTAATTAATTTTTAAAAAAGATAATGGGGTCCTATTTGATGTGGTTTGCACATCACCTTTACAAGGATACATTTACTCTCTGTGCGCAGTGATATAAGGATTTGTTTAAAAGTTTTAACATGGTTTGTATGCTTTTACAAGTTTGGAAGTAGGTGCATCAGCAGTGAGATGATCATAAGTTTGGCCTCATTGTTATGATTTGCACTAATGTCAGAAAAAAAAGTCCTTAAGTGTGATTTTCAAGAGAAAATTTTGCTCAGCCGCCTTGAATTTAAAGATTCAACTTTTTTAAATTTTAGTTATAAAATTGATTAACCTATGCATTTTCTAAATAAAGGCCGATTGATATTGAAGGTCATCCTTTTTCTCACTGGTTAGAAAAAAGTTTATTTTTGACAGTGATTTGCACATACCCATCAATGTGGATGCCTTTAATTATGTGTATGTGTGTGTGTGTGAGAGAGAGAGAGAGAGAGAGAGAGAGAGAGAGAGAGAGAGAGAGAATGTATAGATTTCTTTTGAAGTTTCCAATTTTGTGTGCTTTTTATGAAATCCCAAGTTGAAACTTGTAGAATGCGCGACGTGAGCATTATTTTGGTATCTTTGTTGATGTGGTTGATTACCTACGGCTACAAAGGGTAAAGTGGTTGATTACCTAAGGATATAAAGGTATATCTATTAACCTTTGATTAAGATGCCTTTGATCAAGTGTCAATGAACTTTTAATATAAACTTGTCAATTTAACCATAATCATTATTGAAATACCTAATGTTAGAGTTAACATCCAAGACATTATTAATTATTCTACTTATGCACATACTGCCAAAACATGGGATTTATCTTTCAACCATATATAGAGCTCTTGGGCCTTATCAAACATATATTTTAGAGATGATATTTAGACTTGTCCTAGCATCTTGGAATTAGACTTTGTATCTCCATCTAAAAGCTAAACGAATTAGAGTACTAGTGTCCAAATCTTTGAAGTAGGCTTATATTCCCACCCTAAAATTCATGTGTCAAATCAAACGAAGGAGTTCTAGTCCTAAGCCCAAATCTTAACATAAATCCCTTGTCACCTTTAGAAGTTTTGGACTTGCTTCCAAACCTTGGGCTTGCCTTGTGTCCCCATCCTAGAGTCTTATGCCAAATGAATCAATAGAGCTTTAGACACAATAATGTCCAAATCAAGCAAAGTCCTAGTCATCTCCAGTACAAGATTTGGACATGTGTTTAAATACTAGGACTTGGCTTGTATCCCTACCCTAGAGCCAAATCTTGGGGCCAAAATCAATCTATGAAGCTTTAGCCAAATATAGGGATTAGGCTTGTACCTTAGCCTCAAGTTTTTTCAACAAATAAATTAAATGAGAATTGTATCCCTACCCTAGACGCAAATCTTGGGGCCAAAAGCAATCTATGAAGCTTTAGCCAAATATAGGGATTAGGCTTATACCTTAGCCTCAAGTTTTTTCAACAAATAAATTAAATGAGAATTGGACTTGTATCTAAATCTTGGGGGAAGACCAACTTGCACTTGTATCTAAATCTTGGGACAAGACCAACTTACATTTGTTCCATACTACCCATCCAAATCTAAGGATATTTGGAGTTGGCTTACATCCCTTAGCTCCTAGAGCCCTTGGGCCCAAATCAATCTTAGGAGTTTTGACCATGAGTCCAAAGTTTTACATTCGTAGTCTAGATTCCTCTCTTCCAAATCAATTACGGAGTTTTGATCTTGATTTAGACTTGAATTTATGAATCCCTAGATAGAATCTTTGGAAAAAAATCAATCTAAGAAGTTTTGGACTTGGATCTAAATCTTAAGACTTTCCTTGCATCCCCAACCCCCCACCAGAGTCCTTGGTGGGCCTAAATAAATCTAAGGAAATTTAGACTTGAGTGTGAATCTTGAGACTTGGCTTGCATCCCTAGCCTAGAGTCAAATCTTAAGACTTTCCTTGCATCCCTAGCCTAGAGTCCTTGGTGGGCCTAAATAAAACTAAGTAAATTTAGACTTGAGTGTGAATCTTAAGACTTTCCTTGCGTCCCCAGCCTAGAGTCCTTGGTGGGCCTAAATAAATCTACGATTTAGACTTGAGTGCGAGATTTGGCTTGCATTCCTAGCCTAGAGTCCAATTTAAGGAGTTTCGGAGTTGAATCCAAATCTTAAGAGACTCGAGTCTACATCCCTAGACTTGAGTCTTGAGGCCCAAATCAATCTAGGAAGTTTTGGACTTGAGTTCAAACCTTGGGGACTTTACTTGTATGCTTAGCCTAGAGTCCTTGGGCCAAAGAAACTTGAGGAGTTTTGACTTGATCTTAAATCTTTAAACTTGACTTGCATCCCTAGCCTAATTTATTCATCGAAAACTAATCTAAGGTAGAACTTTGGGGGGAGGAAAGGGAAAACCAATTCCTAAAGTTTATTGCATTTAATTAATGATGCAAGGGGTCATAGACTAATGTAAAAGATCATTTTCAAAGGTTTTTCCATGTATTAATAAATATGTAGCCTATGGTTGACTGCACACACCTTATAGTAATAATATATTGAATTAGGGACTTAAGGGTTTCTCAGGTTGAAAAGGACTTAAGGGTTTCTCAGGTTGAAAAGGACATACCAATTTGATTTAATAATATTTCTTACTATGAATTGATAGAAGGCTAAAATGTAAACAAAAAGAATGAAATTGAAAGACAGGGGTTCAATTGTACAAAAAAGGACATATGTACTTCAAATTTAAAAAAAATACAAACAAGGCTTAAATCACCTACTTGAAAATATGTCCAAGCTTGATGTATGGGTGTTGTAGGGTGTAGAGAAGTCTTCCAAATCCAAGAAAAACTCCATGCCTATTTCTCCTTGGAAACAATGCCCCCTCAAGCTAAAGAGTGATGTAAACAAACTAGTTTGACTAGTCATAGGGTACTATGACATGTAAGAGGTGTAAGATAGTACTGTAAGAGAGTTTATGGCCAAAATACTAACATCTAGGCTCCAAGAAGGAGGCGTGTGAACAATGAAGAGACGGGGGCCCTTTTCTAGCCTAACAACACACCCTACGCATGAAGATGACCCATGTATGGTATAGCACACCATGGAAATCAGTTCACTACTATTAACTCAAGCAAATGGAGGCTAAAGGTGATGGTTTGAGTTGAACTAATTGAATTTGGTGGGCTAGGGTATAGCACACCATGGAAATCAGTTCACTACTATTAACTCAAGCAAATGGAGGCTAAAGGTGATGGTTTGAGTTGAACTAATTGAATTTGATGGGCTAGGGTTGTTTAACTTATGCATAAGCCACCATGCACTAATGTAACTAAAAGAAGGGATCCCGACACCACCCACTGCATAATACCATTTATTAAATACTTCTAGCAAAACACTATAACCTAAAACCATTTTCAAGCTTACCACTTACCACTCATCCTTATTCCATTGTGGTTTCAAATAAACCATGGTTTTTTGGACCTTCACCATTTAACCTGAGACCTATTTAATTTATGTGCACACATTTGACCCTTTTGATTAATTATTTCTTGATGGTGTCAACCACATTATTTCTGACCATGCACATGACCTTATAGTAATTCCTATACACTGGAATTAAATATGTACTTAGATTGTATAAATTCCCTTAGGATTAGGGTGCTCATCACACATGTACACATACACATGTGCACACACATGGTATAAAATTTTGACCTAAATTCAATTTTCTTTCGATGGGAACCTTAACCGATTAATTTTTAATAAGAAATGGACTCTTAATTTAATTATTTTTCTCACAAATTTTCTAAACCATCCAATTCTAATTTACACATTTTACACTATTTACATGCACACACATTTTACACTATTTACATGCACACACATTTGCACGTGTTCTCCTAAGCCTTATATATATATATATATATATATATATATATATATATATATATATATATATATATATATATATATATATATATATATATATATAAATGCATGTAAGCCTTAATATTTAGGGACGAAACCAATGTTCTCGATTTAATATTTAAAAAAAATACTTTTACCTAACTAAGAGCAATTTTTACATAGTTACACCTTTTTTAAAACATTTTTTCTCTCTTAAAAAATGTCCTATTTTAAGCCAAAAATTCATTTTCTAATAATTTTCTTTTACAAGGGGGACATGAGGGATCTTACATTCTCCCCCACTTACGTATTAAGATATTCCTATCTTATGAAATAGGGATAGTCCTGGGCTAGATCCTCTTTTTCCCAAGTTACATCTTCAATAGGGAAAAAATTCACTTTACCAAGTATTCCGTTAGAATTCTATTTTGTAGAGTTTTCTCATGAACATCCAAGATTTCTTCAGGTTCCAACTAGATATATGTCCTTGTACTGGCATGACAATGCGATCATCTTCTAAGATATGCTTAGGATTTGGATGTTACTTCTTCAAATAAGCTGAAATGAAAGACATTGTGAACCTTAAAATGTGCAGCTCTCAAAGACTAATCTCCGATCTTCCTCATAATAACATAAAATCCATAATATCTTGGTGATAACGTCTTGTACTTCGTGAAGGATAAAGAAATCCTTTTGGGCCATACATGAAGAAAAACTATGTCACCTTCTTCAAACTTGTGGCATGATCTTTTTAGATTCGCATAATATTTTTATATGTATTAAGTAGCTTTAATATCTTTCCTTATAGACTGCATTTGGTTGTCCATCTCATCAAGCATCTGCTTCAAAATCTCTACCTTGATTAAAGGGTTAGACCAAGTTAAAGGTGTAAGGCAATCTTGACCATACAAAGCTTTGAAAGGACTCATACTAATACTTCAATGATAAGAGGCATTATAAGCAAACTCGACCAAATGTAAGTAATTCAACCATCTTTTTGGCTCACATCCACAAAATTCTATGAGGGTATCTTTGATAACATGATTAACGCTTTCAATTTGACCATTGAACTTAGGATGATAAGCTGTACCAAGATCAAGAGGTCCCAATTGCTTAAAAAAATGACATCCAGAATCCATAAGTAAATTTAGCTCACATGGGAGAAGGGAAATAAGAGAAAAATTGAAGAAGAGAGAGATACACCCGCGCGCATACAGGAGAGAACCCGACGGATTAGAATAATGCATCTTTGCTGATTTCCAGTAGAAAATTGCACATTGCAGCTAACACGCTTGCGGGAAACCTATAAAAAAGTGTTTAAAAAACCTAAATTACCATAAATTTCTCAAATAATGTTCTAAAAATTAGGGAAAAATTCCCTAAAATTAGTAGAGATGAAGGGAATCCATTCTACCAAAAAAATACCCGCAATAGCCAAATCAAGAAAAAAGATAGACCAAAGATAGTATTCAACACTAGATATGGACGTTATGAGTTTATAGTTATGCCCTTTGGATTACCCAATGCTCCTACAACTTTTAATTGACTAATGTAAGGAATTTTTAGGGAACGTCAATGATTTTGTTTTAGTAATCTTTTTTGATATCTTAGTTTACGCTAAGAATGCAGTTGATCATGAAATGCAGGTGTGAAAAGTTCTAGATATCTTAAGAAAGCTAATCATGAAAAGCATGTCCAAAAAGTTCTTAAGCACAAACTCTGCTAAGAAAACTAAATGCATTTTTTTGCATAGAATAGTTGTGGTTTATTATGTCAAAGGATGGTCTAACCTAACCTTGCCAAGGTATAAGTAGTTATAGATTGATCGGAACCAAAAACTGTAAAGGAGGTTCGAGGATCTCTTTGATTGACAAGGTGGTATCATATATTCATCCCAAGATATGCTAAAATTTTGTCACCTCTTACAGCTCTTCTAAAGAAATATATACCCTTCAATTGGATACCGATGTGCCAGAGTTCATTCGACAAACTCAAAACCGCTTTAGTGACCAACCCTATGCTAAAAATGCTAGAATTTGATAAGTCTTTTGAAGTGATTACTGATGTAAGTGGCTTTGCATTTGGCATAATCCTTATGCAAGAAGGAAAGCCAATAGCCTATGAATCAAGAAAGCTCAAGCCCCATGAGTAGAATTATGTAGTTCATGATTTAGAACTTTTAGTATTCACTCATGCATTGAAGGTGTGGACATTATCTTCTCAGACAAAGGTTTACTTTGGAACAAACCCCAAGAGTTTAAAATGGATATTTACATAGAGTGATCTAAATATATGTCAAAGAAGATGGATGCAAATATTTACAAGAGTTTAATTTTGAAATCAAGTATAAATCTGGGGAAAAGATGCAACTACATATGCCTTATTAAGTAAAAAAGTAATGGTTCCTTGCCATAACAGCTATATCCAATCCCCTCTCATCAGAAATCAAAGAAAAAGATTGGGACATACATATTTTTGCTCCAATTATCACCTTATTAAGGCAAGAAAGAAAAACTATTTAAGAAATAGATAAAATGTAAGGATATAAATCTAAAGATGGATGCTTGTAATTCAACAATCGTTTATGTGTCCCCAGAAAAGGGAAGAATAGAATCTTGGTTGAGGCTCATAACATCCCAATCCTCGAATGGCATCTTGGTTATGTGAAGATCTTTACATCAATTAAGAAAAGGTTCTTTTAGCCCGTCATGAAAATGAATGTATTAAATCATGCTCATCAATGCCTTATCTATCAAAATATTAAAGCTAAAAGAGTCAAGTTACTTGGAAAACTACATCCCTTGGATATTCTGATGATGAAACATGAGTGCATTAGTATGGATTTCATCACTATGTTGCCTTATGATTTCGAATATGATTCCATATTCGTGGTGATTGACAGACTCATAAAAATTTCTCATTTTATACCAATAAAGAAGACTTTCACGGGCTGAAGACATTGCCAGAGGATTGCCCCCGCATTGATTCTTGCATTGATCCACCATAGCTCATCACATTGCTGCAAATTCAACTGGAGGGCCTTGATAACTTTGCGTAACAGAAACAGATCTCTGGTTGTTTTGGATAGATGCTCTACTGGTCTTTAGAAATGAGGGCCAGTAGTGCTTTGTATTAGATAAGTCATGATCGAGGTATTGGGACATTAACTCATAACATGCTTTAGCTGTTGACATATATAACATCTTCTTTCCCTTCCGAGCTATTGTAAGGATCTGTCAATTACTTGGGAACTGCCTCTTCTTGGTTTCCCATTTTGGGAATCTTGGTTTAAATTTTGAATTCTACTTCTATTTGATTTGGGGGCAAATTTTGGTTCTCACCTAGGCTTTATCTTTTTTGGAGCGATTGAGGGCATTCTTCTAGCTTGATGGTTTTCTTTTGGAAAAACTTTAATGAATTCTTCTACAATATGCATTGCTTGTGCTATTGGGCCTCGTTTAGGAGAAGATAGAAGATATTCAAATACAAATTCTATTGGGGTTGGTTTAGGAGAAGATAAAAAAGATGTTCAAATACAAATGCTATTAGGCCTGGTTTAGGAGAAGATAGAAGATATTTAAATTCTATCATGTCATCTTCCCGATACAACCCTAGTATCCTAGACAAGTAAAGTTGAGTTAACTTTTGTGTCAGAAAAAACTATATATATATATATATATGTGTGTGTGTGTGTGTGTGTGTGTGTGTGTGTGTGTATGCATGTATGTATGTATGTATAATACAACATGGAGTCAACTATGGACTCAATTGGCTCATACAAACTCTACATCTTGCCAAAGAATAGCTATCCTATCTAGTCGTATATAGTCCCTAAGAAATCTATATAATCTACACTGGAAAATGAGATCTAAAGTAAGAGTAGAACAAGCTCACATATAGCTCTGAGCCACATGAGTACCATGGTCATTGTGACATTCTCCCATAATTTGGAAGTCAAGATACAATAAGCGTGGATTCTCCCTCACTCGTTGACGTACCATAAAAAGCATCGGTCCTACTAACTTAGGAAAAATTGATTAATACGTAAGTGGATCATTCAACATGAGTCGTGACTCAAGTCCTTGGAGGAGTAAATGCTCAAAGGAGTCTCCACCAAAATCCAACTCCTCTATGAAATGAGGTACCTTGGATCTCTAAATAACAAAGATCTATTGAGCCATTTGAAAAAAGATGAAAATAATAAGTTTTAATTCCTTTCTTTAATCTAGCCACTAAATCAATCATACTAGACTCAGATACTAGCTATGAGACCCCTACCCCTCACAGATACTCAAAACAGTGAAAGATTAATACAAGGGTAGAGCGACTCACTTAGGGCCTTGCTAATTACACTATTCTAATGTGAGTTATTCCAGTAGCTTCTCTCTGTCCTGGAGTAGACTTCGTACTAGGAAATGCATATGATTCCTCCTAGAAAGTGTCCCTCCATAATTCTTATAGATAGAAGTCATATCCAGTGACTCAGAGAGACTACCAACATCCAATCCTTCCATCATGGAGCAGACATCTTTTCTCAATTCTTTGCTTCTTCTAGAATAAAAATCATGCTTTACCAAAGTTTACTAAGTTTTTCACATAATTTTTGGGTTTCATTTGGAAGTTCTCATTTATTTGGGTTCACCCGCTTTCTAGTGGTGTATCCAATTTCTACTTTGACTAGATACATAGGCACATACTAGACCCCATCCAATCCCCTAGGTTTAGCCTATCACCCTACCACTAGACTTTTGGAGACGGTATGAAATCATACACACATAATTGATATTCTTGATTCACTACTCACACACCCAACTAAAAACAGTTCATGCACACACTCCATAACACACAAATCTTTGAAATTCATAATATACTTAAAGCTTTTAAGGGTATATAAAAACATCTTGAAATACTAATATACCATTCATTATAACAAATAGTAATAATATAACATGAACCCGAAATATCTCCTCACACCACACCTCTTCTTCTCAAACCAAGAAGACATGCACCTATCCAAGTTGAAGCACTCCAACTTGTGCTACCATTCGTGATGAGGAGCCCAGAAGTGTCGCACATCCCATATTGGTAGGAGTCGCTTCTGATAGTCATATCCTTCCCAAGGTATGAACACTCTAAGTTATGATCACACCAGTCTTGTGATTGCAAACGTGTCGTTCTAGCCCATACCTACCTGGCCTAATACACTCCGAAGCCGCCTCTATCCTCACACCAGGTGTGTCAAGAGCATACCCACGTCTGCTAAGATGGGTCAAGGTCTTGGATGATTGTCTTCACAATAGGAATCACCACTTGGATGGCATCCACCTGGCATCATATCAACTTGTAAGAGATGCAATTACTATAAGAAACCTTGTCATGTTTTCGAGGACTGGCGAAAGTGGAAGGAGAGTGAGAAGAAGAAGACTTGTGACGTAGCTTCACAAGTTCCACTAAGTATATAAATAATTCCACTAAGTATGTTGAGAGTATATTACAAACAATGTCCAGACAATTATCAGACACGATCAAGCAACCATGCTTAAATTATCAAGTCTTGGTTCAAACCTTCTCAGAAATTCAAACTTTTGAAATCCGATCTTTCCTTAAACCATAAGATCTCTAAGGGTCATATCTACTAGAGTCATGAATCAACCTTTTTAGTCTCTTCTCTTAGCCATCAATTCTCTAAGCATATTCTCAAGGAATTGTTACTTGAAGATTACAACTAGACCCTAAGTTCTATTTAAAATATCATATTTCTAGCCAGTATTTATTGGAACTTTGTATTTTTTAAAATAATAGGAAAGCTCACATAGAAATTTTTGTTCGCTGAGCTTAACATTAGATGGCGAAATTGGGCTTGAGAGGTGGTGGTGGAGGTAGTAAGACGAGATGGGAAGAGGTAGTGGTGGAGGGATTGGAGAGAGAATGTCCATATTTTTAAGAGAGAAGACTTGCTAGCAAAAGCTCCCTTAAAAATTGGACTCCCAAGGACTTCACCCCTGAGCAAGAAGGAGAATTACTAGCTTTGTTCAAAGAATTTTAGGACGTGTTTGCCTAGAAATACTCATGAGAAGGAGAATTGATAGCCTTGTGCTTAAATAATTTAAGGATGTGTTTGTGTGAACATACACTTACATGAAGTGAATTCCTCAAGAAGTGGTGAAACACAACATCCCTCTACATGAGGCATGAAACATCCAAACAAAGAATATATAACATAAATCCCAAGTATAGAAAAATGGTCAAAGAAGAGATAAACAAGCTCACGCAGGATTTGTGTACGATATCAACAACACCGAGTGGGTGGTGTTGCTGCCGATAGTGATCCTTTCTAAAAAGAACAAAAAAGCGTAGAGTGTGTGTTAACCTTAAAAAGGTTAATGTTGCTACAATTTACAATCACCACCCCTTGCCTTACACCGACCACATTTTGGAAAGAGTCACCAAAGTAGAACCAAGTGATGATCAATCAATATAAGAGAGCATTTGCTATGCAATGGGAAAGCTATGCATACCGCATCATGCCATTATTTAGGCCTGACCACAAATGCCCCACCACCTTTAATTCATAATGTGTGTAGACTTCAAAGATCTCATTTGAAAGATCCTAGAGATATTCATTGATGACCTATGCATGCACTCAAAGTGAAAGGAGCATTTTACTCATCTTTGCCTAGTCTTTGAGAGTTGAAAACTCTAGCACATCTCATTAAACTCACTTAAATTTCAATTCTGAGTTAAGCGGGGGTGTTATCCTTGGACACATTGTCTCTAAGAATGGCATCTACCTATATGAGAACAAGATCACCATCCATGAACTATAAGGGGGTGTAAAGATTCATGGGACACATAGGGTATTATAGAAGATTCATCTTCTTATATGCCATGTATGCCAAACCTTGTATAAGCTCTTCATTGTTTTCGAATGGACAAATAACTGCCAATGGGCATATAAAAAATTAAAGAAGGTATTAGCAAGTACATCCCCATCCTAAGATCCCCCACAACTAGGCTTTGATTTTCCATGTGCATATCGATGCTTCAGCCTTTTCTATTGGATGCGTGCTAGCACAACTAGGGGAGCACAATGTGGATTTTCCTATGGCCTTTGCTATTTGTCAACTCAATGACAAAATGAAAGTACATAACCATGGAGAGATGGGTATTATCCATAGTATAGAAGTATAAGAATTACCTCCTAACTTCCAAATTTGTTTTCTTTATTTTAAGCCCATTGAACGCAAGTACACAACCAATGAGAGAGGGGGGTTAGCCATGGTATATGGCATGAAGAAGTACATGCATTACCTTGTGGCTTCCAAAATTATTTTCTTTGTTAATAATCAAGCATTGTTATATTGGTGAATAAGCCTTGCACCATGGGGCATATCACCGAGATGGTTGCTCATTCTTTTGTTCTATTTCACCATCACCATGTTAAAGGGGTTGAAGCATGTCCATGCTGACCGCCTTTCCAGAATTCCAAATGGAGAACCCCCTCTAGGAGTGGAAGATGATCTTTCTGATGCTCCAGTGTTCCACATTGATCACATAGTGGAGTGGAGTTAAGACATCACCCCCTTCTCCAATGGATTTCCCATTGGTTGTCCCATTAAGAAGGACAGAGACAAACACCTCATTAGGAAGATGCCCCTCTATCAATACTGGAATACTTTATAAGAAGGGTCTAGACACCTTATTAGGAAGATTCCCCTCTAGCATATTGATAGAGGGAATGCTTTATAAGAAGGGCCAAGAAAGTATCATGAGGAAATGCGCTCATAAAGATGATTTTTTCATTGTTCTTGAGTAATCCCACTTAGGCATAGGTGGAGGAAACTTTGCTAGGAGACATCACTGCCTATAAGGTTCTCCAAGCCAAGATCTTTGGAGACACAATTGAGTTTGTTAAATGCTACAATGAATGCCAAAGGATCTCTATAGTCCAAGAGAAGGACCAAATGCCCCTAAACCCAATTTTTTTATAAACAACCATTTGAAAAATGGGGTCTAGAATTTGTGGGTCCTATTAGCCCAGCTACTAAAGGAACCTTGGTATGTTTCATTATCGTCGCCCATAGACTACTTCACAAAGTAGAAAAGTGCTAAAGCTATACAAAAAGCTGACACAAGATCTACTACCAAGTTCCTCTATGAGAATGTGATTACTCATTTTGGTTGCCCACTAGAAATAGTGAGTGATCACGATACACATTTAAAAAATGAAGTGGTGGAGTTCTTGCTCAAAGAGTTCCTTATGGTACATAAGTCAACACTTTAATACCCACAAGTAGACAGTCAAGATGAAAGACGTTGTGACTATTCTCATCTAAGACTGTAGAGGCATCAAGGAGTAATTGGGAGAACAAGTTATACTCTACTCTATGGACCTACCACATGATGGTATACAAGGTGGCTGTCAATAGCACACCCTCTCGTCGGCTTACATTCAGCTTAACGCAGTCATGCCAATGGAACACTTGGTTCCAATCCTCTGAATTGTAGCCATACATAACCTCAAGGGAAACCCTCTCCTAAAGAGATTAAAAACTATGGTGCAAGCAATGGTTTAATGACCAACTCAAGGACAAGTGTATGTAGGTAGGAGATATGGTGCTTATGTATGATGTCAAGAACACGAAATAGAAACTTAAGAACACAGACCAAGGTCTCGATCTAGTCACAAAAATTTATCCTCAAGGCATAGTAAAGATAGAGATGTTGGATGTGGTTAAGATGGAAGGATACTTCTAGTAGCAAGCTAAAGCGCTACTATGGACCTCTCACCTAGGAGAAATGGTTAAGATGGAAGGATACTTCTAGTAGCAAGCTAAAGCGCTACTATGGACCTCTCACCTAGGAGAAATGGCAGACAAAAAAAATGGAGAGCATGCCTTGAGGAAAATGCATGATAAAAGAAGAACCAAAAAGGTCATAGACCCCTAAGTGTATAGATCTTTGTACATGCAACCGATCTCCATGATGTGGCTAAAATAGAAACACCCCCATCGGACCTACTCGCCATTAGCTAGAGTTCCCCTAAAAAGACTACCTACCTATGTGGCCAGACTTGGTGAACACCAAGGCTAGCCATAATGTCTTATTTTTAGGAGACGTGGACCTCATTAGGCTGTCCACCTCTCACACAATCCGCAACCAACAATTACTGCAATAAATAATTCCCAATCCATGGCCATCGGTTGTTTTGAGGAGGAGTTTTTCATTGGAATTACGTCGTGCAAGTTTTATGTGACCCTCGTAAGTACAATGAAAGAATCATCCTCGATAGTAGGGGATGGATCACACCCACTGATTGTATCATCTCAGTAAACTGTAATGCTCGAGCCCCCCCACGAAATTGTTGGAGTGGAGACGAAGGTAGCAAACACACACACACACACACACACACACACACACACACACACACACACACATGTAGCAAGCAAGGAGAGATAGAGACACGCAAAGTAGATTGATGAGTATGAGTAAAGTGTAAGGGTTAGGTCTTACACATGCTCATAGGAGTGTGTACATATGCTCAAGGAAAAAACCCCTAAAGAGGGAAAAAGTGTCACAGCCCATTATTAGCCTACATTCGCACATCAGTACCATATAAATGGTTACAAATCCCCTCGATAATGATGATGTGAACATGTGGCTGACGAATGCCTAAATGGCAATAAGCCCAAAGCTTTGCGAAAAGCTTTGAACTTCTCTTGTGAGTGAGACTTCATGAACATATCTCCCACATTGTTATGTGTAGCCAGGCTAATATCTAATATGCCTTTCCTTGACGTAATGATAATGTAACTCAATGTGCCTTATGAAACAGTGGGCTCGTAATGGCTAATGCACTCTCGTACTCTGTTAGCAGTGAAGATTAAGCCTACATAAGTGAGCCTACACATGTGAGCTACACGTATGAGCCTAGAGGCGTAAGCCTGCATACATGAACTTGAATATGTGAATTTGTTACAAATGTGAATCTAGATACGTGAGCCTAAAGACATGAGCTTGAAGATGTGAACCTATAGATGTGAGTCTAGAGATATGAACCTAGGCACATGAACCTGCAGATGTAAGCTTAGCAAAAAAAACATGTTTGAAACTAGACTGGCTCCAAAGGCACTAGACCTTAATGCGAACTCGATTTGAACTAATTGTTGGAAAAGATAATACATTTTACTATAGCATCAAACAACACTTCCTCAATGCAAACTTGATTTGGACTAATTGTTGGAATAGATAATACAGTTTACTGTAGCATCAAACAACACTTCCTTAAACCCACCAAGACTTTGATCCCATTACGTTAACGACCAACACTCAACAGAGTGCTCCCCAGTTAAGAAGGCTAGACTCGTTTGGATCCACCTCAAGTGAGGCGCTTTGGAAAGAAATGAGCCAACGAAACACAAATGTAAGTGGAGGAACAACAGAACACCGTTATGAAAAGGGAATTAAACTTTTGGACGAAGCTCCAGTGAAGGAGTGGGAGGAAGGACCAACAAGAACCTCAAGGTTCGCTACCTCGCAAGAAGTAGCTAAACCATGTCTAGTGCTTGAACCAAGGGTGTAGCGGTGTGAAGGTGTATGTTGAAAATTAGAGAGGGTTTAGTTATTTATAAACATTATAAAAACCTTTGAGATTTTCTAAAATTTCCAAATATTATTGCCTTGAGGTATTATTACCTTCCAACTTCAAGTCGGGCACTTGCCCTCCATGTTTCGATACTTGTATGCATGAGACCACCGAGCCTGATGCTTGCTCGCGAAACCACGAAGGAGCTGCATGAACTTGTGGGATCTCTCTGTAGTCAAGGAAGGTTCAGAGATGCGGTAAGAATCCTGGATCGCCATGATACACGGCCGGACTACCTGACTTTCACGTGCCTCATCCAGGCATGTGGCAGCGCGAGAGCCCTGCCCGAGGCCAAGCACGTGCACGCCCACCTCCTCTCCGTCGTACACACGTACTCAGAGGAAAGCAGCACCATCGTGCGCAACCATCTTATCCGTATGTACGACAAATGCGATGCCCTGGTGGATGCCCACCACGTATTCGAATCCATGCCCACCCGAAACCGAGTCTCTTGGAATCTCATGATTGCAGCTCACGCACGTGCGGCCTATGGCAAGGATGCATTCCAGCTGATGATTGACATGCAGTGCCAAGATGTACGGCCAGACAAGTTCACCTTCATCAGTGTCATTTCCGCATGTGTGAAGTCCACATGTTTAGATGAGGGCAAGATAACACACTTTTGTCTTATGTACCATGGGCTTGACCGCGTCGGTGACATTGGAAATGCCCTCATCACCTTCTATGGCACATTTCGACACCTCGATGATGCTTTGAGGACATTGGAGATGATGCTTAAGAGAAATGTGGTGTCTTGGAATGCCATCTTTGCGGTGTATTGCCAACACGGGCACGGTGAGGTTGCCTTTCAGCTTTATGCACGAATGCGGCAAGAAGGCATTGAGCCAAACAAGGTCAGCTTCATTACCCTTCTCACAGCATGCAGCACACTTGCAAAGCTGGATGAGGGCAAGCAAATCCATGCTCTCATTCAAATCTCAGGCATCGAGCTAGATGTAGTTTTGGGTACAGCTCTGGTTGACATGTACAACAAGTGCGGAGACTTTGATGCGGCATTGAAAGTGTTTACTGAAATGCCTGCAGGAAATGTCGTGTCATGGACAGCCATAATATCAGCACATGTCAAGCATGGGTACAGCAAGGAGGCTCGTGCACTTTTTCGACAAATGCATGAGGAGGGCATAAAGGCCAACAGGAGTACCCTTCTTACACTCTTGGAAACATGTGCTAGTGCTGGAAATCTGGCAGATGGCAAGCTGTTACATGCATGTATTGTGGATGATCCAGATGGCACTGATAATGTTGTGGAAAATGCTCTAATAAGTATGTATAATCGCTGTGGAAGTCTGGAAGATGCATGTGCAGTTTTCAATAACACGGCTATACACGATACAGTATCATGGAATGCGATGATATCCGCCAATTCTCAACATGGCCATAGCAAGAAAGCCTTGGAACTCTTTCTACAAATGCAAAGGAAAGGTATAAAGCCAAATGAGAATACTTTCATCAGTGTTCTTTCAGCATGCAGTCATACAGGCCTGTTTAGTGAAGGCCTGCTTTACTTTGATTTCATGTGTCGTGACTCTGGATTCATGCCAGTGGCACAACATTACACTTGTATGATTGACCTTCTTGGCAGGGCCGGCCATCTTGATGAGGCTGAGGAAGTTGTTGATCGGATGCCTCTTCAGCCAGGGGTTCTAGAATGGATGTCTTTAGTCAGTTCCTGCAGAGTCCATGGCGACATGGATAAAGCCAGATGTGCTGCAAAACAGGCTCTCGAGCTGGATCCACTGGTTACTGGAGCTTATGTAGCACTATCAAATATATTGGCTGCAATTGGCAGGTGGGATGATGAATCTGAAGTAAGAGGTGAAGAACATGAGTTGAGGTAGCAGAGTGCATTATGTGGTTTGGATCATTGATTGCATAAGGTGAGAAGTTGTATGCCTACGATGGGATTTTGTATATGAGAGGGATCTACTCAACTCTGGGATTTTGCAACTCAGAAATTCTGGCAGCTTGCATAGCTTCAAAGCTTGAGCCAAGTCCAACAAGAATGCTTTTTTTTTTTGAGTGCATGTTCATGATGATTGAAATTCGATCTAGAGATGAAGTTGGTTGCTCCCCGTGTTCTTGGAGTTGAGAGATTGGGGCCAAAGACGAGATGGTGAAGTATGAGAACACAGAATGGTAGAGATTACGTTAAGGAGTGTGCAGAGTCGGTTGTTATTGATAAGATCTGTTCTTCAATAACGCAATGCAAGGTGGACCTCAAGGAAATGCAAAGTGTTGAAATTGTGTGTAACACACCTCATCACAGTGGCTCAGGGGTATGGCCTTATAATAAGGCTGCAACAGAGGGGGATGAAGATGATGTTTTGAGCCATATAGGAGGCTTTGGGCTTGTTCACACCATAAGAAGCAGGGCAGAATGCATGGGCAAATGGGATGCATGCGGAAGCGCCACAATCTGCACTACTTAAGGCAGGCAGCGTAGGGCTTTATGGGGGAGCTGTTGAGTGGTGCCCAACATACTCTAGGTATGCTTTACGAGAGAGCTTTTATGACAGAGCTGTTCGGCAGTGCCCCAGAATGGTCAGGCAGCCCTAGCTAGGACCGAGTCCTGGCCGACTAAGGTCAACCAGATCAGGGCTGAAAGAGGCCTATGTAATGGCCTCCCTTTTCATTCTTAGCATTCTTGGGAACAAAAAACGCCCAATCCAACTCTGATCTTGTGTAATTGCGAAGCTTTGAAATTGTGTGGTTCACAAGCAGGGCAGAAAGAATGGGCAGGCAGGATACATGTGTAAGGGCCACTAAAGACAGGCGGGGTAGGGGAGCTGTCGGGTGGTGCCCGATGTACTCTAGAGGTGCTTTATGGGGAAGCTGTTGGACAGTGCCCAATATGGTCAGGCAGCCCTGGTTAGGACTGACGAGCCATGCAGATCAGGGCTCAATGAGGCCTATGTAAGGGTCTCCCTTCTCTTTTGTTCTGACTGGCCTTAGGCCCAAGATCCTCCCATAGTTATCATTTTTCACCACCCGTAGGCGATGTGGTCGAGGAAACACCTTGTGGAGTTTTAAACCAGGACCTTCTAGTTCTAGACAAACAACTTTACCACTTCAGCTCTCACCTCATTAGCTAAGGGTCTCCCTCCTCGTTCTTAGCATCCTAGGGAAAGCCATTCCAACCCCCTCCTTCCCTCCTCCCCTCCCCCCTTCCCCTTCCCCTTCTTCGAAACACTCATACACACACATGTAGGTATGTAGATTATATCATCACCTTTTGAGGCCAAATACGGTCCATGAGACCCAATCATGCAAGCATGTTGAAAAATGAAAAAGGTGAACTAAAAGGTTTAGGGACTATGTATGGATATTCTGTCCTTTGAGGAAACACTTAAAAGAAACGTATTTGCAAAAGAAATGTATGGATGTAAACACGTCTCTCAAGGATGAGAGGTAAGCATGCACCAATAGCGCGTGTGACACCTCACTACAGGCTGCCCAAGAGAGCCACATGCCATAGCAGACTGTAGGACACTAAGACACCGTTGGGCCTTGGATTTTGGATCTAGAGAACTCATCAAACACTTGCGTTTGGGTTGAATAGGCTTAACATTTGGTTGAACGTTGGGGCTTCTAAAAAGATGCTTCTCTAGCCATTTCTTCAATCTTGGTTGCTTGATATAGGGTTAGCTCTTGGTTTCAAGAAAGCACTGTCAAGGTGGTTTTTACATGTAAGCTACCAAGTTTGTTAAGCTGTTTCCTCTATCTAAAAGATAATTTTGGAAGCCAAAAGACGTGTGCGCCTTCTCGAAAAAAAAAAAGAATAAAAGAATACATTAGTAGACCTCAAGATGTTGACGCTTCCGAAGTTCCATAGGGAGTTTGATGGAGAGAACTTGCAACTTGTTGGGTGTCGAAGGTGGATACAATTCTTTGTTCTTTCGATGGATCAGGTTTATATCATGCGCAATGTTCTTTTGTGAGTGAAAATGTGTACAAGAGCCCTCTGATGTGAGGTGACTCTGAGTAGTAGACCTCTGCAGAAGCAAAGAGAATGGCGGAGCTGAAGCACGATCGGTAACGAAGGCTCGTGTCGATGTGAGGCGAAGGCACTCCGTGAGGTGGTTGGTGTCGAAGGCTCGCGTTGGTGGATGCAGAGACACTTTGAGGTTGTAGTAAGGTGAAGTGATGATGTAGACTCTGGTGACAAGGGTGTTGAGGTACCTGAGTGGTGATGAAGAGTAGAGAGGGCTACTGTCTCGAGTGGTGTAGTGGTGCAAGCTCTGGTGACAAGGGTCCTGTAATACTTAAGTGGTGGTGAGGAGCAGAGAGGGTTGTTGTCCTGAGTGGTGTCGATGGTGAAGATAAGCAGAGAGGGCTGCCCTCCCGATGAGGTGAGCAGAGAGGGCTGTTGTACCGAGGTTAACTGTAGAAGAAAAACGATGATATCCTGTAGTAGTAGTAGAGTGGGCTGCTGTCCCAAGGTATGTATTGATGATAAAACTATGATGTGTTGTACTATAGCAGAGAGTGGGTTGCTGTCCCAGCTGATGTAAAACGTTGGCATGCTCAATGTAGCAAAGAGGGTTGTTGTCCCATGAGCTAAGGTAAAAATGCTGGTGTGCTCTATGTAGCAGAGAGGGTTGCTATCCCATGAACTAAGGTAAAATGCTAATGTGTTAGAGCTGACAGGCGAAGATGATGAAGCAGATGTAGTGCAGGCATCGGTAGCAACAACAGAAGTAGCAAATGATGATGTGGTATTGGATGTGTGCAATGAAGTGATACTAGATTCTGAATGAAGAGGCTATGCTATATATAGTAAGGGGGGCTACTGGTTAGCCTAGCAAAAGAGCAGTCGGCTAGCAGCAAGACCTAAAAAACATAAATAAAACCTAATAAATCTAGAAAAAATCTCCTTTTTAGGGTTGGACAAAATGCCATTTTCACACACCTCCCCTCTCAGGCCTAAAAGGGGACCATGAGAGAAGATGAGAAAAAATGAAGGATGCCAGAGTCCCACACACACACTCTGGCAGAAGGAAAGTATCCCCCTCTGGAAGCAAAGTCTGATAAAGTCAGAGAGGGAGATTGTGATGGCAAAGGTAGTGAAGGTGAGTTGATGTAGATGGGTTGATAGTCTCCCAAAGTAAGATCTTGAACGGGGCTCTCCTTTGAGTAAGAAGTCCCATTCCCTGTGTGGTCCAAATCAGAGTTTAGAGAATCAACTTCTGGTAATAAAAATTGATCCTCCGGGAGTGCGGTTAGACGATCCATGCTGTGTGCTCTTGAGGTCTCCAATTCTTTGCTCACGATAGCTCTAATACCATGTGAGCGAAAAAGGACGAAAGGACTAGATGTACGAGAGATCAGAGCAAAAAAACAAAGCATGAAATGGGTGAGTGAGTGTATATATGATGGTGAGTGAAAATATGTACAAGAGCCCTTTGATGTGAGGTTACTCTGAGTAGTAGATCTATGCAGAAGCAAGGAGGATGTTAGAGCTGAAGCACAGTCAGTAACGAAGGCTCATGTCGATGTGAGGCAAAGGCACTCCGTGAGGTGGTCGGTGTCGAAGGCTCGTGTCGGATGCAGAGGCACTCTGAGGTCGTAGTGGGCGGCGGAAGGTGAAGTGATGATGTAGACTCTGGTGACAAGGGTGTTGTGGTACTTGAGTGGTGATGAAGAGCAGAGAGGGCTACTGTCCCAAGTGGTGTAGGGGTGCAAGATCTAGTGACAAGGGTGGTGCAATACCTGAGTGGTGGTGAGGAGTAGAGAGGGCTGCCGTCCTGAGTGGTGTTGATGGTGAAGATCAGTAGAGAGGACTGTCGTCTCGATGAGGTGAGTAGAGAGGGCTCTTGTCCCGATGTGAAATGTAGAAGAAAAATGATGTCCTATAGCAGAGAGTGGGCTGCTGTCCCAAGGTGTGAGTTGATGTAAAACGCTGGTATGCTCTATGTAGCAGAGAGGGCTGCTGTCCCATGAGCTGAGGTAAAAATGCTGGTGTGCTCTATGTAGCAGAGAGGACTGCTGTCGCCTGAGCTGAGGTAAAACGCTGATGTCCTGGAGCTGACAGGTGAAGATGATGAAGCAGATAGATTGTAGGTGCCGGTAGCAACAACAGCAGCAACAGATGATGACGTGGTACCGGATGCGTGCAATGAAGTGGTACTAGATGCTGAATGAAGGGCTATGCTATGTATAGTAAGGGGGCTGCTGGTAGGCCCAGCAAAAGGATAGTCGACCAGTAGTAAGACCTCAAAAAATAAATAAAACCTAATAAATCCAGAAAAAATCCCCTTTTTAGGGCTGGACAAAATGCCGTTGTCACACATGCATATGGGATGATATCCAAAATGAAATTTTGAAGATGCCAAGCCACTTCCATCAACAGATGAAGTGCAAGTGCAATTTCCTTCTAGATTTCGTGATTTGTGTTAGCATGGTCAAAGCAATCTAAGTTGCAGAGTTTATAGGTGGATTCAATTTGGAGTTCTACACATTGCAAGAGTCCGAAACCATGGTTGAGGATATCATCTTTGCAAGGATATCTGGCAGAAATTGAAGTTGCAGAGTAGTGAGAACTTGAGTTGTGATGAAGGCAAGAATACCCACAGTAAGATCCTAATTCTTTACCGGTATGTGATGAGAGAGAACCTTCTTTGCTATCAGAGGTGCTTGGGAAAGTCTCTTCGACATTGTTGATGGTTTTTTCCGTTGTTGTACCACCATAGGATGTCTCATGCATCAATTTCCAACTGTATGCATTAAGGTAATTCAGGGCATGGATAGGGTAGTATAGGAAAGCTAAGGTTGAGGAGCAAACTTTTGTGAGCCCTCATCAAGGGACATGGTTGGTGAGGTGACTCTGATGAAGAAGAAGAAAAGATTTCATCAAATGCCTAGGTTTTGGGGGCTTATAGAGGCCACGGAGTGTCCTAGATCAATCCCTTTGAGTAGAGTTGAGGATTGAAAGACCCTTTAGTATGGGGAAAAGGGTGGGTCCTCCCAATTGAGCCCACAACCAGCAGTTCAAGCAACTGATGAGGGAAAATTGGCCTATAAAAAGCTGCATGGCTTCCTAAATCCTCAGGTTTTGAGTTTGGTAATTGTGAGAGCACAATGAACATTTCAGTAGTTGTACTCTTTTTTTAGAGAAGAAGAAACACAATTGTGTATTGTATTCCATTATTACATTAGAGAATTGCATGATTACAATGATGAAGAAGGTGGTAGGTGGTTATGCCCTTCATGTGAACATTCCATGACATCTACACCCTTCCATGGCATTCCCACACACTCGTGCACACTTGCATCTCTTCATATCATTTATCAACCATACAAATGAACCTTATTACATTTGTATCTCATCAACATTAGGTTAAGTTTGTCATTACACAGATTTATCACACTACTTTTAACTGCCAGGAGCCCCCTCCCACGACAGAGGCCATGATGGTTCAACAAATGATAAAGGATTGTTGGGGTTGGAAGGCTTAAGAAGAAGAGGAAGACTAAGATTAATAAGATCAGAGGGATAGGAGGGGCATTCTAGCCATTCTGACCTAGTGTAGTGTCATGTGCATGCTTGTGATTTATATTCCATCATTTAAACTCTTTGGCATTGTTGTAAAGGAAAAGCCTTAAAAATTGAGTGTTGCTTATAGACATGCATGGTTATTTGCATTTGGGCAATAGTGCCACCATGTATAACAAACCACCAGACTTAGGGTGAGAGGGACATAGCATTTGGACCTCTGCCCATGATTTAAATTTTGCCACTGATAATTTATCCATCCTTTGGCATGATAGGACTCATATTGCAATTAATAAACCAGGTAAGCCAATGGATGATGGAAGAAACCCAACCTTAGTAGATAGATTGGGTGGCTTCTTTAGTAGACCCTCCAAAGACTGGCTTAGTTGTCTATCATGGATGAGAATCTACGCAGGGGGTTTTAAGAGTTGCTAGGCCTTTAGAAATAAAAAAGGGGTTTCCAAGCATGCATTCAAAGCTTACAAGGAGGAGCACAAAAAAAGGAGCTATTTGGTCATATAAAAGGGGTTTCCAAGCATGTATTCATAGCTTATAGGGAGCACAGAAAAAAGGAGCTAGTTGGTCATATAAAAGATGAAAATGGTAATTGGATGTCTAAACCTAGTGAGATTGATGGGTGTCATATCTAGGGGCAGTCTTAAGCATGAAAGGACTTCTCCCAAAATAGGTTCTAAGATGAAGGGCCCCTCCTCAAATTGTTACCTAAAGTTATATCTCATGATATAGTAGCTTGGATGGAGAGACCTTTGGCTCAATTTGAATGTTGGCAAGCCTTAAACTTGTTAGGCAAAAAAAAAAACCCAGGATGGGATGGGTTATTTTTTCTAGCTTTTTGGACTCCCCCCAAGGATATTTGATGTAAACCTTTGATAGGGCCTTTATTTTAGGGCTTGTGGACAAGTATTTGAAGCAAGGGGTCATTAATCTTATCCTTTAGAAGCAAATTGTAACTTATCCTTTAGACCTATAACTCTATTATCTGTGGTGTATAAAATTTTGGCCAAGATCGTTGCAGTCAGATTGGCCCCATTCTATAAGAAGTGGTATCTAAAAGGCAACGTGGATTTATCAAAGGGAGATCCATTAATGACAATATCATGGTTGCCTTAGTTGGAAATGAGTGCAAAAGTGTCTTATAATTCAATTGGATCTTGAGAAGGCTTATGACAGAGTGCATTGGTCATTCATCTCTAGGGTAATGGAGAAGATCGGGTTTTGTTTCAAGATGGCCATTTGTATTTACTCTCTCACATTTGGCGTCTCTTCTCACTTGTTATTAAATGGACTTCTTGTAGTAGGTTGCTTTGAGGTGATAAGGAGGTTTGTCAGTAGAGTAGACAAGGGTTCCCCCTAGCCCCCTTGTTGTTTTCTTTGGCTACTCACCCTTTAATTTTGGCCCTTGAAGTGGTTGCTGGGGGAAGGGAAAATTGTGGGTCTATAGCTTTAGGCAGGGGAACATGTGGTTATCCATGGATGTTTCTCTTCTTTTCTTACAAGATGATAATAGTATCGTAAGAAAGGCTTTGGCTATTATTCAAATATTTGTAGATGCTTTAGTGTCTAAATGTAATATTTTCAAATCTAGAATAATTAGTTTGACTGAAGATGAGACAACTAGATGGGGGTGCCATGTCATCAAGAAAGGGGAAATATTTATACATTTGGGGTCTCTATTAGGGTTGGGGTTTCTAATAAGGATTTCATTAAATGGGCACTTAACAAGGTTATACTTAAAATAGGAAGTGGGAGGGGGTTGTTTTATAATCCTTTCATGTTAGAGTGGACTTAATGACTCCATTCTTAATGCATATATTATGTTTTTATGTCCAATAATTAGGAGTGTACATTGGGATTATTTTATGTCTTATATCAAGATATTTTGATGGAAAAATCAAAAAAGTCAAAAGAAGCGTTCTTCTTGGTTGGCATGCAAAAAGATGTGCATGCATAAGGAGTTGGGGGGATTAGGGATTTTATTCTTTCCCATTCATGCCAAGGCTAGGTTTGCTGCTCTCTTGCCTAAGTGTTTGAACCAAGGTGGAAGCTGGTCCAAGATGTTGAAGCAGATAGAAGAAGGGACCAGTGTAAAACAAAAAGGGGCTTGGAAGGGCCTTTACTAGATTGATAAGGCTTGCTACTCCCTTGCCTAAGTTTTTAAACCAAAGTGAAAGCTACTCCCTTTACTAGATTGATAAGGCTTGCTACTCCCTTGCCTAAGTTTTTAAACCAAAGTGAAAGCTAGTCTAAGATGTTGAAGTGGATAGTGGAAGGAACTAGCGTAGGGTAGCTGTAGGTGGTAGTATGGGTTTGGGTAGGTAGGTTATTCCTAAGGCAAGTTAGGATATTGTGGAGGATAGCCGTGCAAGGCTGGTTTGTATTGTGGCATGTATGCTCCTTCTAGAGTTAGATCTAACTCGAAGCTCCCTACTCCGTGCCACATGGCTCCCATGGTTGCGTTTTTGGTAGCTTGTATGGACTCCTCGGCCCTAGTGTCTTGAGTGGTTAATGTGACCTATGTAGTCATGTTGAATTGTTTGATCTAGCTCAGAGCTCCCTACTCTACACCGCATGGCTCCCATGGTTGTGCATTTGGTAGCTTGGATGGACTCCTCTTTCCTACTGGCTTAAGTGGTTATTGTGGCCTCTATAGTAGTCATGTTGTTGAACCTAAACCCCCCTGCAGCACTGCTCGTACCAAGGTTAGATGTATTGAAGCGAAGGGGACAGTGGGTCTCCAAGCTATTTCAAACACACTAAGGTTTGTGTTCTGTGAGCTGGCGGAGCCAAAAGCTATTAAAGTAGTGGCGGTCTCAGTAACCATTCCTATTGTGGTTCTAGGAGGGTTACTCCTTCCTCTATAGGATTGATTCTTCTTGTTCCTGCCAAGGCATACTGGTTAGCATCCATATTAGTAGCGGTCCATGCTTGGTCTTTCTTAGTCACTTATTGGTCGATTTGATGAGTCTTTGACCACTCCTCCGTTGGACCACTTGCGATGAATTTCTAGTGACGTCTCCTTTGTTATAGGGGAGTCAGGAACTCCAACTTCTTGGTCCATACACATGTGGTGGCTGGGTGATGGCCTCTACTACCTAAAGACACACAAGAAGAAGACACAATGGGATTAGAAATGGGGGACACTGAAATCCCTGCTCCAAGGGCACCAATCAAACCTGCAACTGTCCTCAACCTTCCAACTGACTCCGTTAGACACCTAAACACCCTCCCAACCTCCCAATTTGACCCAACTGTGCCTCCTCTAGCTTTCCTCTTAGATCAGCTTTGACCTCCAGCACCTCTGATACTCCACCTAAAAGCCTCTCCTAACCTCAGCTGACATCCAGTTGACCAAAACAAGTCCCAACAACAGCAGTAGTTGACATAGAATTGACTGAAATCTGTCTTCAAAATCCTCCACTTGTCCCCAGTCCAAAATAAGTCCTCTACGATCCTCTACTGTCCTCGAAGGTCAGCTAACTTAAAACCACAACCCAGGACCTCCCTGGACACTATCCCGACCCTCTTTTAACCTTCTGCTGTCTGAACTTAATTGAATCCTGCCTCAGAAATCTGACACAGAACCGACTGACTCAAAAACTTCAACTGATGTAGAAACCTTCTCCGAATGTCCTCGGACATCCACATGCCCTTAGGCAGCTCTTAACTTGAAGAGATATCACATTATAGGTTGTCTGCTGACTATAGCTGACACACAACTACTTTAAATCTGATTGAGCCTGACCAAGCCAACTAAACTGACTCAACTGATGCATGCATCCTCTCCTCTGCATCCATTGACACTCTCAAGCCCTCAAAACACTCAAATCTCCCAAGGATCTAAATATATAGCCACTCAACCTACAGCAACCTGACACAAAACTGACCCTGAATCATCATTTTGACCACTAACTTGTCTGATTTGCTGACTACTGTGACTGCTTCTAACAGTCCCTAGATTGTCAGATTAGACTCACAAAACAACTCTCTCAAACTCAAACAAACCAAGGCAAGCCCTTTCCACCTTCAGTTGTGGACTCTCAATTGACCCTGTACCTTTACTTCTCAACTCACACAAATTGAGTTAGCATTGACTCAGATGTAGTATACCCAACACCAAATCCACACACACAGGCCCTTAATCACCAAGAACTCAATCAAAACCACACATATCTCACAACTGAAACATCAAAACAAAAGATTATACATCCATTTATAGGCTGACACAATCCAAACACTGTCTTCATCAGATATACAAAAACTTAATTGTGTCTCAACGACAGCCTTGAGACCTAGGCACCAGCATGAGAAGAAAACACAAAGATCAAGGACTCCCTGTGCAAGTGAACCCCAATGATAACACTTCCATCCACTGCCACGAACGACATGCCTTTGCCACTCAAAAAAGCACTTAACTGATAGAAAACAGCTCCAAGTGATCAGAATTGAACTGAATCAAGTCTCTAACGGAGATCAGCTCCTTACAGATCCAAGGGGTGAAAGCATGTATAGGTGGTACCACTTTTTTCACCTTTTGGTGGTACCACCAATAGCCCCTAAAAGGAGGAAAGTTTAGTGTTTTTAAAATTATGTATATGGAAAATAGTGGGCCATCATAATATTAATTGGGCCCCCTCTTCAAAGCATGCAATGATTTGGCGCCCCCCTTCTCTTAATATGGAAAATAGTGGGCCATCATGAAAAGGAAACGGGCCACCCTCCTTTAAGCATGCATTGATTTGGCATGTCGTCTGCGCCCACCTCCTCTTCTCCCTCCTTTGCTCCGTTCCTGCATTCCCTCTCACCAAGCGAGCTTCCTACCCATTCATCCCTCTGCTGCCTCGCATCACTCACGGTTTCACCGTTTCACAGCCGTGTGCGCAGAGATGAGTGATCCCACCCCCAAGAAGAACACCCCCCCAGGAGGTGCAAGAGACCCTTTGCGGATGCTGACTCAGTCGTGCAGACCCCTTCACCGATGCCAGAGCAAGGTGAAGCTTCCCAAACAACATGCGGCCCCCCAACAGGAAAGTCTGCTCGGAAAGGTATTGTGCCCCTCTTACGTGTCTGCTGCATGCACATATCCTTCTTACACATCTCCTCCATTGGCTTTTGTTTGCACATTATTTTCCTGTCAATGCATGCTCCCCTTGAGAACTAACGTTTGCTTGTTCTCTTATTGACAGCGTCATCTGAGTACGTAAAGCTCTCCCATTTTTGCTACTCAGCAGCTGAGTTGCATGCTGAGTACGGCTTGAGCATGGAGGGCAAGCTGCCCAAAGACCTTACTGTCGAGGATTTGCCACCTGAGGAGTGACTGAGTGTCTTCAAAGTTCCTGAAAAGAAGAAGACAAAGGTCTTCCTGCATATGGTGCAGGATCACCTATACGATGCTTGCCGTCTTTTGTATCAGAAAGTGTACCAGGCTGCCCCCTCTAATGGGGAACTAATGACAAAGTTTGCTAGGGGGTTTGCCTTTGAGAATTGTGCAACCGCTAAAGCTCAACCCGAAGTCACAAGATTGCATGGGCTGTGGTGAGTGGTATGGTCTTGGAGAATGTGAAGGCTCAACGGGGAGGTTTGAATCGCAAAGTGAGGAAGTTCATGTCCGATTACGGTGTTTCTGTCTTATATGGACAAACAGAGCATGCTGTTGACTCCTACGCCTTGACAGTGTCTAATCACCCTACAAAACCGACTGAGGTTGCATCCCAGCCCCTATACATAGAATGGTTAGGTAGAATTGCTGAAGATCTTGATGGGCAGGCCCATATTGCTAAAGCGAAGGTTGGTTCTGCTAAATTGGTCTTAGCAAAGAAGAGGGATTTGTGGCTACGCAATGAAGGCACCTATTTGGCCTATGCCCCGATTATAGTAGAGATGGAGAGACTTAGAGCAGACATGGAGATATTAAAAGCATCTCCCCTAGAAAATGAAGCTCTCATTCTGAAGAAGGAAGCTGAGATAGGAGTGCTGGAGAGGGTGGTCTCAGTGGCTTCTGGTGCTGTGACGTCTGCAGAGATGAAGGAGGAGGTGTCCACTATGCAGGTACTTTTGAAAACTCAAGCATTTTTCTATCCTTTAAGTAGTGGTCCAAGCACTTGCAAGTGATATATGCACTTGCAAGTGATTAAGCACTTGAAAGTGCTCATACATTTACACCACTTGCAAGTGCTTGTTTCACTTGCAAGTGCTTAGAGGTCATCGAGTTCATAGAACACTCATAAGTATTGAGACCACTTGCAAGTGCTGTGACCACTTGCAAGTGTTATACCACTGTAAGTGCTTACATCACTAGCAAGTGCATAGATATCATGCAAGTTCTTAGAAGTTTAACAAGTGCTTAGACAACTTGAAGGTGCTGCAAGTGGTCATACCTTTTGCAAGTGGTCATACCACTTGCAAGTGCTAAGGCCACTTGTAAGTGTTCATGCCTTTTGCAAGTTCTAAGACCACTTGCAAGTGTTCATACCACTTGCAAGTGCCTAGGCCACTAGCAAAGTTCAAGACCACTTGCAAGTGTTCATACCGCTTTCAAGTGCTCATACCACTTGCAAGTGCTTAGACCACTTGAAGGTGCTAAGACCACTTCCAAGTGGTCATACCACTTGCAAGTGCTAAGGCCACTTGTAAGTGTTCATGCCTTTTGCAAGTTCTAAGACCACTTGCAAGTGTTCATACCACTTGCAAGTGCCTAGGCCACTAGCGAAGTTCAAGACCACTTGAAAGTGTTCATACCGCTTTCAAGTGCTCATACCACTTGTTGCAAGTGCTTAGACCACTTGAAGGTGCTAAGACCACTTGCAAGTGGTCCTACCACTTGCAAGTGCTAAGGCCACTTGTAAGTGTTCATGCCTTTTGCAAGTTCTAAGACCACTTGCAAGTGTTCATACCACTTGCAAGTGCCTAGACCACTTGCAAGTGCCTAGACCACTTGCAAAGTTCAATACCACTTGAAAGTGTTCATACCGCTTTCAAGTGCTTAAAAAACTAGCAAAAGCACAAAGCACATACAATTTCTAAGACCTTTAACAGGTGCTTAGAACACTTGGAAGAGCCACTTGCGAAGTTCAATACCACTTGAAAGTGTTCATACCGCTTTCAAGTGCTTAAAAAACTAGCAAAAGCACAAAGCACATACAATTTCTAAGACCTTTAACAGGTGCTTAGAACACTTGGAAGAGCTTAGACCACTTTCAAGTGGTTGCATCATTTGCAAGTGCTTAGACCACTTTCAAGTGCCTAGACCACTCCTGGTGCTTAGACCTTAGGGCACTGCACAGACCACTGACAGGTGCTCAAACCACTTACACATGCTTGAAAGCTCTGATGGCTGGTTGTTTTTCATTATGTGCAGGCTTCGGTTGAGGAAATGGAGCATGTGTTATGTGAGCTGAGGAGACAAGCCTCCTTCGTGAAGGAGGCATACACTTTCTTGAAGAGAGAGGGGAGAGCCCTTCTAGTGCCTACCCCGCCTGCCAAGTCTGTCCTAGGTGCTGACGCTGTCCTCATTGGTGGATCTTGTGTGGCATGTGGCCAGCTGCTGTCAAGCAAACATGCGGCCGGCGTTTATTATCTGCCATGTGCCCACAAGTACCACCCCTTTTGCTTTTCCATTGTCTATGCGACTAAGCCCAAGTGCATTGTTCCGGACTGTTCGTGGGAGATATCACTTGTAGCAAGATGTTGGGCACTTGCGAATGCATATGAGGAGTCCATAGGTAAGGCATGCCTCTTTCATAGGACAAGATTCATGCTACTTTTGATATGTACAGTAATTATTTGTTATGTCATCTCAGGTGGGCCAGAGGCTGGTGAGGGGGTGGACCCAGTCGCTTCCACCTCGTCCATGCATGATGTGGACGCCCCCTTCGACCTAGACGCCTTGATGATGAAATACAAAAACATGGTGGGTGGTTGTAGTCTGTCTGCTGAAAAAACTGATGCGCTTGGTGATGGAGGCATCCTGAGGGGGAGACACCTGGTTCTGAGATCACACAAAAGGTAATTTTGGTTGCTGTAACATGTTATCCTCAGACATGATTATCCATGATCATTGTGATCATATTAACTACCTGTGCTCCTAACTTGATTTCCTATTGCTATCCCAGGTACTGATGTCATTAAGACATTAAGTCATGTTAGTGATCCAATTGGAGAGCCAAGCCGCATCGACAAAGGTGTACATACTGAAGAGGAGTTGGACCCAGATATGGAAGAGACCCTCCAATTTGTTGTAGGAGAGTTGCGGAAGAAGAAGAAAAGGCAAGTGGACTCTTCTGGACCCCAAGAAAAGTACTAATCCAATTTTCCCCAAAGCCCGAGCATGCAAGAAGCTTTAGCTTCTTGCAACTTTGTAAGTTTTTGCTCATGCAAGCCACATTATTTTGCAGCAATATAATATATAAGTCCTTTGTCTCAGTGTCTGTGCGTGTCCTGACCATCTTAATTGTTGTGCATGTAGTTAAAATTCAAGTTGTTGGCTCGAAAACCCTACCACTGATGAGGTAGAGCACATTGAGCACTGTCCTCCACGCTATCAGTTTCGACGCTTCAATGACTCTCGACCTGGCAGTCGTTGTTGACTTCAACAAGGTTCTTTTGTGCGTGCACGATAAGCGCAGGACAGAGATTCCCCCAAATGTCTCAACGTTGTACTTTTCCAAAGTCTTTGAGGATGAGAACATCACCTATTACGTATGGCAGGATGCAGAGGTGTTCTTACTTGCATTGAGTCAGGTTGCAAAGGTATTTGTGTGGACCTCCCACAGTGGCAGGGAATTGGAGACAGCCATGGATAAGTGCCTGCCTCAAGTCAAGAAATGCATGAGTGGATGGCTGTCGCAAACTGCTTGCCATGTTTGCACTTGGCGCTTTGATATTCCTCCTAGGCCAATGTTCTTGAAAAACCTGGATACCTTCTGGCATCTTTTCCCGAAATTCAATAAGACAAATACACTTGTGCTAGATGATATTCCTCCTAGGCCAATGTTCTTGAAAAACCTGGATACCTTCTGGCATCTTTTCCCGAAATTCAATAAGACAAATACACTTGTGCTAGATGACTCTGTATAAAATGTACTCTAATGATCCTGCATGCTATGTGATCCTTCCTGAAGTGGAGAAGCAGATTGAGGGGCAGTGGGAAATTTTTTTGAAACAGGATGTGGCTGACTTTGTGTTGTAGTGGGTAGAGAGTGTGCTGACAGAGTAAAAACTGTCAGAGAGTGCTCTTTTGATATCAGGGATGATGCCTTGCAACGGTTGAATTGGAGAATCGTGCGGAACAATGTTGAGGAAACGAAAGAAATTGAAGCCCCCAACCTAGATCCTAAAGAAAGAAAGTATAAGCATCCAAAGAGTAAAACAGCAAATTAGAAGTGCTTTTGCATGCATTTTTTCCATTGTACAGAGGGCTGCCTGTAGCCCCTTCACTGCCATGACACCATGCCCTTATTGTGTAGCCTAATGTGCTCTGACACTGTGCCTTTATTGTGTGGCTAACTTCCAACACTCCTTGACATATATACAAACAAAAATGGTTTTGACCTTGGAATGATTTTGTGTCGATCTGGTGTCATTTTCTTTAGTTTATACTGTGGTTGCATTTTGTGGACTCTTAAGAAAGTGATGGTTTGAAAGCGCTTGTCTAGGTACTGAAGTGCTTGTCAAGTGGTTTAAAAGTGCTGGTCAAGTGGTTTGAAAATGCTTGTCAAGTGGTTTGAAAGTGCTTGTCTAGGTATTGAAGTGCTTGTCAAGTGGTTTGAAAGTGCTTGTCTAGATACTAAAAGTGCTTGTCCAGGTACTGAAGTGCTTGACAAGAATTTATCAAGTGGTCTGAAAGTACTAAACATGTGCTTGTCTAGGTACTAGAAAGTGCTGGTCAAGTAATCTGAAAGTGTTTGTCAAGGTGCTTAAAGCGCTTGTCAAGTGGTCTGGAATGCTTGTCTAGGTACTAAAAGAACTTGACAGGTGCTTACCATGTGGCCTCCAAGTGCTTGTCAAGTGCTTGTGTAGGAACTTCAATTGTTTGGGAAGTGCTCGTCAAGTGGTTTGAAAGTGCTTGTCTAGGTACTTAAAGTGCTTGTCTAGTTACTTAAAGTGCTTGTTTAGGTACTTAAAGTGCTTTTCAAGTAATCTGAAAGTGCTTGTGTAGATCCTAGAAGTGCTTGTGTAGGTACTAGAAGTGCTTGTCAAGTGGTCTTAAAGTGCCTGTCTACTACTGAAAGTGCTGTCAAAGAGTTGAACGTGCAAAATAGTGCTTCTTAGGAGGACGCATTGTGCTAGCTTGAAAGTTAGAACTTACAAGTTCTCCTCTGGGGGCATGCTATTATAGATTTATTCAAATACATCATTTGACAATTCATATACATTAGGCTCACCTTCTACCGAGCACATCGGAAACCTGATGCATTGTAGCAGGTGGGAGTAGATAAAAGCAGGGGGCTTGTCATCCAAAAGAACGTAGGTGTCATCTTGGCCATTTACCTTGTCGTAGAAGAGTCCCTCAACGACAAATGAGTTCTTTTGAATACGGTTATGCCATTCATCCCTTTCAGATTTGATGGTCAAGCGCTTGGTTTTAGTGCACTTCAAGATGTAGAAGTCTGCACCTGGCTCTTCTGCATTCACTGCGAAGTTCTGGCCAACCATCAAGGCATCACTTAGGTCATCATGGTGGCCAGCATACATGGGGGCTCCTGGTAACTCATCATCGCTGGATGCTTCTCCATCGTTTTGAACATTGACAGTCGGTTGTATTCGCAAGTACTGCCACCTCTCAACGTGGTCCTTGTTTACACATCTCCTCCATTGGCCTTTCATGCACGCATGGCAAAAGCAGGACAATGGTCTGCACCGTAGCCCGTGCATATCTGATTGACTGTAGCCCGTGCATATCTGATTGACTGTAGCCGTTGACACAGTGGAAGGATCGAGACCCTTTGATCCGCATGAAATCCCACTCTCTATCTCTGTCTACATCATCGAGCTTGACCTCCTAGAATCTACGATCGACTTTCTTCCCTGTCAATGGACATTCTTTCCTGAGGGTTGCGTTGAGGAATGCCACCACACTTGAAGCGTTATGTAACACCCATCCGTCAGATTTCAGTTGCTCTTGTGTGAGAGCTCTTTTGAGCACCGCACCAGCCCCATCGTGCTCACCCTTCCCATGGCCAGATGCAAAGAAACTGTGCATCATCTCAATACCTGTCATATTGAAGTATCGGGCTACAAAATAGAAAGGGTGCCTTGCTTTGAATTGTGAAGCAGCGCCATCAGACCACACCCAGTGTTGCTTGACATTGCATCCTTGAGCTTTCAGCCACTCATTGTGCAAAATAAAGTAGTGCTGCACAAACAAAGTGTCGTGGATTTTGTCATCAGAGATGTAGAAGTGGGTTGTCTTCCGAATGGTACCAAGCACATCGTGCAGGTACGAAATGTGGACCAAGATTGTCACTTGAGTTGAATACCAATGCATTAACTGAATTTCATTCTGCACCTTGAAGGAGTAATTCTCTGCAAAATCCACTACTGACACCACTACATCATTTGGAAATTTATCCAAACACTCTTTGAATTGTTCAGCTTGCCATCTGTACTTATAATTGTGTTTGATGAAGTTTTCCAATTTGCTTTGAAGCAAGGAAGTGAAAGTCCTCGGGCTGACTTGGCAAACAACAAGATCTTTTCGAGTTTTTGCTTGACCGTTCTTATCCACTTCCTGTGTAGGAACGTCATCAAAAAGCTTAACAGTCATCATAGAGATGTCATCACTTTTTTCATGTGGACACAAGGAGATCTGTTTAATGCCACAATGTTTGCATGTACCCAAAAGACATTGTCTACGGTGATAAGCACAGTCAATGGGTTTTGGGCACAATATAGACTCCCACAGGTCTGTTAAGCTTGGAAATGTGGCATTGGAGGCCGCGCACTGCGCTGTTCCATCATGAGAACTGCAAACAAGGCACCTGCAAACTGCAACTGCATGGCCGGCCATGTAGCCCATATCTTCCCTGGCGCATCTGATTAAGAGCTTCCTTGAAGTAGACAAGCTGCACATGGTATTCACAACAACAAGTGTTGCGGTCCTTCAACTTGCATACGAAGTATGGCTTTAGACCCTCAAAACATCTTAGGGAGATCCTTATGTTAGGATGAGCCACTTGGAATCGCATATAGAAGTCCCTCTGTGTGACAAAGAAGACAAATTTAGACACACTATCAAGCATTATAAATCATTCTGAAGCAACCTATAGCATTGGTAAGCATTATGACGCACTTTCAATCAGTGTAAAGCTATGACACTCATTGGGTAAAGCTCTTAGACGCACTTAGTAGCACTTTCTGCACCTAGCAGCACTAGTAAATGGTTGAAAAGCACTATAAAGCACTCTCAGGCACCTGCAAGCACTTAGAAACCTGAGGATCCATTTAGATGAACTTGGAATAACATGGAATTTCTTGGAAGCACTAGGAAACACTTAGAAGCAATTGGAAACACTAGCAAACACTTAGAAGCAAGTAAAGCACTTGGAAGCACTTGGAAGCACTTAGAAGCACACATGGAAGCACTTAGAGGCACATGGAATCACTAGCAAGCACTTAAAAGCACTTGGAAGCACTTAGAACCACTAGCAAACACTTGGAATCACTTGGAAGCACTTAGAAGCACATGGAAGCACTCTAGCAAGCACTAGAAGCACTTGGAAGCACTTGCAAGAACTTAGAAGCACTAGCAAGCAGTTAGAAGCACATGGAACTAGTAGAGATTGCTTGAGCACATGTTTCAAATGAAGAGTAAGATCTCTAACTCTCTTGATGCATTAATTTTTTTAATTATGTAGATAGAAACATAATGCTTGTTCACAATACAGGAAATGTAGGCTCCTTGACATATTGGTTGGTGGTGGCGAGTTCGCTATGAGGGGCGCCAAGATTTCGCCATCCGAGACAAAGCGTTCTTTGTGTGGATCCATCATCACGTGTACTGGTTCCAATTGATTGAGTACACGCTCCAATTGTACGTAAAGTTGGAGGCAGACTTACCTGCCATAGGCCGGCATGCACAAGAGAGCCACAATGGACTCTGGAGTAGGTATCACGGATGCCCTGAAATCTTATAGGAAGTCTCATTTTGAGAAGGTGTTTGCAAGGTGGAAATGGCAAATGCATTTCACCTTGGATCCTCACCAACAACCACACCTACCATGCACAACACAACGTCTCTTGTATAGGTATGTAGTAGCACACCTCTTTTGTTTTTTCATCTTACATGGTGGAGAAGTTGTTATTCTTATTATATTGGGTTCTTAGACTTCTTTAATATTTCTGTACTAGGTGGTGGAGAAGTAGTGTGTGTGATCGGGTATATATTCCCAAGCATCCTTCAGACGCATGAGTGCTGTCTGAGACAGAGGAAACATCATTGTACCTCGAAGAGTGGATCAACAAGCTTCGGGGCAAGGACACATGGATACTTTGCCTATGGTGGATAGACTACCTAGAGGGGGAGTTTCCTCCAAAGGAAGCATAGAAGTTTCAGAGTACGTTTCATTGTGTACAATAGATCATGTGTATAAAGTGTGAAGCTTGTTTTTTTGGGAATTTAAAGTTTCAATGTTGGTTGATGAAAGATCCCTACCCTCTCCGCGCAAAACGAATTCTGGGGTGCTAGCAGCGGAAGTAGCACTTCTTGTGCAGGGCAGAGCCTCTCACTCGGGGCCTCGTCCCACAGATATCTGGACAAAAGACTAATCCCTCGGTTCTTCCAAAACCAAACCCAGAAAAACTTCCCTCGCCCACCAGCAGACATAGGCGATTCCTCCAGGATATTTTATTCTAACGTAGTCAAGGTCTTCACTAACGAAACTTATCCGACCGAACCCATAAATCTTATGGTGGTTAGATCAAGGAAGAGACTTACACTTGGATCATAGAGACCAATGCCTTTTTCCTCGTCAAGAGGCGCAGCTGTTGATTCTTTTCCATAGACCAAGGACTATCTGGGATTTACTTCATCTATCATAACATAACAGAATTGAGTCTCATTTTAGGGATCCATCAGTCCAGCCTAACCCCATCCAATCCCATGGGTTAGGATCCATTTAGGAATTTGGTTATGTTTTGCCTCGGGTACCAGGGAAAAGAGTTCCCAGGTCCCCTAGCCTGAAGCAAACTTCAAGATAGTCACACCACTTACACACCCAATATGAAATTGCCTGTTTCATAGATTCAGCTCTCTTTAAAATAATCTTTTAATGAAACCATAGTATCACTGATCATAATCCTCCAAAATATCTAGCTTGAGTTCCAATTTGCAATCATTCCTTCGTTGGTGTATATACCTATGGCATCATTGGTAAAACCAAAACGCTCACCACCTGTTCACTCAGGGGCTTGAGAGCGTAGCATGCCTTTTGCAAGGTAATTACAACACTCACTTCATTACAACTCGATTCAAGTAGTGTAATCGTTATATAGTCATTGTCTTAAACTTTGGCGTCCATTTATATATATGCCAATTGTGAGCTTGTACTATGGTGGCAGGTGGTTACTCGGGACATTCACCGATCATGGGGATGCAGTCCTAGATTACTTTGCCGGTACTGGGACCATGGCTAAAGCATGCAAGACACTACAATGATATTGCATCAGTGTGGAGAGCGATGAGGTGTGCCTTAGTTCATGTCTACGATGATCGATCACTTGCCTCTATGCATGATGATTTGGGTCACCAATTTTTTAGGGGTGAGGTCAGTGATATACTCGATGGTAGTAGCAGATGGATGTGGGGCACTGTCTCCACACATTCCTTAGCCATATCCTCCACTCCTCCCAGTACTCCATGAGCCCAACAATGTCAAGTGCCTCGTCATGGCCACCTGGTGTTCCAATGGAGCCCCAATATCGACATGTTATGCCACATATATCCCCCGTGGATTCTTTTGTAGTGCCCTCATGATGGGCACCGTGGCCTAATCTTGTGAGGCTGCTATTCCCACCCGCACCTGCACCATTTGGTAGAGCTCACTACCCCATACCACCTTCCTTCTTCCACCAGCACCCGCGGCGTCTGTACTGATGTATTTCACTAGCTTATAATGAAAGAAATATATTGTTTTAGACATTATTGTTGTACACTCAAATTATGTCTATGGCAGTGTTTTTGGCTTCTTTCGTGACCATTTAGGAATTAAATTGACAATTGAGAGAGATGGAGCAATTGCAAAGAGATCTCAACGACACGAGAGAGAGAGAGAGAGAGAGAGAGAGAGAGAGAGAGAGAGAGAGAGAGAGAGAGTGAGTGAAAGAGAGAAAGAGGGTTTGAGAGAGACCTTAAAATAAATACATTTGTGTTTAAAATAGTTATTTTTATGCTTAAATAATTAATTTTATGCTTAAAATAGTAATTTTATTTTTGAGAAGTTATAAATACAGTGGAGATTGCCATGTTTCAATACTTTTCTTCTAGGCACACATCCCACCCCACCCTTCCCTTATATCTTTATACTGTAATAGGCTCTTTGTAAACTCTTGTATCATGGCTTCATCCAACAATCTCTCTAATACTACTACGTTTGCAAGAATCTTAAGAAAAACTCTTCAAACTTTCATGCACCTCAAAGAAAAGGATCCTAGTTTGAATGCCCTTATGGAAGCATTGACAATAACATCTGAAGTGCAGGAGCTCTATAGGAAGCTCACAATAGAGAAAGCAGTAGACCTTGTTAGCAAAAACATGCTATGAAAGCTATGTAAGTGATAATGGACAGACACCTAGAGACATAGGTGCTTCCTTTCCTCTCGTGAAGATCTTTATTGGCTTGTTACTCCAAAAGGAAGTTGAAGCCTATGGAAGGACTTAAAGGATATAGAAAGTTAAAAGTGGGAATGGAAGAACAATGATTTAACACTCCGTGGATGACTTAGAAAATGATGAATCAGAACTAGTAAGAGCATGCCAGGCATAAATGGACGTTGAATATCTAGTGGTCCCCACTAATGGAGAGGATGCTAGTACAAAAACTAGTTTCACCTTACCCACAGGAGAAGACTAGGGAAAGAACTAATCCATCCCATGAAACTCGGAACATGGATTAGGGGATGAGGATAGAAGAATCCATGCCATGGACTCTAAACTCTCAGATAATGACCAAAGAGTATCACACTCAATAGGTCCTATCCATTATCACCCAAAAACTATGTAGGTGATAATGGATAGACACCTAAAGACATAGCTGGGGTCTCTGTCTTCCTTTCCTCTCAAGTGAAAATCTCTATTGGCTCCGTACTCCAAGGAAGTCAAAGTCTATGGAAGGACTTAAAGGATTGGATGGATAGAAAGTTAAAAGCGGGAATGGAAGAATAACCGATTCAAGACTCCTTAGATGAGTTAGCAAATACTAAGGTAGAGGTCATTCACACCAAGCCTTCCCAAAGGTACTAGTGAATAAGCTAGGCCACTACTTTGAAAGCGATGACATGAATGTCATCTCGTCCCTGTGAAATATAAGGATAGCCAGTCACATTGCCATCTTAGATGAAGGGGCTGGAGTTAGCATCATTACCAAGCAGTGTTGAGAGAAATGGGGCCAAACACTACTAGCCTAATAGTCAAGCTTGTTGATGGAGCCACATCAAAACCCATGGGGTTAATTGCAAAAGCTGAGAATTAAAACTTTTGGCCCATGGGGTTAATTGCAAAACCTGAGAATTAAAGCTTTTGGCCCATGGGGTTAATTGCAACACCTGAGAATTAAAACTTTTGGCCTAAGTTTCTGCCACTCTTTCCTGTGGTGATGATGAACTTTTCTCAGCAGCCTAATTCCTGAGTGCATCCTAGTTGACCCTTCATGAGAGAGACTTGAATAGTCCATGATTGGGGTACAAATGTTCAGAAGAAATATGAAACCCGCAAAGTGAACCTACGAACATGGAAAACTCATCCAATGAGTGGCGGACCTTTTGCCGAAGACTCCAAAACCACCGATGACACCATTGAGCTAAACCTGTCTCACAAAACATTAGATGAGGAATGTGAAAATTCAAATTTTTCCTCACTTCCCCAGAGCCGAAAGACTTGAAAAATTGGATACACATTCTTGCAACTATGGACATCCTCCCAACAAAAACATGCACAAGATATACCGTGAGAGATGGTAAGGAAATCGCTTCCATCTATATGTTGAGCGTGTCATAGAGCAATACAACGTGCGCTTGAGTTTAAAGTCACTCTCTATGACCAGAGATGGTAGATTGGGGCCCAAAAAGAGAAAAAAGGGATGACCTATATGTCTTCTAGGGAGGAAAAGATATATGTTGAGCGTGTCACAGAGCAATACAACGTGCGCTCGAGTTTAAAGGCAATCTCTATGATCAAGAGATGGTAGATTGGGGCCCAAGAAGAGAAAAAAGGGATGATCTATATCTTTTCTAGGGAGGAAAGAAAATCATTGGCTTCTATACATCATAGCCATAGACTCCTCCCATGTAGATTTCTGTCATCAATGTCAAAAAGAGCTCAATCTTTCTAAAATTCCAATTAGGTTAATGGCCATAGAGAGAAATTACCCCATAGCATCTAGTGAGTCCATAAAACTCTCTTGCTCTCTGCAAGAAGGGCAAAGAACAAAGTCTTAGTAGGGAAGTTGAAGAAGAAGCCAAGCACACCCTACAAGAGAGCACATGTACAGAAGACCTTAGATAAGTGCTTAAGCATTTCAAAACATATAATGTGGGTGATAATAACTGCTAGGTCAACCTAGCAGGACTTAACGAGGATCCCATATACATTGGGGAGGACATATCTCTTTGAAGAAGAAAAAGACTTCATTGACCTAATCATAGAATTCCAAGACTGCTTTACTTGGGAATATACAGAAGAAGAAAAAGACTCCATTTACCTATCTCCTAAAGAAGAAAAAGACTTAATTGACCTAATCATAGAATTCCAAGAATGCTTTATTCGGAAATATACAAACACGAAGGGAATGCCACCCCCCCCCCCCCCCGAGGTGGTTAAGCACACCATTCCCATTATTGAATGACCATTGCAACCATCAAGGCATAGAGCCTACCAAATGAATCCAAAGTATTCTAGAATGGTCAAGTACAAGATTGATAAGCTCATCAAAGCTAGATTCATTTACCAGATAGAGCACATAGAATGGCTATCCCCAATGGTGATAGTACCTAAGAAAAATGGGAAGATTTGGGTTTTGTATTAACCTTAAAAAGTTTAATGCAACTCGTTACCATTCACCGAGCATGTGCTAGAATGAGCAACAATCAAGGAGGCCTACAACTTCCTTGATGAGTTCTTGGGCTATAACCAAGTGGAAATAAACCTAAATGATCAATATAAAATGGCATTTTCCATAGACTCAGGCACTTATTCATATAGAGTTATGCCATTCGGCCTATCCAACATCCTAATAAATTTCCAAAGGCTTATGTGCACAACATACAAGGAATACCTTAGGGAGTTCCTTGAAGTTTTCATGGATGACCTTTGTGTCCATTCCAAATGAAAAGCACATCTCTGGTGCCTCAGAAAGATACTAGAAAAATGCAAATTATATCAAATATCCCTCAACCACTCAAATGTCAATTTTAGGTTAGGCAATACTAGGCCACATCGTTTTTGAACATGGCATCTCCTCATGAAAATAAGGTGAAGCTAATTCTTGAGCTTCTACCACCCATTAACTTCAAGGGTGTCCAATGTTTCATGGGACATGTTGGATACTATAGACAATTTATAATCATGTACACACCGACATAGCGAGACCCTTGTACAAGCTCTACTTGTCATCTTTGAGTGGATAAATAAGTGTCAAAAGGCTTATGAAACTCTTAAGAAAGCCCTTGTTGAACACACCAATTCTTAGATTCCCCAATTGGGATATTATTTTTCATGTGCACACAGATGCCTCAACTTTTGTAATTAGCTGCATTTTGGCACAACTAGAAGAGCATAGCATGGATTTCCCTATTAGCTTTGCTAGTCGCCATCATTCACCACCCACAACGCTAAATGATGCTGAACAAAACTAGATGGAACAAGAAGGACTTTTGATGGCCTATGCCATAAAGAAGTACTGCCATTACCACGAAACAAGAAGGAATTTTGATGGTCTATGCCATAAAGAAGTACCACCATTATTTGTTTTATATTCTTTGTAGACCATCTGTCTCTACCCGGTCATTAATCCTTGCACCACATCAAGGATAACTTGATGGCTCTTAATCCTTCTAGAGTTTGATTTCACGATGATCATGCGGAAAAGCTCATAGCATGTGCATGCCAATCAATTTCCACACATCCCCAATGGAGAATCGTCAGCAGTATAGGACAAACTTCATGATGCCATATTCTTCAAACTTTGTGTTGTTCTAGAATGGGTCAAAGATATCGCCCATTATCTGGCTGATGGCCTTCCCCAAGGGAGACCCATAAATCATGACAAAGCACGACACCTTATCAAAAAGGCTACCTATTACCAATTGATTACGGGGCAATTGTACAAGTTAGGCTAAGACAAAATCATGAGGTGTTGTCCTCAAGAATTTGAATATGTTGACATCCTTGGGCATGGGGTAGCTAGAGGACATTTCTCTATAGACGCCACTGCTAAAAAAGTTTTGCTTATGATGGCCAACTTTGTTTGGAGGTGTGGCCAAATTTTTTGCTTTTCCTCATGGAACTGTAATGGAGTGAACCTTTGCTTGACCAGCATGTACGGTGGGTCCACTCACTATGTTGGTGTGGAGCATTGGTACCAAAAACTATATTGGTAGCAATGTGAGGTACTCCTTGCACTAGTCAGGTTGTATTCTGAAATCTTCCAGGTAGGGGTTGGTATCATATGTTTCTACTATGGTATACACCCCTTGTATGCACTAGATGCTGCCTTGCCACATGTGAAAGCAATAACTAATCATAAATGTAATAATGTGGATCTCTAGTAGATCAGCTAAGTGTGGATTTGCCAATTTTGTGTGACGTGCCACATTTTCCCACAAGTTTCCCTCTCCTCCCATTGGTAGCAACTCTTCTAAGTCTGGCATTGGGGCTCAAAGAGGGTATGGTACATTTGGTTGCCACCTTGATTCTATATTAGAGTAGGATTCTGGAAGAATTCTACTTGTAGGCTCAAATGGTGTAATCTGTATCAGCACCTTGAACATCAGTTTGGGCTTTAAGAGGGGGTTCTCGGCTCGTATGAGGCCCTCGTATTCTACAACTGATAAAGACTCCAAGACATTTCCATCAGGTGAAAGCTTGTAAATCATCTCGAGGGGGTAGATTACGTACCATCAAGCTGCCTGGGTGGAGATAGATTTGGCAAAAGAGTATCTAGAGAATACGCTGTCATGAAACTCATGGAGGTCTGTGATCTCTTCTGGGGCTATATTTGGATATTCAATATGTTCACACTCAAAATCATAGATGACATTAATGATCATTGCCTCCAGATGTTTATGCATCTTTTTATATAGTTTTATAATACCCATGGCATAATATAAGGTAGATTCTGATAGATTTAGATATTTATGGGTATCATAAACCTCAACCCACCCTTGGCTAATTATCCACTAGTAGCTGTGAGCAACAACCCCGTAGTTGGCCAGTTTGGATGGCATGTCATCTGGCATGAACAGGTCAAGTTTATTAACACTGTCATCAAGAATGACAAAATGTTGTAACACCCGACACCAACTATGAAGGTTGAGCACTATGGGGTGTAATTAGAAAAAGAAGATGTCAGCTGGGTTAGTAAGAACTACATCACCTTATAATATTCCCATTACTAATGTAGGGTCAGCATCCCTCTTCGTATTCTGATGTGTGAGGGTTAAATCTCCTAAATTGAGGTCTTCTATTAGATTAATTTCATATTGAAGAAGAGAGAGTGTTAGTGTAGATAAAAACAAAGTAAAATCTTGAGGCTCGAGGAGTCACTAGCAAAGAGCCTATCTCTGAATCATGCTCGATGAGTTGACGTAGCTCATTGGTGTGCTCACTCCTTTGAGGGCTTTGAGGGCATTCCTGGATGGTGAGCATTTGTTCTAGTTCCTGGATTCTTGTATCTTTGTCATTCTTGTATCGTTCTAGTTCCTGGATTCTTGTCATTGAGGAGTGTGGAAATTGTTGCTTTGTGTCGCCGCGAGCAGTTGTTGCTACTAGCTTTGTGTATCTTCTGTTGGCTGCTTCTTTGGCAATCCTGTGGGGGTGGTGGGCAGTGGCTTTAGCTTGAGCCTCCTCAAATTGCTTTAGGCATTCTTGTGCCAATGTTTAGTTGTTGTTGAGTTGCTAGTTAACATGCTCAAGAACTTATTGGTGGCTTACCAGCATCTGCTCCATTTGCTTTGTCTTGGCAGCACTGATAGCCTCATTGAGGTCCCTTAGATTTTTGGGGTGTGCTTTGTTGATATGTTCACGTTCTATGATGGTCCAAGCGGCATTTTGACAATTGTAGTATTGCTAAGAGACTACCTATGTCTTTAGGTTCTCTGGCAAGTGAGGGCTCCTTCCATGTGTTTGTCTCATATTCAATCCTAGGGAATGAATGGTTTGACAATTCTTTAGGTTCTCTGGCAAGTGAGGGCTCCTTCCATGTGTTTGTCTCATATTCAATCCTAGGGAATGAATGGTTTGACAATTCTTGATCTGCCTCTACAAACATTATTGCCATTAGTTCACTATGAGTCCCTTCCTCGGACTCTTCTGGAAGTGGAGTAGGTACATCCAATTTTCTTTCCTTCAACAACTCATTCCATGGATACATTGTATCCCTAGCCCTGTTAGCCCTCTAGAAGTGCCTTAGCTTCCTCAAGCTTTCTTATTTCCTCCTCATCATTTGGATGTTCTCCAACATCCTTGGGGGTTATTGGTCTCTCTTTTGCGCATGTCATGACATTTACTGGTGCGATATTTCTAGGCTGCACACTCATAGTCCTGATGATGGCATGGTTAGATGTAGAAGCATTGACATTGGTGCGATATGGGCAGTCCTTGATTAGATGATCAATACCACACTTAACACATGAAAGAGTTGGCATGGTGTTAGTCTACGCTGCTATTTGGATGAGTTTGACCAACATTAGCTAGATTTTTTAGAGGACACTCTGCTACTCGATGAGTTCCATTACAATGATAACACTACATGGGTCCCCTTATCGAGTTTATGTCTTTTCCCTTCCACTGTACTATGGTTTGAAACATTGGTATTAGCGTGCTCTTTTGTAAGACATAATACTCTGGTGTAATCTCTGTTGGTTCCTCATAGTAGTCGTTATTCACTTCTACTTCACACATAGCTTCCCCCTACTTCACTTCTCTGTTGGTTCCTCATAGTAGTCGTTATTCACTTCTACTTCACACATAGCTTCCCCCTCTTCCAAGGGTTATTCAATCAACACCTGGTTGATCTTGGTTTGTGGTGGTTGTGGTGGTAGAATAGGTAGTGGTAATGGCAACATGTCCTACATCTTGAACATTCCTCTTGGTAAGTAGGACGTATTCGGCTGCCATGCAGCCACATTGGGTTGCATTGGCAGTGTTGGTAAAGCTAGTGGCACTCTGGGTGCTAGCAATTATGCTAAAGGCTCGATCCTTGGATATCTGCACATGGCAGTATCGTGGTCTCCTAGTCTTTGACAGTGAGCATAATAGAGTAACTGCCTCGGTCTTAGGTGAGGGCATTTAGTGCTCGCATGATTTTATCTACAGATTGAGCACCAAATCAACTCTCTCCGTCGGGGGCAAAGATGGGAATTCCTTGATGCTTCTTTCCCATCCCTTACTTTTAACTTTTACAAAATGGTAGTATTGAGTTCTTCAACTATCATGTTGCCAACTTACTTGTCCCACATCCTGATGACTAGAGACTCGTGATACTGCTACCACTAAAGTTGCCTTGAAATCTTCTTGTTGCAGCAACTCAAGCATGTTATCTTCATATTCAGAGTAGTCAGTCAAGCATGTTATCTTCATATTCAGAGTAGTCAGTCAAGCTAATACCAGATAATCATGCATCTTATGATCTCGAACTCCTCTCCGAAAGCAGGGCAAAAATTGATCTCATCAGTTAGACTTTCCCTCAATTTTCATCTTGAGTTTAGGTGCTTGAGTCGAGAAACATAATCCTACATGGATTCATTTTTTTCTTGCTTGATGTTATGGAGTTGAGCCACAAGACTCCATCTATCACACCACTTTGAGCAAAGCTCGTATGAACACACTCTTAAGCTGCGTGAAATTGACTTTATCTTTAGGCTTTAAGGTTCGATACCATTGGTGGGCTTTCCCTTCTAAAGTTAGAGAAAAGGCATGTATCATGGTCAAATCATTCACCGGCCCACATGTTTCACATGTTGACTCAAATATCTCTATCTGTTAGATTGAGTCTCCATCTGCTGAGAACTTCTATATGAGTTTTGAAATAATGTGTGGCTTCATCTGCGATGGTCTAGATTCAAGGGCCATGCCTAGTTCCCTAACCATGCCTCTGCCCATTTCAACAACCATATTCAACAAATCCATCCTTGTGGCTGTATTTAGATCTACATGGGGATCCACTATAGGCCTCTGAGGAGCTATCCCCCCCATACCTACACCTCGTCCTCTACATGTGTAAGTCCATCTATCTAGACCGGGTCTAAGGCTAAGTCTGGGTAATTCCTCATCACCTAGCTCATCATTATCTACCTTTGTTAAATTAAGAGTTCCATGCTCTACAAGAATGTGGGATTATTGATCATTTAATTTATCTCCTCTCTTGTGTAGAGCCGATCCTCTCCTCCGGCAGATGCCCTAGGTAGATTGTCCACTTCTTCTTGTAATTCGAGGCCTTCCTCAGCCTTGGGCTCCTCATTTATGGATTCTAGGGTTGGTATCCCTCCGTCTGTCATTCCCATCCCCATGTTATCCATGGCTTCTCTAGATGATTCTATTTTCTTTGCCACGTGGCCGTAAACAGATTCAAATTACCAATTTCCCTATGTTTCGCCATCATTCTTCGCGTATCAGTCAAATTACCAATTTCACTCTTGTCTTTATAAGCTCATAAGCCACAATTGATGCTCTAATTTTGCCATCTCTATGTCAACCTCTAATTCCTCATATGTAGGGAAGAAGATTTGACCCATCTTGGCAGCATTTTTCTTGTCCCGCCTAACCCTAGGAGTCATTCCACTAAGTCTCAAAGGGTTAGTGTTCCTAGGTCCAAATGTTAGGGCTGTATGTAATGGTAAGTAAGGTTTTAGACCACATCCCACGCTCGTTGAGATGGACCCTTACTCGTAGATTGAGCCTCATCCTTTGTATTGGTTTGGAGACCAAAGAATCCCATGGCCATATCAAAGATTCTACTGGACTTTGCAGGAGAAGCAAGATTCCCTTCCTCTCCAATTCCGGAGAACCTTAGCCCTTCTTCCATGGATTCTTCACTATACTGGTCTCTATAGTGGTCAGATTTCCCCAAGCTTCAACACTCAATTGAGTGCTTGCCGAGTGACCTAAACTAACACTTTTCTGGTAGGAAGATCTTGGGTGGTTAGATGCATTGTTATCAAGGGTAGGATCATCTCCAATAAGTTTTCCTGACCTCAAGAGCATGAGAGAAAAAAGTTCAGCATGCAAACTCACTAGTCCAACTCTTTGCTCAGGTTTTTGTCGAACTATTGTTTTAGGCCATGAAACAACAGACTGGGTTTCACGTCATGAAATAGTAAATTTCATTTACAATTGCATCAATCTGAGTTAGGATGACTACTATAGTGCCCTTATGGCCATCTTTTACCTCCTTTAGTATGACAATTCTTCAATCCGTGAGAACAATCCTTTTCACGTCGTGAAATGGCAGTTCTCCATGAAATAGCAAACTGTGTTTCATGTCGTAAAAAAATTTTCTTGCACTTTCATGAGATAAGACTTTTCCATTTCCTTGTGTAGGATAAGTTGCAATAACTTCAGTAAGGCAATCTTGAGATTTTCGACGCTAATGGCAGGTAGGGTTTCACGTCATGAAATTCAATGAGTTTCACGTTGTGAAATGGCTTCGTGCACTTTCATACATTTGTCAGCGAAGCCAACAGAATGATTTTTTCAGTGATTTACAGTGTGATTTTCCTTCCCAATGTTTCCAGAATGATTGTGTCTATCAAAAGGAATGTAATGCAAATTACCAAGATTCTCCAATTCCGGAGAACCTTAGCCCTTCTTCCATGTATTCTTCACTACTGGTCTCTATAATGGTCAAATTTCTCCAAGCTTCAACACTCAATTGAGTGCTTGTCAAGTGACCTAAACTAACGCTTTTCTAGTAGGAAGATCCTGGGTGGTTAGATGCATTATCGTCAAGGGTAGGATCATCTCCAATAAGTTTTCCTGACCTCAAGAGCATGAGAGAAAAAAGTTCAGCATGCGAACCCACTAGTCCAACTCTTTGCTCAGGTTTTTGTCAGACTGACGTTTTAGGCCATGAAACAGCAGAATGGGTTTCACGTCGTGAAATAGTAGACTATGTCTCACGTTGTGAAATGTATTTCACACCGTGAACAACTTGTGTTTCACGCTTTGAAATTTTCGTTTACAATTGCATCAATCTAAGTTAGGATGACTACTATAGTGCCCTTATGGCCCTCTTTTACCTTAAGTATGACAATTCTTCAATTCGTGAACAATCCTTTTCATGTCGTGAAATGGCGGTTCTCCGTGAAATAGCAGACTGTGTTTTACGTCGTAAAAATATTTTCTTGCACTTTCATGAGATAAGACTTTTCCATTTCCTTGTGTCAGGATAAGTTGCACTAACTTCAGTAAGGCAATCTCAAGATTTTCGATGCTAATGGGCAAGTAGGGTTTCACGTCGTGAAATTCAATGAGTTTCACGTCATGAAATGGCTTCGTGCACTTTCATACATTTGTCAATCAAGCCAACATAATGATTTTTTCAGTGATTTACAGTGTGATTTTCCTTCCCAATGTATCCAAAATGATTGTGTCTAGCAAAAGGAATGTAATGCAAATTACCAACACAACCAATGCCTCTTTATTTTTGTGATTTTTTGAAAAAATAAAAAAAGGTGTGTCACCAACTTCTAATTCACGATAGCGAAATTGGTGACGAAAATAGCAAAATCAAAAGAAATTTCAAGTGTAGCTTTCCTCCAAGCATTACCAAGTACTCACACACACTTCAATACACACAAATTTTCACAACTAAGCTAATTTGCTCACTTCCACACACACCTTATTCACACTGTTTTTCATAATGCACTTCCAGAATGCAAAGGCATCATTGAATCCTGCATAGTAGAAGCTGGAGATCTAAGAAGATGGAAGAAACAATGGTGGTCTCCCCGATAATGGTGCCAAAAATGTTATGGCCTACTGCACCTCCTAAGAGAACTCCACACATTCACAAATGGAAGAAGCAATAGATAATAACTATCATAGGGTACTTACCAATTTTTCAAGCAATAGATAATAACTATCATAGGGTACTTACCAATTTTTCAAGCTCACGTCCCTTCAGGCTCTCCAAGCTTGCTTGCAAAAGCTCCAATCCTCCAATCTCCACCTCCACTCTGTCACACCATGGAGTCGCTCACACCACAATGCAAGGCAATCGTCCTCGAGTTGTCCTCTCTCTCTCCCACACACAAGCATGGAAGAGGCACATGCACTAGAGTACACACACTCTATCTCTCTCTCATACACAAGACAAGAAAATAGCTCTTATAGCACAACAACAGGAGATTGTGTCCTCCCATTATTTAGACTTGGGTGCCCAAAACTTACTAACTAACGCCTTTGGCTGGCTGTATATCATAATGTACAACATTTATAGTGCCTTTATATAACACTTAATAATGTCTTCAATGGGAGGAGTATCTTTGTTAATCCGAAATGGGATTAACACACACACACTATCTCATTTCCCATGGAATTCTTGGTACTAAGCTTAAGAATTTCCATCAAGGAGGGATTCGGAGGGAATGTATTGAGACTGATAGATTATTTGAACTTGAGTGTTTGGATGAAGCTTGACTGCATGCCTTCTCTATGGAATGATAGTCGAAAAGCTAAGGTGCAAGAAATGGTTCAATGAAAAGCTCAAGGACAAAGATATCAAAGTCGACGACATGGTTCTCCCATAAGTATAAAAACCAAAAGTGCAAGCTCAAGTGTAAGGGGCTAGGACCATTCCTTATTTGCGAACACACCCCACAAGGATCATCATGCATTGAAACACTTTGCAGTATCAAAATGTAAGGCTTCTTCAATGGTAGCAAACTTAGATGCTAATATGGCCCCTTGATTGAGAATTTCTTGAAGTCCATTCATTTAAAAAAAATGAAAGAATCTGCACTAAAATGAGAAGCTAAGGCTCACCAAGAAAAGCACAACTGTCATATTTCAATAAACATGGACCAAGTAATTGACATTGAAGAGGAGGACTGGGAGGTTATCGACATGGGTGCAAGCCATAACCTAATGTCCCATGCAACTTGATGCACGCTGCTACAACCATTGTTGAAAACCACAACTACTCAAGTTGAAAGAGTAGACATCATCACAAAACCCCATGCATAGGATCATTCACTACTATGTTTTACATTGGGAATAACCCCTTGGGAGGGAATAAGCCCTACAGGTACCATGCATGAAGAAGTGCTTCTGGGATGAGGATGGATGGGACACAATCAATGCCAAATAGACTGGGACTCCCGAACTGCTACCTTGCAACTAACTATCGATAGGTAATTGTCCCGATGATGGATAAGGAGCTTGTAAACTTCAACACAAGAGAATCTTATTCGTGGCTTCTCTAGATGTTTCTATTTTCTTTGCCACGTGGCCATAAACAGATTCAAATTACCACTTTCCCTATGTTTTTCCATCATTCTTCGCGGATCAAGCTCTTGCCTTTGTAAGCTTAGAAGCCACAATTGACGTTTTGATTCTGCCATCTTTATGACAACATCTAATTCCTCAGATGTGGGGAAGAAGATTTGACCCATCTTGGTAGCATTTTCCTTGTCCCGCCTAACCCTAGCAGTCATTCCACTAAGTCTCAAAGGGTTCTTGGGTCCATACGTTAGGGCTGTATGTGTTGGTAAGTCATGTTTTGGATTGTGTCCCATGTTCGTTGACGAACCCTTGCCGCCCATAAATCCATAAAACCCCCAATGCTTTCCCCTAGAACCAAGTTTTTCTAGCCTAGTGATAGCCCATTCTACGCCTTGCATACAAGTTGCCAAAGAGTCAAAGCATCTTTTGGCTTTTGGATAGTGTGCAAGTCATCCTCCATCTTCTTACATCTGTAACATTTACCATCCCCAATGTTAACTTTGAGAGCTCTCTGATGGGTCCAGATAGCTCTATGCATAACCAGCCAAGCCATGCATGCTTTCTTTGGCTCAACATACTTATTCCACACCTTACCAAAAAGGAAGTACCATTGAAATCTGTCCAAACTAAGACCCCAACTCTTATTAAGCTTGCAATGCATAGGGGGAGCCATCTACTTGGTTGGGATGGGCAGTAGGTTAGTGTACCCTCCACTGGAAGGCCTTAGGGTGTGGTAAGTCTCTAATAGAGAGTAACCAATAGTCTATGTGACTCACAAGCTAATCCTCTCACCAGTGAGATCTAACTGTGAATTAGACACATGTAAGTCCTTATCAACTCTGCTTTGGATAGCCATGTATTATTATGAGTATACCACACATCCCACCAACTGCATATATCTTTCTTATGCAGCCTAAGAGCACTCTCAGCCTAAATCTCACCAACTGGGGGGGAAGGGCCAGACAAGGCCACCACATAGAGAGTCTCTACCATGGATGCCCCAAGTGTTGCTAGGTTTTTTTGACAGTATTAGGTCCCCTTTCACAGCATTCCATGCAGACCAAAGGGATGTGACAAGAGGGCTACCCCAACAAGTTTGATGTGGAAACTACTCACCATAATTGTAAGGGGGAGAAGATTCTTCCATTTGGGGTGTTTTTTGAGTTTCAAATAGCTAGTATTCTTATTAATCAGCTAGGCCTATTCTTCTGAGGGGTGGAGAAAGCTTCTCAGGATCCATTTAGCAACCATTCTATCAACTAAATTTGTCACATATGTGAGGCCTAGTCCCCCTTTTCCAGTTTCTATACAACACCAATCCCATTTGACCTTGGGGATTTTCTTAATCCAGGGGTCCCCCTCCCCCCCCCACAGGAAGTCCCTACACAACCTAATGAGTTTTATTAGATCAACATCTGAGGGTCTCCAGCACCTCAGAAAGTAGATGACAGATGGACTATAAAGTGATTGATAATCATTTTTCTACCAGCAAAGATTAAGTTGCATTTCTTGCCATCTCGTGAGTTTGCATTCAACTTTGCTTGCCACCTCTTTTTTAGATTGACTTTGAAGCCCATTGGGATGCCCAAAAGTCTTAAAATAACCCCATCCTCCAAGGTGTTACATCTTGCCTGAATCAATCAATCAATCTGGAGGCTTCTCTATTAGAGTTCTAATGCCTATTTTTTAATGGTTAATTACAGAACCTGAGGCTCTATAGTAGATGTCCAAACCCGACCAAAAGCATCTAATACTCTGTCAGTATTTGCTACCATTGCATTGATGTCATTTGCAAACATCTGAGTGCACAATTGTTTACGATTGGGAGGGCAATACCCTGCATTTCACCTTTATCCATTCTGTCTTTAATCAACTAGTTAAGACCATTTGCAGCAATAGCATAAAGCTGAGGGGCTAGGGGCAACCTTGCCTAATAGACTTCGTTAGGGAGGCCTTAGGGCACTCCATTGACATTGACTCTTGATGTGGCATTTCCAAAAAGGGTACCCACCATCTAAATAAAGTGTTGGCCTGCACCCATATGCTTGAGAGATTCCAATACATAGTGCCAGCTGAGCCTATCATATGCCTTATTAAATTCTATTTTGAAGAAGATATACTCGTGTTCAGATTCTTCAGAAACTCCATACTCTCCCATAGAGTAATTATGGCATCTAGGATATACCTTCCTTTTAAGAAGCCCTTCTATTCCTGTTTGATCCAACTCTTTAGCTGGCTGGATAGTCTCATATCCAAGGCTTTTGCAAAGATTTTTTATGCATAGGTTAACATAGTTATGGGTCTCCAGCTTAGGTCCCCCTTCTCCCCTTTCTTATGGATGAATTTGATCCACCCCTCATTGATTGAGAGGGGGAGAGCCCCATATGATATAGCCTCTTGCCAGATAGCTAATAGAGGATCCACCAAGGTATCCTTGAAGGTTTTTTTTATGCATAGGTTAACATAGTTATGGGTCTCCAGCTTAGGTCCCCCTTCTCCCCTTTCTTATGGATGAATTTGATCCACCCCTCATTGATTGAGAGGGGGAGAGCCCCATATGATATAGCCTCTTGCCAGATAGCTAATAGAGGATCCACCAAGGTATCCTTGAAGGTTTTGTAGAATTCTAAGGGCATGCCATCCACTCCTAGGCTTTTCTTCACAAGTTAGCATAGTTATGGGTCTCCAGCAGCTCAGGTCCCCCTTCTCCCCTTACTTATGGATGAATCTCTAGCAGCTCAGGTCCCCCTTCTCCCCTTTCTTATGGATGAGTTTGATCCACCCCTCATTGATTGAGAGGGGGAGAGCCCCATATGATATAGCCTCTTGCCAGACAGCTAATAGAGGATCGACCAAGGTATCCTTGAAGGTTTTGTGGAATTTTGAGGGCATGCCATCCACTCTTGGGCTTGTCTTCCCCTTCAAATTGTCTATTGCCTTGCTTAATTCCTCCCTTGATAGATTGTTTTCCATAGTTTTAGAGAGGCCAACTGGAATAGTGGGTTTTCTGGCCTATCCTATGATAGCTACGCACTTGATCTGATTGTTTGTGATCTCACCCCCTTTGTTGAATATGATGTTAAAATGATGGAAGACCCTTTTCCTGTTGCCTTCTGTGAGAAACTATTGATGCCATTGGAATCTTTAAGAGGAGAGAGTTTATTCTTGCTTTGTTTAACCTTTACCATCTTGAACATTTCAGGTGTGGGTAGATCACTTTTCCCTGCCCACCAGTATCTAAAGAAGAGGTTGGCTTGTTGAAGATAAATCTCTTCCTCTCTCCTAATTTCTACTCTGGTTCTAAACATCTCATTTTGTGCTATGAGATCCTCCTTGTTTGCTTTATCCTCAAGCTCCTTCAGTTTTAGGCAAAGCATTTCTCTTCTCATTTTCATGATTCGTGTCACCTCCTTTTTGATGCAAATAGTGATTAAGTAGGTAGGAGTGAGTCCTCTACTAAAGAAATCTCCCCAAAGAATTGGTTGGCTTTAACATCTTCTTCTAAGATGAATACTTTATTCTGGTTGATGCTAAACATGAGGACAAACCAATATGATTATGTCCACCAACTTTGCATATGTCCTTGATCAGAGGCTTGTATACAGTTAATGAATTTTCATTGCTCTTTTTTACTTCTCGAGTGTCATGATCACTCAGAAGCTTTGCCTGGTTACCATCAACCCTTTTCCTAGTGCATACTTGTATACACTAACTATAACCAATATTATGGATAACCTCCGTTTCGTGAGACACAACTCCCAAATAAGATTGTTCTATTATCTTTTAGTACCTTACGTACTAGTTGACCGGCCTTGCATACTATAAGCAATGAAGAGTAAAGTAATCATTTACTCCCTTGGCCAATTCCTTTTACTTCTCGACTGTCAACTTAATCGAAAAATTCTTTTGGTGGATGAGACAACCTCAACCTTGCTCAGTCAACTCTTTTAAATTACTCGTACATTGGCATAGCACACATCACTAGGCATCCCATTCCACCTATTGTCTCCTAAGTACCTTCAACCGGTCATTAACACTAGACCCTGCCTTTTAAAAGTTTTGACGTTCTTGAATCTGGATCCAAGCAATAACTTCTTCTTTTTTACATTTCAATAAGTGAAACAATGTCCACATAGACATTTCTTTTTTATTGGCATACCTTTTTCAAGCAACTTATTTGCTTGATAGCTTTTTATGCATATATAGAAACAATTATAAGGTTCCTTGTACCATGTCTACCATTATGGAATCCATAACTACTCGTAATAATGCCTCTCTTTAATATGGTCAACTTTTCTTTTCACAAATGAGTACATGTCATTACTTTCTTTTACAATCACATACTCATACCTTTACGATGTGGCCAAAGCAAACATCACTTTATTATATCACCACCATGAGAATTTATAGTCTTTCCTCTTTTCCAAGGTTTTAGACTCTTATTTTATAGATAGATAGGCTGCATTTACCAGGCATTAAACTATCTTTATTAGGCATTAACGATCTTTTTCACTTTTGACCCTTCTTTAAGTGATTCCACTATCTTTTTTAAGTGATACCTTTTATCACTAGCAGCTGCATTTTCCTATTTGAGAGTTATCTCTTTTTTAAGTGATATTTAGCACCTTTGAATTGATCAAACAACTCATCTATCCTAGAAATAAGAAATTTATTTTTTATTGTGATTGAATTTAATCCACAATAATATATGCACAAGCACATATATATGCATCTTTTTTCTTCACCAATAATATAGGTGAAGTCTAGAGAGACTTACTTGGCCTAATAAAGCCTTGTTTTCTAAATATTCAGCCAACTTCTTTTCAACTTCTTGTGTTTCAGTCAAACTTATTCTATAAGATGACTTATTAATTGGCTTTGAATCCTTTAAAACTTCTATAGAATGATCTATCCGTCTATCTGCAGGTAAACGTTTTGGCAATGTTTTTGGAAAAACATCTTTAAATTCTTCTAATAAATTGTTCAAAGAAGAATTAACTACTTCACAATTACTTGAATCAAACTTTTCATAATGGTTTTTAAATTGAGGCATTGCATAATAGAAAAACATTTATTCTATTTCATTCTCTTGAGATGAAGCTTTTGGAGCTCAATATTACATATCAAAGGAGAAGATGGTACATTATGCTCTCCTTACAATGTAATAAATTTTCCTTTATGCTCAAATGTTAGTGTATTATGTAAATAGCTTCTCAAAAATGTTTTCCCCAATGAAAATAATTCAAGTGTGCATTCCTTTAGGCTTATGATTACCATTCCTAGTAAGTTCTTGTCCTTGGGACTTAGGACAATTCCTTTTATCATGTCTTGGCTCAAGACAAGAGAAACAAAGTTTTTCTTTAACCGCTCTCTCAAAATCTTACTTTTTTAAAAACTTACTAGGATTTGATTTTTGCTTTTTAAGAGGTTCTTCCTTTTTAAAGAAAAAAACCCTTTCTTTTTTGAGAACCAAAATTTTCTTCATGAGGCTTATATGAATTATTATTATTATTTTCTTTACGATTACCATTACCCATGGTATCGTCAAAATTTTTACAAATTTTATAGCCTCATCTAAGTTTTTTGGCGCTTTGAAGCAAGCTTGTACTCCCTTTTTAGGCCTCTAATGAAGCCTCTTACTTTTTGAAAATTATCTATTACCTTAAGCTTTAAGATAATGTCTCTATAGCAAGCTATATATTGAGTGAGATTTAAATTCTTTTGTTCCATAGAACAATTATCCCACTCCTCCTAATTTCGATCTTCTTCATTTTCAGGAAGATATTCCTTTAAGAATAATTCCTTAAGTGAATCCCAAGAATCGAGTACTTGCCTAGCTTTTACTAAGCTCATCCACCACTTATAAGCTTTGCCTTGTAAAAGGATAGGCTAGCTTCAATGGGGTGGTTATGATCATGCACATTTCTTAAAAGATGCAATTCTTGCCATTTTTGTTAAAAAAATGGACCGCATCTTTATTTCTCTCTTTCTCTTCTCCACTAAAAGTGAGTGCCTTTAAATCTTTGAATACCATACCATGGTCTCTAGTTTTGGGAACCTCTTCAACTATGGCATCATTCAATCCTTTTTCTAGAGTTTTTTTTTCCTTCCCTCATCAATTTTATTTTTAGATATTTCTTTTACTCTCAATCCTTTCCCTCCCATCAAGGAGCTAAGAAGACCCATCATTTTCTCAAGTTTATTCTCTATATTAGAGATTTTTCCTTTCATTTCCTTCATTTCTATATCCTCATACTCATTAAGATCTAAATCTTGCATATCTATTTCATTTGTTTTTGTAATATCCTCTTCCATGTGGAAGGAGAACATTGGGTTTTTCCCCTTCTTCCCATTTTTGTCCTTCTCACCTTGAGAAGCCATTTACTCTAACAATAAGAAAAATGGAAAGTTTATTATAAAGCAAAAAAGATACAATACAACAACCTTACTTGGTTGGGTAATTATGAATTATCTCTAATGATGTGAAGAATAATTTCGTTGATTCCTCCTTGTTGATATTTGCTTCAATGATTCTTCAAGGTTGTCATGTACTCCACTTGCTTCATGTAGAATCTCCAAAATATGCTCAATTTATTAGGCAAGAGGTATACTCAATCAATTAGGCAAGAGGTATGCCCAATCTATTAAGCAATAAGTATTTGTATGGAGAGGATTTGAGAAATATGAGGATTATGGAAATGAATAGAGAAGAGATTAAGGATCAGCTTATGGAAATGAATAGAGAAGAGATTAAGGAGTAGAGATTAGAATTAGCAATGAGTAGCTTAATGGCAACATGGAAAAGAAAGTACTTAGCTCTGATACCAATATAATGCTCCTTGCATCATAAGCTTGAGGACTTGTAAGACTTGAACCGTCATATCCCAAATAGTCCCTTACCTCATGGTTATATAGGCTTGAGTGGTGCATGACCTTCCAACTTCAGTCCCTTGAGACATTGCCTTTTCCTTGTCCAATGCCTCTTCAACTACCCCTGTGTCCCTTGGGCTTCCATTGTGCACCATCTACTTCCCTTTTTACTTTAACTTTAATGCCTATTAACTATTACTTAGGTATTTCCTATTTGAAATCCCCTTAACCTTATTTATATGCAACATTTTACATATAAATAATATTTCCTAGTTTTACCTTTTAGTGTTACTTGTCAGTCTCATAAGATGACCCTAGTTGGTTGTGAGTGAATCCAACCAGTTGTGACACGTGTGAGATGTGTGGTATACTCTGTGAATACGTGTGACGCATATGAAAACATTGTGAGTGAATCCAACCAGCTGTGACACGTGTGAGATGTGTGGTATACTCTGTGAATACGTGTGACGCATATGAAAACATTGTGAGTGAATACAATGTAAGAGTTTGATTGTGAGTGAATCCGATCAACTCTAAGACATGTGTGACACATAAAAAGATTATGGGGGTTTGATTGTGAGTGAATCCACTTAAATATGTAATGACATTGTGAGTGAATCCAATGTGGGAACGATTAATGTGTTTGATCACTCGTGTGTGCTAATAGTTATAACCGAGGATGATTGTCTCCTAAATCGGGAGGACTGTCCACGGAAGCGAGATTTTTAACATATTTTATCATCTAATTTTTGTAAAAAGAAAGCTTGTAGAGCAAGCTTGGGCTAAAAATAGCCATGTAATCTTTTTTTGATGGAATAAAATACTATAAAAATACTTAAGCGGGGATGCTTTTGGCACATGCTTGGGGGGGCAGTTGGGACCCAGCATCTGTGTTTTTCTGTGGGCATGCTTCTCGATGTCCTGTGTACTTTCCTGTTTCACTATGTCTAGCCTTGCCTTTCTGACTAGCTCCCCCTGGGCATAGTTCTGCCATGTGAACTCCCCAGTGCTCCCCAAGTCACACAACCCAAAGTGGCCTAATGTTTTCTTCCATGATTGCTTCTTTGCACCTCTATGGTCTGTCCCAAACCTCTGTACTCGTCTTCTCTCTCCTTCATCATGTTAAAATCTCCCATGAAGATAATGAGGTCTAGCATTAATCTCAGCGTCCTCCACGTTTTGGGTCTGTTGGCCTGGGAACTTGCAGCATATATGCCAATAAAGGTGAAAGTAGACAAGTCAAATGCAGTCCACTGGTCATACAGGTCAAGTTGTATATCCTTCAACTCATCCTGATGGTGGTTAGTCATTGTGCATCCCTATTCCTACACCACCAAAGCCTTGAGTGTGGGCAATGTAGATTAATGCCATTGACTTTGACTTTAGTTAAGGCAATGAAGTCAACTTTACCTTGTTTTTTTAGCCATTCCCTCACTAACTGGACTTTAAAGGGGTCAGTCAGTCCCTTCACGTTCAATGCAGTGCATTTCATTTTACTTTTTTCTGAGAGTTGACCTTTTTAGAGCCAACTTTGGAAGTGGATTGGAGAGTGGTGGATCCCACAAATGCATGTGCCCTTTTAAGTTCCTTAACTATCTCCATTTCATTGATGTTGCCATTTTTTGTATTAGACAAGGGCCAGGTTGGCCATGTTTTGCTCATCAATTAGATGCGCCTCCTATAATAGTTGATAAAACGATTGACCAGGTCATGGTCCATTTGGTTTGTTTATGCTAAGATTCTAGATCTATCCAAGGGTGCGGATTGGATGGTTTCTTGAGTGTCCTTAGTATCCTCTAGGTCAGAGGCGTTTTCTAGCAGAGCATATGAGTTTGTATATGCCCTTTGTTGGCCCAACTGGTTCTGTTTAAAAGTCCTTCTTCTGATGGGGAGAGTGAACCCATCACCTTTTTCTTTTGAGGTAGAAGGAACTTGAGGGGGGACTTGAGGATTCATACCTCCATTAGGCTGGCTTTTGTTGTTGGAAGGTTGCTAGGTCAGGGGACTAGGGCTTCTCAGGTTGGGGTATTTAGTAGGATAGTTCTTGATTACATGCCCTTGCATTCCACAACAGAAGCAAGCATTGGGAAGGTGTTTATAAAGGATTTTTTGTTGCATGTTATACTCCCCACAATTAATCTCTATTTCATCTATTAGGGATTTGTCAAGGCCACTTCCACTAGTATTTGGTGATGCCAGGAGGGGTTATAGTCATTCTTGGGTCTCATGCCAAAGGACTTTGCCTGTGGGTGATATAATCTTTTTCATCCAAGGGTAAAGGTAAAAGGGGAGATTTGGCAGTTCCACCCACATCGGGTAGGCAGAGGATTTGGGACCATTCGGGTTGAACTCTTTGGACCATCTAAAGAAATCATGAATCAATACATAGGACTAATGGCCGCCTTCAACATTGAAGGTGTTTTGGTCCACTTTGGATATCGAAAGTGCTATTTGGAAAACAGGGGAAGGGCATGTTCTCCTATGTTTATAAAAATTCAGGGAGAACTGTGTAAACTCCTCGCCATACTTTATGTATGGTTTTTAAAAAAAACATCACTCACACAAACGAGCACGAAAATCTTATGACTTGATGAATGACCTGTAACTCAAATTCAAATGTGGTAATGAATTTGGAATTATCTACCTTGCGATGTACTCTGAGATCTCTGTTGATGTCCATTCCTCACGTTGAATATAATCATAGGCTTGATGTTCATGCTCATTCACACACACACACACATCATCGAAACCAGGTGCACTCCATGCTCTGAAGCTTGGTTCGATTCCCGTTATCCTGTTACCTGCCTTGTCGAGAGCTCCCACGGAAGTTTTTTTAATTCTTTTTTCGTTTTTTTGTGTGCGTGCTTGGCTAGCATACTTCGTGTAGTGTAGAGCATATTTGAAATGCTTGAATGAACATGAATTTAAAAGCATACTTGGAAGCAATGCTAGACTGGCATCCGTAATGGATGATCTTGAAGCCTCTTCTTATGTTTGATGGGGATTCAAAATTACCTCGTAAATTAGAAAATTACAAATTCATTACCACAATTGAAAATCAGTTTTGTATCATGAATCAATATGTATGACTAATGGCCACCTTCAGCACTAAAGGTGTTTTGGGCCACTTTCGATATCAAAAGTGCTATTTGGGAAATGGGGGAAGGGCACGTTCTCCTATGTTTATAAAATTTCGGAGAGGACTATGCCAACTCCTCGCCATACTTTATGTATGGTTTTTTTTTTTAAACTTCACTCACACAAAAATGAGCACAAAAATCCTATGGCTTGATGAATGATGTGTAACTCAGATTCAAATGTGGTAATGAATTTGGAATTATCTACCTTGCGATGTGCGCCGAGATCTCTATCGATGTCCATCGATTCATCATAGGGTCGGTGTTCATGCGCGTTCGAGCTCTATAAGCTGTTCATATAACCTTGAGAAAGAGGACGTGATGTAGGAATGGTATGGGTTGTAGTGTCCATCTTGAATGCGCTTCAAGATGTTTATACATAAATGAAAAGACACAAGTTCTTTCAAAGTAAGTTGACAAAGCATAGGTGCAAGGAGAAGAGCATTCTAGGTCAAGTTCTAGTTATCAGCTACGTACGAGTAAAAGAGTGTAGTAAAACGAAGGTTGTAACTAGTTCTTCCTCCCTTTCTTGAGAAGCTCTGCGTGTACGTGTCTCGCGCATTTCTGTTCGCAATTTTAGGTTTTCAGAGCTTCACGGGTAGTTTCTGCAGATTAAGTACCATGGCTCCCATCGCAGTGGGTGATCCTCTGCCCGACGGCGCCCTGGCCTACTTCGACGCAGAGGACAAGCTACAGCAGGTGTCCATCCACTCCATCGCGGCCGGCAAGAAGGTCATCGTCTTCGGCGTCCCCGGTGCTTTCACGCCCACTTGCAGGTATTCTTCTCAGATCATGGATCAACCATTCAAATCACAGCTGCTCCCCGAGGGTAATATGTATTTGCTGGGGATATCCCATATGATGTGCTCCTTGGGCCTTTTAATGCACACAGGTCATCTTGTGCATCTTGGGGAAAAGATTCAGTTGCCAAGTTAGTGATGAGAAAGAATGTCCACAGGATGGGGGAAGCATACGGCAACGGGGTTCGCCGATCTTCTCCTAATTATGGATAAACCCAATGAGCATTTGCCAACTACCCTATGGGTCGCCTGTAACCACCCTAAGGGTATGGCCTACATCAACAACCACCTTCACCTCCGGGAAGGTGTGTTGTGGCCACCACTGCAGCCACCACTTTTGGTGGGTAGATGGCTGAAGTATGCGAAGACTCCATCGATCCCAGTGATGATTCATGAGTATAGTGCCTCTTGGAATGATGTTTGCATCTAACCCTGCCATGGCCTCAGCCAGAACTAAACCCCGGTGCTTTGGGGAAGTTGTCTTTGGCTGCTTCGAGCTAGCTGGGAGTAGCTTTGAAAATACCCTACCTCACTTCAACGTCAACTTGGTGATAATTCTCTGAGTCGTTCATGTGGGGCTGTTTCAATTTTCATGTATTTGTCATATATAGTCTCTCCACAAGCACCTAATCTGCCGGCTATGACAGCCTAACTCCTAAAATTCAAAACCTTCCAAATCACAGTATGATGTATACCTAGGTAGGATGATCTTGCAAATCTATTTTCTATCACATGGACATGTCTTTATGAGTGCACCTAGTTCAATGAACCAATGTCTTGTGTATGGGATGATGTGACTCATAGTATGAATTAGGCATGATGAATCGGAAAAAGAAATAGAGTAGCAACAGGATCTCAGGATGGTGGGACAGGAAAAGAATCTTCCTTCTCCGTGGGGAAGGGAAGGAGAAGAGGTAATTTTTTGCCTAGAAATTGCACAAGAATGCTTTGTAAGAGGAGAGAAGCCAATGAAGCGATGTTATATTTGAAGTGCAATGCCAGTCCTGTATTGCCAAATCTGTGCAAAGTTGATGTGGATACTTTGTTTTAGAGCAAGGTTGTCGATGCCAGGCTTTTTTTGGTCTCCTTTCTTTATTGCTATTTCTGGATACGGAGAACAAGGTAGTTGGTTTAAGTCTTGACAATTAAGCTCCTTGAATTTTTTGTTGCTGTGCAGCTTAAAGCATGTCCCTGGTTTCATTGAGAAAGCTGCGGAGTTCAAGAGCAAGGGTGTCGATGAACTGATCTGCTTAACAGGTAACCTGTTGTTACCAGTCCTAGCCACCAGTGGCAGATTGTTGAGCTCTTTTATCACCTTATTGTCCTTGTTTTATTCCATAATACTTAACCTTGTCTGTTTGATTTACAGTGAATGATCCTTTTGTGGTTAAGGCTTGGGGAAAAACGTATCCAAACAATGACTCTGTTTTGTTGTTGGCTGACGGTTCCGCAAAGTACACCCATGCTCTGGGCTTGGAACTTGACCTCAGTGAGAAAGGCTTAGGAATCAGATCAAGGCGCTTTGCACTGCTAGTAGACAACCTTGTTGTGAAAGTTGCCAACATTGAGCAAGGAGGAGAGTTTTCTGTGTCCAGTGCTGAGGATATGCTCAAAGCTTTAGAAGCTTGAGATCAATGCTTGTTGGTAGATGGAAAATCGTACTATCTGGGACAAAATAACTTAAGGCCAATGGAACTGACAAAATAACGTACGGAACTGTTCAATATTGGGGTTTTTAATACATGCTATCTTTGAGGATTGTGTCCAATGTTATGCTTTTTTTCAAAAGCCTAATGATTGAACTACTATCATTGTTCATCGAGGCTTGAAAAGTTTCTATTGTTCCCTACCCGCTTAATCCTGCCCCCTTCCCCTCCCCCTGCCTTTCTTCATGTTTGAAGAGGGAGGGGGTAAAGGTCTACCAGAGCTTGTATTGATGTTCAGCTTGTCATGGTCTTGAATATCCTTCTGGCTGCTTCAGTTGCTAATGTGCGACGAAAGGTTGCCTTCGATTTAATGGAGCAAAAGCCAACTTATCTTGTGTTTTGGCAGGTGGTGGCAAAAGCCTCTGGGTGGTGCCTAACCAAAGTAGGCTTCATTCCCTTTCTCACTCATGAGACGAATGCTGCAATTTTGTGTGCACTGTAAGATATCTTTGTGCCATTTGGCAAACTAGGGTTGCGCCCTTACCCCAGCAGTTGTTTTGAGTGATGGGAGTTATGACTGGATACCCTGGTTGCATACTTTTCTGCACTCCAGTATTGCTTCTCAATCGTTTCGAGTTGGTGTGCTATGATTTACCTCCATCAGTCCGCGGTGCCAGCATTTCATACTTCTATGTGATTAGTATTTTGTGCTGGTATGTGTTATTTAGCCAGTCCAATGCAAGACGCAACAGAAACAATCGATATTCTAGGTCTCAACCTTATCACAGTGAAGTTAGTGTGGTGAATATACAGAGGGAGGGTCAGTGCCCACTAATTCGTCAGTTGACTGGGTGCACATGGATTCAATGTAAGATAACAGACACGCTAGATTTACTAGGTTCAGTAGAGTTAGCGTTGTGAATATACAGTGAGTCCCATGAGTCAGAAGTCATTGTAAATCTGAGCAAGAATTGACCACAAATTCTCTGGGCTCCTCAGACTCGAGGGTAGGAAAGGTTAGAATCACTAGCCATATCAAGGTGAAATATAGAAGTTGAAGGCCACAAGCTATTGCCTTGTGAGGATTAAATCACCCAGTTTCACCTTTGTGTTTTGAGCTTTTGTTTGAAAGCTAATTGCATTATTTCCCTTGTCTTAATGTACAAGATATCATTGCCATCATCCAAGCCAAAGGACTCTCTCTCTCTGTCTCTGTTTCTCTCTTTCATGCACACACAATTGAGTGAAGCTATTGTGGTACAACATCGATACCTAAATGTGGAAGAGGGGCATGTGGAGATTGTTAGTTTAGGAAGGTTGAAATGGAGGAGGTTGCAGTCATAACAATTAAGAGAAGTGCATGAAATTGTTGGAGAATGATCTAGAGGATGATGGCTTTATTGCTCTTTCATTCATAAGGAAAATCATTGTTAATTGTTAACATGGTTTCACTGGTCCGATCTACCGTAAGGTGTATCTTTTGTAAGATGGTGTTGGACCATATAAAGCGGCCTTATCTTGTGCTTAATGTCAAATAGGAAAAGTCTACGAACTCCATGTACATACATGCTTAAGAATAGTAATAGAATTTGGTTGACCAGTATGGTAGAAGTTCTTGATGCCTCTGTGTTTGATTTATATGGACAATCTTTAATAAGGTGGTCTACACCAAATCTAGAACATGTATAAGGTGGACCACTCATTATTTGCATAGGAGCTTGTAGTTGAACTAGCATACCTACCTCGAGTAGGAATTTTGCCACTCAGTGGGGTCCTTGAAAATAGAAGCATTGTGTTGGGGCCCTCCTTATCACAATTGAGTTTATGTCTCGTCCTTTCCATTGGCCAATGGTTTGAAATATTGGTATTGGTGTGGCTCCTTGCATAACGTAGAAGTCAAGCACAATATCACGTGGATAATAGTCATTGTTTAACTTTGGGATATTCACTTTCTTGTAATGGTTCTTTGGTCAAAACCTGATTGACTAGTGTTAGCGTAGGGGAAGGCGGTTGCAATGGTTAGACCGTTGGTGGTATAGGTATGTTGGATACTCTCTATACATACCCCTTAGATAGTTTTGCACATTTTGTTATACTAGCCAGTAGAGTTGCATTAGCATGATCATGTGGTGCTAAAGATTGCCTTGGTGCAGGCAATTGAGCTATTGATTGTAGTTGAGGAAACCTACATGGTGGTATCATGATTCCTAAACACATACAATGAGTGTTGGGGGTCATCCAACCACCGGCCAGTGCCCAGTCTTGCCATCTTGTGTATCCATTGAGCAACAACTTTCTTGTAACAACAGGTGAAGGAAGAGATTGACAACTTATTAAAGGTGGGGTTCATCTATCCTGTGGATTGGGCGGCATGGCTGTCTCACCGATATTCATTGTTCCAAAAAAGAATGGAAAGCTTAGGGTGTGCATACTACCGCAAGATAAATGCTTCCACTATATCTGACCCGTTCCCATTGCCTTTCATTGATTCCTTGCTGGATGTAGTAGCGGGGCATGAAACATATTCTTTACTGGATGGATTTAGGGGGTACAATTAAGTGTGAATGGTCGAGGAAGATAAATAAAAACTGCCTTTGTAACAGAATGGGGAGCATTCGCCTCCCATGTGATGACATTTGGGTAGAAAAATGCTCCTGCTACATTCCAGAGGATGGTTCAGGAAATATTCTATGAATATCTAACCACTTTCATGAGAGTGTTTGTGGATGAATTCAGTGTGTTTGGGAAGAAAGAAGAACACATTACACACCTCACAATGTGCCTAGAAAAGCGCAGGAGAGCTAGACTGAGCCTAAATCCAGCCAAGTGTGCCTTCGATGTAACCAGTGGATCTCTCTTGGGACATATAGTGTCTGTGGAAGGAGTGCACCTCACGGCAATGGGCCAAATGCCTCTCCATCAAACGCATAGCTCCCGAATCAATTTTCAAAAATTACCTTGTGCTTGTAACTCTCTTCCTGCTCTCCTCCTGCTAAACCCTGCTCGCTTTTTTTCTTTCTTCCAAGCATCCCTAGCGTTCTTGATGAAGAAGAAGAAGACATGGTGCTAGAGTTAGAGCCCTTGTCATCCACATTATACAAGGAGGTCAACAAACATGCATAGTGACTGGAAACAATGGGACTCAAGGAGTTTGCGGAGCTACCCTGGGAGGAGATCCAATAGAATTACAAGGTAGCAGAGCAACTACAGAAAACAGATACCATCACACTCCCATTGGGTGAGAAGAAGGCGTTTAATCCCCTCTACGTGGCTTTCGGTAGAAGGTGAGGATGAAGTCAAGGCAGCGAAGGATGAGGACCTCATCAAGGAATTCGGCCCTCTAGAAGGCAAGGCAAAGGAATTCAAAATCACACACAAGGACACCAGACGAGGAACGACAGAAGCATATGTGCTTCATGGTGGAGATGATCAATCTCACCCACAAGTCGTACTGCATGTCTAGAAAGGCATACGGACTAGTGAAAGCAGCAGAAGTAGGAACAAAAGTGGCCTAGGTGGAGGACCTGTACAATAATATCAAGGATCAGATTGGAAAAGTCAATCGCTCGAACACTAGGACAAAAATTTTCCCCTACATAACACCATTGTTTAAAGCACAGGTAGGAGAGGAAGAAAAGGACAAGAAGGAGGAAGCAGGCCAGAAGAAGAGCATAGAGAACAAGGAAGAGACTGATGTAAGGACTCAGGAAGAGGTAAGCTCAAGACAGATGCCGTTCGGAAGAAAGAGGGCGTTTGAGTTTGGAGAAAAGAAGGGGGAAGAAAGGAAAAACGAGAGCAGAAGAGAACTCAAGGAGGATCTTGCCAGAATCAAGAAGTCCATCCTCTCGCACAAGCTCAAGGAACAGCAGTAGGAAGCCTCCTCAAATCAATGCATGTAGATATAGAAAGAAAGCATTGCCACATGACCTCTAACCTGGGACAAGAACAGAAGGGGATCGTAGTGACAGAGCCCATCCACCTCGAGAAATCATAGGCAGAGCCCTCTACACCCTGTCCTGCCATTTTTTTGGAAAATTCACACAGGTTGGGTACAGGGGAGCCTGAATTATTTGTAGAGGTGTATAACAAATGGGGGCAAGGAAATAACTACGTTACAAGCGGAAGTCAGGCAAAAGGAGGCCACAATCCAGGAATCGAGAGGTCAACAAACACCGCTCCAGGAGGAGATAAGAAGAAGAAGAATGGAAGTAGGTTGGATGGAGGAAATGCAAAGACAGTTAGCAAGGCTCCAAAAGGCGGATGAAGAGACAAAACAAGAAATGGTCGTGCTGAGGAAAGCCTTGGTTCGGAAAGAACAAACAAACATGTAGCTACAAGAGGAGGTGGACATGGCTATTGTAAGGACAAGCAAGGGCTCAAGGCCAAGTGAACATGGTTAGAGAAGAACATTTAAGGATCATAAGAGAGTATAGGCTAGGGCAGACAAGGATAAAATGGAGCTGGTCAAGGTGGAAGCTAGGCTGGCAGTTCTCGACGTCGAAGAAGCCTGGCAGTTCTCGACGTCGAAGAGTTCCCCGAGCTGGAGGCAGAGAAAATGGAGCAATGGGGGAACCATGCCATCGAAGACTTAAAGGAGGTGTGGGGGGAATACTTGAGAAAGTTAACAGTGGCCATGCAAGCTGAAAGATCCCTGCCCCCTCCGCGCAATGAATTCGAGGGTGCTAGCAGCGGAAGTAGCACTTCTTGCGCGGGGCAGAGCCTCTCACTCGGGGCCTCGTCCACGGATATCCAGACAAGAGACTAATCCCTCGGTTCTTCCAAAACCGAACCCGAAAAAACTTTCCTCGCCCAGAAAGAACGGGCGATTCCTCCATGATATTTTTACTCTAACGTAGTCAAGAGCCTTATCTAACCAAACTGATCCAACTTAACCTGTAAGTCACTTGGTCAGATCAAGGAAGAAACTTGCACTTGGAACTTTATCAGTTAGGTCTCTACGACCTCATTCACAAGACGGTCAAAATGCTTCCCTAGCATTCTTGACATAAAACAGTCATTTAAAAATAGGTCATAAATACAGTTTCTATAACGAACTCTCGTCTTTCCACATTGTTCCACATCAATCCACATTACTTAATGCAAGTCCACTCATATGTATTCCCATCATCCTTCATCCATTCTCATCAATCACATAATTTTCCATCTCATCACATCTTTCCATATTTATACTCATCACATCTCATCCACTCGCATCTACCCATATCCACATCACATTCATTCTCATCTCATCCATTCATATCTACCCCAATCCACATCACATCACATCCATTTCACCTCACATCTCATTCATTCACATTTATCCCGGTTCACATCCCATCACATCTCATTCATTCACATCTACCCCGATTCACATCACATCCATTCACATCACATATCATCCATTCACATCTATCCCAATTTACATCATATCACATCACATCTCATTCATTCACATCACATCGCATCCATTCACATCACATATCATCCATTCACATCTATCTTAATTTACATCACATCACATCTCACCCATTCACACTTATCCCGACACATCACATCACATCCACTCACATTCATCACATTCATTATATCCCCATTCCATCACATACATTCTATCCATATTACATCACGTCTACATCTATCCACATCATATCTCATTCATTCCATCCACATTACATTATATCACATCCACATCATATCTCATTCACACACATCCCATCTCATTCATACACATCCCATCTCATTCATCCACATCCATCCAATTATTCACATGCACGACTATCCACATCTATCCATACATTCACATCTATCACTTCACATCCACATATATTCACATCACATCATATTTCATTCACATCCACATCTCTTTACATTACATCACATCTCATCCTCATCCATATCACATTCACATCCACATCCCTTTACAGCACATCACATCTGATCCACATCCACATCACTTTCACATCTACATCCTTTTACATCACATTCTTTCACATACACATCCACATCCATTTACATCCCATTCTTTCACATACACATCCATATCCATTTACATCACATTATTTCACATACACATCCATATCCATTTACATCACATTATTTCACATACACATACACATCCACATCCGTTTACATCACATTCTTTCACATACACATCCACATCCGTTTACATCACATTCTTTTACATACACATCCACATCCATTTACTTCCCATCTCACCCTTTCACATATCCTCTTATCTCATCATCCACATCCACATCCACATCCATCTACTTCACATCTCATCCACATTCATTTTCATCACACCACATCCTATCACATCCCATTCACATCTTATCACATCCATTCACATTCTATCACATCCCATTTACATCTTATCGCATCCCATTTACATCTATTCTCATTTAATAGCTTTTCCTACTTCGATACCGATAATGGGACTTTTTCTAAATTTCTGCCAATTGCTTGGCCTAGATAAAGGTTCTTTTTCTCAACGACTATTTCCATATTCTTTCTCAATTTCTCAAATTAATTATATTCAATATTCCTCTTTTGAATAAAAGAATTCATGGGATTTACAAAAATCAATTCTACCCATATTTTTACTTTTGATAAATATTCATAAATTGAATTATATTAAAAATTCCTCCTTTTCCCATTTAATTTCTTGGATCTCAAATACCATGGGAATTCCTCTTTTTGCATTTAATTAATTGCATTCCAATGTCATGGGAATTCCTCTTTTACCATAAAATAAATCTATCTAAAATTCCTCTTTTCTTTAATAAAATATCCATTAATTCAATATGCTAAGAATTTCACTTTAAATATTTAAATGATTGAATTCCAAAAGTCATAGAAATTCTTCTTTTATCATTTAAATATTTCTCATACATAAAATAAATTTATCTAAAATTTATCTTTAAATTTAAATAAAATATCCATTAATTTCAATATGCTAAGAATTCCACTTTTCCCATTTAAATGATTGAATTCCAAATGTCCAGGGAATTCCTCTTTTATCATTTAAATATTTTTATGCATAAAATAAATTTATCTAAAATTCATCTTTGAATTTAAATAAAACATCCATTAATTCCAATATGCTAATAATTCCACTTTTCCTATTTAAATGATTGAATTCTAAATGTCATGGAAATTTCTCTTTTATCATTTAAATAAAATTACCATATTTTTCTCTTTTCTTAATTATTTAATTATACATAAACCTTAAAAATTAGTTTTCCATTGAATGTGATGAAAATCATTCTTTTAGCCTAGGATATTCAATCCTAGAATATGGTAGGAAGTCCTCTTTTCAAGTTATGCATAAGAATGAATTATGTATCAATTTCTTAAAAATTTTGCCATAGCTCCGCTGCTATTACTAATAATTTTCAATATTTCTGAAAAGAATAAGACTTAGTAATGTAATTATGATAGTATAACTATCTTTCAACCTTAAATCCAATTTATGGATTTAACTCATAATATTACCATAATTTACTAGCATATAAGTATAAAAAAATCATTTACTTAACCTCTAGCTTCACAAGCCTAGAGTTTGATTTGTGAATTGAGAATTTATCCATGAGAAGCATCATTTGAATAAAGAATTGGTCATAGGAATGATCATTCTTTGGGGGAGAGAGAGATAAACATAAAAAGCATCCTAATTAAGCATAAATGTAAACTTTTCTTAATTATTCATTACAACTCTTAAGAAAAGCTTGATTTGCATTATAAACACTTAATTTAGAAACTTCTCAAGTTTGAGAGGGGTTGAGAAGTGAAAACATTGAGAATAGTAGAGAAAAACCATAAAATTACACTTTACCTCTTGTTTTTGCTTGCTTCTCTATCATAGAAGAAGCCCCCAACCAATCAATTGGTTTGTGTGTTGAAAGGAAAGCTCCAAGGATGGTTGAAGAGAGAAAGAGGCTCCACTCTCTCCAAAAGTAGAGGATTTTTAAGGGATAATAAAAAATATCATTATTTTAGTATAATACTGGCATGGTATAGTTCACATATTTTTTTTACAAAAGACTAAGAATCTATTTATAGGTGAGGGAGGCCTCTAACAAAGTCCAACTAGGTTCTAGAATTTTCCAGGTTCAGTTTGACTGAATTTGGACAAGATTTGGACCTAGTTTGGCTCCCTTTTGATTTGGTTTGATCCAGGAGAGAGGAGGGATACAAATATCACAATTTTTTTGAGTTAAAAACTCCACCACATGTGTGAAATAGGCGCCTCCTTGAAGTCCCCTCTTCTCCTTACCAAGGTGTCAAAAATGTATCATTATACCAAAATATCTCATTTTTTAGTAATATCTCATAGTTTTTAACTAATAAACCTTGTACTCAGTCAACTCTTCATCTTATGTGGGCATTTACTCATTTTTGGGTATTTTCTTTTATTCATTGGATTTATCTCCTCCCCACACTTGTATTAATCCAATTGGTCCATAGAAACCTTAATTGGACCATAATCCAAAAATTTCTGGAAATCTAGACCCTTAGGCTAAGGTCCTTTATACATATTTTTAATTAATTCCAATTGCACATTGCAAAGTTCTTTTTTAATTTCTGTTTCAGGGGAAACCATTTTAGACACTAGGAGGATTTTTATATCCAAAAATATCTCAATTTTGGATTATCTCTCTCTAGACATTTTCTCTCTCCAAGCCAAAATAGGATAAAATAGGATCTTTCTTTTATTTCAGAGAGGGGAATAATTACAAGATCAGAAAGGGAGGTTCTTAATCCTTTACACCTCAAAAGCTGGAGGGAGGAATCTTACACAAGCCCCCACACTAACTTGCAAACAAATAGCTCCCCCTCCACTCAAGATAGGAATCCGAACGACAGAGGGACCAAAAATTCAGATTCCGAAGAGCCAACAAGAATGCAGCTAACAGGAGCAATGGCGACCGATGAAGACAGCCAGAAAAGCCTGGAAGCGGGAAGCGAAGGGGATGGGGTCGCTAAGGGAAAAGAGTTGCAGTCACAAATTGAGCAGCTGAAAGTAGAGATGGAGGCATGGAAAAATCACTTCACACTCTTAAAGGGGAGTGGTAAGAAATTGGCAGAGCACTCGGAGGGGAAAGGGAAGGAGCTGGTGATCTACAAAGGAACATCTATTGACATAATCCCCGATGATGAGTTGTGATAGCATGCGTGGGTGGCCAATAAAAAGTTAGAAGAAAGGGCCAACGATGAAGCTGCCCCGAAGTGCCCATATTGAGGAATACAAAGGGCTAGTGGAGGAATATAAGGAGCAACAAAGACAAGATGGGGAGACAATAAAATCGCTCAAGAAGGAAGCCGAAACAGCTCCATCAAGGGTGACAAGAGCAAAAGGCGGTAAAATGATAGTTAATGAGCTGAATGTCAGTCTAACATCTCATGCCGATCTAAAGAAGAGACAGGAGCAGTTGGATGACTTAAGAAGAGCACACACAGAAGAATTGAAGTCATCCAAGGTCGATCTCAAGAGAAGAAATGAGCAAGTAGAAGCCATGAGGAAGGCTCATGCCACAGAAGTGCAAAATAAAGAAAAGACGATCGAAGACTTCCAGGAGTGGGCGAAAAGGGAGAAGGCAAAGAAGGAAGAGATGTAGCAAAGGCTCTGGGAGAAGGGGAAAAGAAGCATGGAATTCTTCAAGAAGACGGTCCTCAAACACATGAGGAGTTTAATTCATGGCAGCTAAAAACAAGCGGGGTCCGTTCAACCATCCAACTAGAATGAAATCACAGATTTCATGAACCAGTTGGACGAGAGCATGGAGAAACAAGGCTAGTGCAACTTGCAGGCAAGGGAGTCAGCACACACAAGAGAAGCCCCTCATTCGGATCCCGGGCTATTCGGGAAAGTGGTGGAATCTCATGACTCGCAGATCCGGGTGAGTAGGAAACATCTCATGCATGGCCCTCGACCCAACGGAGTCTCCTCGCAGAAAGAGAAAGAAGAAGACCCAGTCTGGAACCAACGGGTAGACCACCCCATGGGTTAAAGTGGAGTCAAGGGGGAAGAAGGAGGTCAAGAGAGCTTGAGCAGACAGTATTCGAGAATGTTTCCATCCTCCCAGAGCTAACTGAGCCACATGCTTTTGTTATGGGGATGGCCATCAAGGTAATGAAAAGGGCCAAGAAGAAGTACCCCTAGGCCAAGCCCATCAACATACAATTTCGAAGGGTGGATGAAAGGACAAGGGTCGGCCATGCAAGAGTAAGCAACAGGAAGAGGGCTTACGAGCCTAGGTATACCCAGGACAAGCCAATTAAATTTATCTCTAGGGGCCTTGCCACAGAAGAAGGACCAGAAGAAGGGGGCTGGAATAGGCCTTAGGAATAAGATCCGGATTTTGGAAATAAGGTTTTGAACTTTCAAAGGATGGAAGCAGCTAGGAGGACAATAACAAGAAACCATGTGGGCTTCTCTGCAAACCCAACGTCCACTGTGGAGGATTGCTAGGTGTTGGGGGTCATCCAACCACCAGCCGGTGCCCAGTCTTGCCATCTTGTGTATCTGTTGAGCAACAACTTTCTTGTAATAACCTTGTAACTGAATCTTGCCAACGGGTAGTACCCGAGATGATGTAAAAGGAAAATAGGAACACTATCAAGAGGAGAGGATAGGGAGTGTCAACTGTGAACTAGTGCATTGTACTTTGAGTGAAGCCTTGACTCTGATATACAGTGATTATTGGTGTAGTTCTTCATACCATGCAATCCTATATGGTTTCTACATTGCATCAGTGTTTTTTGCTTAAACATGTCTTCTAACTAGAGTCGAGGTCTAAGGTCATTCGTTTCTGGAGGAAGGAAGAGACTCCTATCTAAAAACAAAATCAGGAGCTAAGATCTCAATAGGTGCAGGAGCTAACCTTGGCACGCTATCGTAATTAACTAACTCCCTTGGCGTAGGCAAATTGGCGGCGCCAGTGCACTAGCATTAACTTATCATGTTGGACATAGTTGTATTAGTCGTGTCTCCTCCAGAGCTGACTAGGTGATTTGGAACTATGCAAGTGCCGGGTCTAGACTAGACACCGACAATGAGCATAGTAGAGCATTTGTTTGGGTCACAGATGAGTGATTTTGTCTACATATCAAACACTAATGATTGCCCTTTTCTAGGTCGTGGTGCACTCATCTATGTTCATGTGACTCTGTCTACATATCACTCTATATATTATCTCTCTTTAGGGTAGAGAGATACATGTTACCCGATGATGCTCTTACATCTTTTAGCTTTAGCTTTTCTAGTATGGTCACGCTTAGTACATCAACAATCATGTTGCTTACTTGTTTTTCCCATATTCTAGAGTCATTATAACAACTTGAGATCCAAGAATGTGCATCCATTGATGGAGGTGTTGTTCATCTAGATGGGGTCCAAAATGTTATCTTCAAATTGTATGTCCATTTACAACTTGTGTCCAGAGAAGTTGATCTAGATAAGAGTGGATCTTGCATTTTTTGAGTCTCGTACTCCCTATACAAACATAACAATAATTAATCTTGTTGGAAACCCCTCCTGAAGTTTACACTAAGGGCCAAAATTTTGTAATCGAGAGACACAATCTCTGACATCGACTCATGCTCTTATTGCTAATTGTGCCACTAGACTCCACTTATCATCGCTTTGTGCAAAACTTGGCACGAACATGTTTTTAAGCCAAGTGTAATTAATTTTATCCTCAAGCTTTAATTTTTTTTTAAAATCAAGAGACAATCTTTCACATCAACTCATGCTCTTATTGTTAATAACTTGTACCACTGGCACAAACATGTTTTTAAGCTGAGTGTAATTAACTTTATCCTCAAGCTTTAAGGTTTTATAACATTGGTGAGTCTTTCCATCTAATGTTAGGGAAAAAGAATAAATCTTTGTTACATCATCCCTCACATCAACTCATGCTCTTATTGTTAATAAGTTGTACCACTGGCACAAACACGTTTTTAAGCCGAGTGCAATTAACTTTATCCTCAAGCTTTAAGGTTCTATACCATTGGTGAGTCTTTCCATCTAATGTTAGGGGAAAAGAATAAATCTTCGTTATATCATCTATCGGTCGACATTTATCACCATTTTGTGCAAAACCTAGCACAAACATGTCTTTAAGCCAAGTGCAATTAACTTTATCCTCAAGATTTAAGGTTCTATACCATTGGTGAGTCTTTACATCTAATGTTAGGGGTAGGAATAAATCTTCGTTATATCATCTATCGGTCCACATTTATCACCATTTTGTGCAAAACCTAGCACAAACATGTCTTTAAGCCAAGTGCAATTAACTTTATTCTCATGCTTTAAGGTTCTATACCATTGGTGAGTCTTTCTATCTAACGTTAGGGAAAAAGAATAAATCTTCATTATATCATCTATCTTCATTCACAAGCTGCCTCAAAAGATCACTTGTAAATCTTTGTATCTTTGTGTTGGCCTTGGTGCATGAGATGTTCTCATGCCACTCCCCTTCTTATTTCAACAATCAATCCCAATAGATCAATTGGGGTAGCTGTTGGGGCAGCTATGGCCATTAGCAAGGTTGGTCCTAGTGGAAGAGTAGCTATGTTGGGTCTTTGACCAGGTCTTATGAGATTGAACACCCCCCTTCCTAGGTCAAGCATGTATGGAGGTTTCAACGCCCAATTGGGCATAATAGGAGTGTGCTTTATTGGTGGTTCTTAGACTTTCTCGACGAGAGTTCTCGTGTGATTTTGTGATAACACTGTTTGCATATGCACAAGGAACTTAGGATCATACAATAGGTTGTTAATATCTTCCCTTTTATACAATTGGTAGGTTAGCCCTTTCGTCATGTCAAGATTATGCTCTACAACATCACATTGCACAGTTGTCTCCTACTAACCCTCCTTTAAGCCTTCTAAGATTGGCTCTAAAGGCTCTTCTAAGGTTTGGGCCAAAAATCGCGGGCTTGTGTAGTTAGATCCTCTTGAAGCTTAAGCTGAAACTCAGTTATTTCTAGAGCTTGTAGTCTCTCATTGTTTTACAACTCAAGATTGGCTCTTTGCATAAGACTTACTTTATGCGAGTAAGTGTTTGTATTCGCAGTTGTGATTCTTTGATTTCTTCCCCTACTTCCATTTACTCTATAGTAGGAAAGAATGCTTCTCTAGTCATAAAGCAATGGTAACATCTCTCCCAATACGTGGAGTGAAATATGGTTGTTCAAAGGTACTAGCAAGAGTCTATCCTTGCACAAATACTATTGGGGGAGGTACTAGCAAGAATTTATAATTGCACAAATGCTGATGGGGCAGATATTATTTGAGTGACTTTCCTACACTCAACGTTGCACAAACGTTGTTGGGGGAGGTACTAGCAAGAGTTTATCCTTGCACAAATGTTGATGGGGGTGTTATTGTTTGAGTGAGTTTCCTACACGTAACATTCATTAATCCTTTATCATTACTTGACCATAGTTAGATGATCGAGCTTCTTGTTCAGTCTCTAGGTGTAACCCAAATAGTCCCTTGACATAGTCCAAAAGGCTATTAGATTTTGTCGGAGAATATATAATCCTCTCATTCACTTTCTCCTCAATTCTTGGAATGTTTTCCATAGATTCCTTGTTACTAGTTTCAATAGCTTCTAGTCCTCTCCAAGCAAACATACTCAATTGTGCATGAGTGACCAAACCTCACACATTCAATTGACATGAGGATCCTGGGTGGTTACATGCACTATCTTCTGGAGTGAGATCCTCACCAATCACTCTCTTAAGTGTATGTGAGAATTGGACTAGACAAGCCAAATTCCACTCACCACACTAGTTCAATGTTTTATTAACTTCCTGGTTTCCCATAGAAATTAGTTTTTCACACAAAGACATAAAAATTGTCTGGTTTTTAATGGGTATAAAAATCTAGAGTTTTTTCACAGTGTGATGAATCTAGAGTTCTTTCATAGTGATGAATCTAGAGTTTTTCACAATGATGACTCTACCTTGGAACTTGTGTTTTTTCAATGTAGGAAGTATATACTATACTCCAATAATCCAAATATGGACTTAGTCTTGAGTTCTTAAAAAAGACACTGAAAAATTATGTACTCTTGAATTTTATTTTGGAGGTTTGTATTAATGCACAATAATTTCCTTTGGTATTCAAATATGATTTAAGTCACAAATCTTTCCTTAATCAGAGTTTTTAAGTTTTCATGGACGTGAAAAACCAATATTTTAGTTTTTCACAAAGCATGAAAAACTTAGATTTTTGAGGATAAGGATAAGATTATTTTAGATAAGGATTTGGCAAGGCAATCCCTTGAATCACGATGTAATTTCAAGGATTTTTCACCGACATAAAAAATAATTTTCATGGGCATGAAAGATTAGTGGATGTGAAAAACTAGTCAATAATAATTTTCAGATGATGAGTGTATTTCCTATCATGAATTATCCATTTTTTCTTTCAATGGGACTCAAATCATCTTTTAATTATTTAAAAAAACACAAAAGATAAAGAACTTGAACTTTCACAGCGTGAATATGCAAGGATCAAATGCTTAGAAAACAATGGCTCTAAGGTAAAAGATACTTGCATAAGGGAGCAGAGGCTCTAAAAAGAGTGGAGGAAGAAAAATTGCCTCCTTGATAGTGATGCCAAAAATGTTATGGCCCATTTTAGCTCTCTCTAGAACTCCCTCATTCATAGAAAAAGAGCATAAAACAAGCAACACAATAGTCATGGGAAACTTACCTTGCTTCCAAGCTTAGGTCTCTTGAAGCCTTCTAAGCTTAAGCAGCATGTTTGCCAGCTCCTGTCGTTCAAGCTCTCTCTTCCTTTCTCACAAAGAAAGCTGCTTCACCTTTTTGGAAGGACTTACTCACCTCTTAGTATCTACTCTCTCTCTCTCTCTCTCTCTCTCTCTCTCTCTCTCTCTCTCTCTCTCTCTCTCTTACACAAAGCATAGATGTTAACATGAAAACTAATCTCTATTTTTAACTGTCACACACACACACACACACACACACACACACACACACACACACATCAAAGAGAAAAGAACAAATAAAAGACTTAGAAAACTCATTTAGCACAAAGGGGGATTGTGTCTCCATCATGACACTTATTCGCCACTCTCATGTATGGTGGAGATTCAAAATGAGGTTAAAAAGTGAATATTACTTCTTGAGTTCCTTTGGTGAGACATCTATTATAGCAGGTAAATGTAAGAAACCTCTAAAAAAGACATATAAAAAAGTAAGAAACCTCTGAGAAAAGTAAAAGATATTTCTCAATAAAATATAACATCTTTAGAAAAAATTAACTTTTCTTTCTAACATAACAATAAATAATACTGCCAATATATATCTTTAAAGTTATAATGTTAAATATCTCCTTGTAAATAAAAAGAAGCCCATGTTTTATAAGAGGATTAAAAAATGTATTGTGCACTTAATCATTACAAATGCTTTCACTTGTAATGCAAAAAATGTATTGTGCACTTAATCATTACAAATGCTTCCACTTGTAATGCAAAAAGATAAAAAATATTGCATACCTTTCATAACACTTGATTTTATGTGATTCCAATAGTAAAATAACCAAAGAATCAGTTGAAAATGGATGTGGAGACTCCCCACCACCTACTACATATAAATAACCAAAGAATGAGTTGAAAATGGATGTGGAGACTCCCCACCTACTACATATAAATAACCAAAGAATGAGTTGAAAATGGATGTGGAGACTCCCCACCTACTACATATAAAATATTATATTTTTACACCCTAATCCAAATTTCAGTCAAGATAATGACTAAATATAAAAAATATATATGGCTCTATATACAATGAGAGTGGCTCATACCTTTCTCCTTGCTCAACATCTATGATTTATAAGAGGCTTTCTAAATGGATGTCACTAAATCTATGAATATCTCTGTCTAAACTTGCTGAAAATTTCCCACCAGAATGTAGAAGAAGTATATTGTGAGCTCCATATAACTTTAACTAGAATGTAGAAGAGGTATGTTGTGAGCTCCATCTAAAATTTACCCAAAAACAGATGAGAGAATGAGGAGGTATGGTGAGATTGAATTTTGGAGTCAACATAGGATAAAAGAAAAAGAGAGGGAGAAGAAGAGGACAGAAAATAAAAAGAGGGAATTGAAATTTGTAATTAATTGTGAATAGGTATATTTGATATTCACATTACTTTAAGGTGAAAGAATTTATTTCTCTTAAAAAAAAGAAATTATAAGTTGTTTTGTAATGTTAAAAGTTTAAAAAATTAGAAGGATCTCACATGTAAGCTATTATTTTTATACAAGGACCTTGAGTTGGACAAAAACAATGTTATAATTTACAAGTCAACAAGTGGTAATCTACTAGGAGGAAGGGACATTATCCAGAAGTTCTGTACACTTAAGCCACAAAAAAAACATGCTGAGTCTCTTGCCTGGGGTCGAGTCTCTCAAAAGATAATTTGTACTAGCTTTCCTTTTGTTCTTATTTTTTTTTATTGCACTACTAGCTATCATTGCACTTTAGTTCAATGATAGGTCATATTTGGCCTCTGAGGATATTAATTTCTCTCTCTCTCTCTCTCTCTCTCTCTCTCTCTCTCTCTCTCTCTCTCTCTCTCTAGTTCTCACACTTCTCTCTCTCTCTCTCTCTCTCTCTCTCTCTCTCTCTCTCTCTCTCTCTCTCTCTCTCTCTCTCTCTCTCTCTCTCTCTCTCTCTCTCTCTCTCTCTCTAGTTCTCACACTTCCTTCATGCTTCAAAAGCTTGAGGTAGTATATTTATAAGTATTTTGTTATTTATTTGTTTTCTCCACCAAAAATAGGCTTCAAATAGCCCTTTTACAAACCAGTTCCATGGGTAATCAAAGCTAAGTCAATGAGTAGATCACTCAAAGTGGCCATACTAGAAAGTGTGTCCAAAACTAGCTTAAAACCTCAAGAACACTCCAAATTAGTTCACATAAAACTTGCAAGCTATATACAATGGACCTGCAACATTTTGATTTTTACCTATAAATATTATTTTCTCAATTTCATATAATCTAAAAAATTTGAGGTATTTTACTTATAGTTTAGCTAAAAAATCTATATATTCTAAAGAAAAACCTCAAAGTCTCTAAGTTTTGTGATTTGTTGTTATTTTTGTGTGTGTGTGTGTGTGTGTGTGTGTGAACAATGTTCAAAAATATGCAAATTTGGTCAAAATGGTCATAGTTGGTGCACAATCTCCTTATTACTATCTCTAGATTCTTTAGGAAATGACAATGGCATGTCTATTAAGGTTTGGTTTTGTTGCTTTTTTTTTCCCCTTTGCCCACTCTTTTCTTTTGCTTTGATTTCTGGATTTTTGGTGAATGAACATTGAGGTACAAAGTGTATACAGTGAAAGATGACTAGAAATGGCCTTTTTATCCTTATACAATCAATACATATCTCACATGGCCTTTTTATCCTTTATACAATCAATACACAGTGAAAGATGACTAGAAATGGCCTTTTTATCCTTTATACAATCAATACATATCTGACATGAAATTGCAAAATGGAAGTCATGTCTAGGAAACATCACTCATGGGCCGCGGCATCTTCTCTGTGTGCTCTTAAGTACCCGTCCTCAGCATGGTTGAAATTTTTCATTCATAGACCTCTTCTCACCTTATAAAATATCTTGTTTTCTTATGAAGACAAGGCTTTTGTGATAAAATTAAGCAAATGCAAGTCTTGTCTTGCAAAAAGATCTATAGCCTTGCATGATCAATCCTTCAAGCTTGAGCATGATTTCTCTTGTGGAGATAAGTTATATGGCTTTAGGAACTTGTATACCTTCATCCCTAATGTGCTTATGCTTTGTCTTTCATGGGCATGCTTTATCATTCTCACAACTAGTTTTTCAAAAGTTGCATTCCTAAATATTAGAAGGGAAGATCACATTCCCATGTTTTAGACCTTGTTTGAAGATTTAAATTTAAACTGCCTCCACAATTTACATGTGATTACGTGAAGTAACAATGTTTTTTTTTGTAATTTCTATGTCGTTAGGGGCATGAGACTCTCATATGGGTCTTTGAAGAAGGTCTCAAATGAAGATTCGAACCTGAGTGGGCATGAACTAAGGTTTGACCAATCTGGAGAGAGAGAGAGAGAGAGAGAGAGAGAGAGAGAGAGAGAGACCACCCACATCACATTAGATTTTGGAGCCTAGGGATAAGCTTTACAATGTTACCAAAATACTCATTTAAAGTTTTGTTTATATAGATTGATGTAAAGGACCCTAAATTGAGTCTCTCTCACAAAAGGAGGGGAAAGTCGAGGAAGCTAATACAAGAGGAAAACATGCAAATAATATGAATCCATCAAGTAAGCAAGATTCAATAGCATACATGTAAGCAAGAAGAGGGAAGAGAAGAGCTCACAAGTATTCTATTTGTAAGGGAATGATTGTGTATTGCTTACTGTCAAAAATAACTTATATACAAGTGACTAGTTTTCACAAGGCATTGCGCCATGAAATTGGAAAGGAAAGTGGCTTAAATGTACTTGAGCCAATCCTTGAGAAAAGGGAGGAAAAGTATAACTCTAAGCATGACTGAGGGGATGATTACATGGCATGGATGTTTGTAGATGAAGATGAAATTCCTTCCCTAAGATCCTTCTTTCCAGAGGATTACATAGAAAGCCCTACCATGGAAAGAGGCCACAAGATATGGCCACTCTTATGGTGTTACTTTCATCATTTGTTAACATGCCAATAGGGCCATTGTTTGCAAAGCACTCCATGTGGGAAGATGTTAAGGAGAGGATAGAACGTACTCCTTGAAAACCAATAATTAACCAAGGAAGGTACTGAAGAATGGTAGTGTTCCTAGATTTATCCAAATCCAAATTCATATAATGTCATTTTGGGTAGACCTTTCGTGACTCATGAGGCAAGCATGATTGGGCATCATACCACTTTTTTTTGAGAACAGATACCCAAGTTATAAAGGTAGACCTAGAAATAATAGTTGGATCAAAGACCGATTTGAAAGAGGATAGGGAATATGCATCCTTTTGTCCCCCTAACTTTAATGGAACTAGATGCATGTGCTATGGGGCCCACCATTGACATGGCTCGACCAATAAGAGGAACGAAGTACATAGAGAGCCTTGGAACTTTTGGTAATGACTCTAAAAGTGTGTCATCAAGTGAAAACAACAATGACAAGCAACCGAAAGATTCACATCTCAAGAAGAAATGGTTGAGACAAAAGTTCTATAAAGCTAGGTGGAATGACATTTTATTGAGAAAACTTGCTGATGTAGTGTTGAGATAAATCAAAGCCATGTAAGTACATGAGGAATTATCCACACTAAATAATTAAAAAAAGTAGTGGCTAATGGTGAGGAACTAACAAAAGCTAACCCTGAGGAAAAGATAGAGCCCCGACTCACCAAGTTTGAAAGAAGAAAGAAAAATAAAGCCTTGCCGCATTTGAAAGGAAGCCAAGAGAATCATGGATAAAGAAGAAGAAGAAGATGCTGATGATAATGATGATGATGATGATGATAAGCCAGATTTAAGACCAATTCCTAACCACTTCAAGTCATACTTTTTATGAGATAATTATAGTTCATCTTAGAGCATAACCCTCCGGAGAGGGATAAGAAGGGCCTATTGAAGTTAAAGAGATCAACATAGCAGAACCTCATGAGGATCACAAACCATTTTCATTGCCAATAAATACTTGATCAAGACTTGACCCAAAAAGAAGAAAAACAATCAATTGAACTCTTGAAGGGATTCAAGGATTTCTTTTCTTGGAAATACATGGATATAAAGGAGATTCCACACCAGAAGTGTAACATACCATTCCTATCATAGGAGCCCTAACCCACCAACAAAGGCCTTACCAAATGAACTTGAACTACCCAACAATTGTAAAAAAGGATAAAATTGATAAACTTATTGTTGCTGCAAGATTCATTTATCGCATACTTATTGGGTTTCTCACATTGTCATTGTGCCCAAAAATAATAAAAATTTGAGAGTCTCCTAGATAGAACTATTGCCCCTAAAGAAGAAGCCTACATCTTCTGGATGGTTTCTCAAGACATAAAATATATAATCAAGTGTTTATTAACCCTAAAGACCAGGAGGACAGGACCACATTTACCAAGATGGGTGGAACATTTTCCTATAGGGTCATGCCCTTTAGACTAATAAATGCACCTGTTACCACATCTCAATGGTTGATGTGCACTTTGCATTTAAGGACTACTTACAAAAGTGGTTAGAAGTCTTCATAGATTACTTGTATGCTCAATCAAGATGGAAAGACCATCTATCTTGCGTAAGGAAGGTTTTTCTAAGGTGTTAATTATATCGAATATCCTTGAACCCATTGAAAGACCATATGGCCTTATGTAAGGAAGGTGTTGCCAAGGTTTTAATTATATCGGATATCCTTGAACCCATCGATTTTGGGTAAATGTGGGGGAATCTTAGGCCACATCATGTCCAAGAATGGCATTTCCATAGAAAAAAAGGTCAAACTTTGGAATTACCACCCCAAAAAATTATAAAGGCATACAAAGTTTTATGGGCCCCATGTTGGGTATTATCAAAGATTATATTTTCTATGCTAAAACTTTAAGCCATTATATTGACTACTAGTAGTCTCTTTGATTGGACAAAAGAATGTCAAAAAACATATGATGAAATTAAGAATGCACACCACTTATCTTGAGACCACCCAAGTGGGACTTGATCTTTGAACACATTGATGCTTCTAATTTTACAGTTGGTGGATGTGTGTTGGCACTCTTGAGTGTACCTATTAATCTTTCATATACACATTGATGCTTCTAATTGTGAAATTGGATGTATGTTGGCATTGGCTAGTGCACCCAATTGGGACTTGATCTTTAATGTACACATTGATGTTTATCTAGTTTTGCATTTGCATGGGTGTTGGCACTGGTTAGTGCACCTACTTGAGACCGCCCAATAGGAACTTGTACACATTGATGCTTCTAATTTTGCAATTGGATGTGTGTTGGCATTGGGCTAGTGCACCTATTGATCTTGCTAGTGCAGCTAGCTAAGACTTGATCTTTCATATACAAATTGATGCTTCTAATTTTCCAACTAGATGTGCATTGGCACAATCAGGGGAATACAAATTGGATTACTATGTGTGTTTTTCTAGTAGGCAACTAACTAGATATGTTAGAATGAATTATACAACCACATAAAAGGAAGGATTCACGGAGAAGAAATATCATTATCTTTTAGCCAATAAGTTTATTTTCTTTGTGGGCCATCAGGCCTTATTATATCTCTTGTAAACACGCTGCATCATGTTACGCTTGGAATTTGATTTAACGATCTGTAAGAAAAGGATCTCAACATGATTTAGCTAACCTTTTATCTCAAATTACCAATGACAAACTTGCCATCGATGTAGGTGATGACCTTCTAGATGCTTGTTTATTCAAGTTAGATTTGGTACTTAAATGGAGAGGTGAAATATTGTAGTACTTGCTTATGATTTTTTGTAAGACCGCCCATTGCGAACAAAGATAAGATGTAATAACATGTCAAGCTAGAGCATCACCTTAACAATTGATGGGGCAGAAGAAGTACACTTTGGAATAGCAGGAGGACTCTTTGCTAGCGAAGTGACTTCTCACAAGGTTCTCCAAGTAGGATTCCATTTTTTGGTGATGCCATAGGATTTATCAAAGGATTATAGATAGTGGCCACACCATTTTTTGGTGATGCCATAGGATTTATCAAAGGGTTATAGTGGCTAATGTTTGGTTACACCATAGAATTATTGAAGGATGTGAGGAATGTCAAAGATTCATTTATCACAACATAAAGATAGAATGCCAGTCACACCTTTCATAGTCACACAACCCTTTGAAAAATGGATAATTGACATCATAGGACGTATCAGTCCGTGCTGCATAACAAACCCAAGCATGTTATATCATTGTGGTTATTGACTTTTTCACCCAATGGGCAAAGGCCAAGGCCTTAAGGAAAGCTGTACAACTAAACCCTTGTATAAGAAAGTCATTTCCAAATTTGGTTGTCCATTAGAACTAGGATCACACTTTATCAGCAAGATATTTGAGTGCCTCCTCAAGGGTTTCTTGGTGGTTCATAAAAAATCCTCGCCTTATTACCCACAAGCCAATGGCCAGTCTAAAAGCACTAATAAGACTTTATGTGTGATTCTTACAAAGACCATTGAAGGCGAGTTGAAATGATTGGAACATAAACTTACGATTGCACTTTTTGGGCCTATTGAACATCTTACGAAGTTGCAACTATATACACATTGGTCCAATTGGGCCTATTGAACATCTTACAAAGTTGCAACTATATGCACACTGCTCCAGTTGGCATATAAGTAGACATAGTGATGCCTATGGAATATCTAGTGCCAAGTATGAGAATTAAAGTTAGCGAATGATTAACTAAGAATGCAATGGCTAAAAGTTTGATTGATCTGGAAAAATTGGTAGCATCACATGGATTAATGGTTGAGAAGTTTTGAAGAAAAAAAATGTTCAACCCAAATGTCAAGAAATAGTGCACACCTGAAAAAGAATGGAAGATTAAGTGATGTTGGGTAACCCTAGTGATGGTACTAAAAGCTCAAGGCTACTATGAAGATGTCATTCAAATCAAAGAAGAATTCAGACGTGAAAAACCAATAAATTTCTTACATTATGGAAAACAAAAAACCAATGTTGAAGGAGGAACACAAAAAACCAATGTTGAAGACCTCTTCATCAACTCTAGGCCCCTCAGAGAAAACCAACGTTGAATAATTTAGACGTGAAAAACCACTAAATTTTTCACACCTGGAGATTTTCATGCCACAAGAAGGAGGACCACAAAAAACCAATGTTGAAGGAGGCCTCCCCGTCAACTCCAACCACTTAAAAGCAAAAAGTGAGGAAGATGCTTAGCTATGAAAACACAGAATTTCATGCCATGAAAAACATGGAGCTTTTCACGGCTTCAAAGTAAAAAGGAGAAGGTGTTATGCACACCTTACTAACAATATCTAACAATAACTTAACCATCAAAACTCAAAAAAGACACTCTGGCTATGGTGGGTTAGGAACATCTATTGATAAGCCATCCGGAAACTCCTCAGGGTTGAGAGTGTTAGTGGGGAAAACATTTCGGGAAAGAAGAAGAAGAAGGATGATCAAAGTCCCTCGCCTACGGTTCTTATTTTTATTTTCTAGAGTTATAGAAATGAGAGGCCTATGGATGAGGTAAGTATATTCTTCCTCTGATCTTTCTCATGTGCCTTCATCCAAGGTTTGGCAATTGTGGTTTTCTAGAGATGAATAAATCATGCATAGCATGTATATCCTGTCTTCCTTCAAAAATGTAGGGTATTCTATATGATCTTGGTCAAAATCATATACTAATGTAGATAAAGAGGTTAAATGTGCCATAATAATATCATATAACCTAAGAATACCATAAGCATTATATATGGTGCTATTGTGCATTAAAAGAGGTGATGCAAGATTCATAACATCATCCCCCTTGTTTCATCTATTCCAAACTTCTTTTTATTTTTGGGAGGGGAGCGATGGAGGTTTCTATGGAGGGTTTCATTAAATATAAAATCTCTTCATCCTCTTAAAAGTTAGTGGAAAAAGCAATAGGATTCTACACCAAAATTTGAAATTCAGCACTATTGGATGAAAGGAGTAGTGGTAGATAGCCACTATACCTTTTAATTATATATCTCCATGAAATATTCCCATTATTATGGTGGGTCAGCATATCTGTAGTATTTTGTTTGATTGAGAATAAATCTCCCTAGGTTAGCTCCTCACTAACATTAAGGTTAAACGAGCAAAGAGAGAGGGCTAGTGAAGTAAAAAAGGTAGTAAAGTTTTGGATAGGGGCCCAAGGAGTTACTGGAAGAGCTGCCAGCCTTACCCTTAGCCTTTTGGATAGATCACTATTTTTTGTAGGAGTTGTGGGTTATGTTGCTGAAATTCTATGGATTTGGGTCAACTAAGACTCATTTTCTTCCAAAGCTTATGTTATTTATTCTTCTCGCTTTTGTTTGGAGTCGCTTAGTTGCTAGTTTGTGATTCCGTCTTTTTCCTTTGTGAGGGCCTCGTCTATGTCTTCTATTAAGATTCATGGTACCTCTTATAAGAAGCTAATTAGCCTAATGACACTATGCACATACTAATCACACATGATTAACTTAAACCTACGGTGGATGGTGCCTAAGTTCACTCATAATGATAAGTGTATACATTAGACTCAAGCACAATTAGGCTACAAGATTAAGACTTGTACTCATAAAGAGGCTTGAGATGTGTGCAAGTGCTTGTACTTCCATTGCTTGAAAATGACCCCTTTTATATGGGTAGAGTACATCTTTGCTTGGTCCTTACATGTGGGATAATCCACTTTTGCCATATGGCTTCCTCCTCACCTACTCACTCCCTGCCTCTACATGTGCTCTATGGCACCACTCTTCTCAACACCCCCCTTTGGTGCCATATCCCTCGCTACTCAAGGTGGTTGGATGTGAGTTACAGCAATCATTACCCCCCTAGGTGCTCACCTTCCTACTCTCAGGTGGCAACAAGTAGATACACACAACAAACAAGATGATAAGATGGGTGTCTACTCATATGGTGAACCCTCTTTTACAACAAATGGCTAGGGTAGTGGTGGTGGTTGCCTTCTTTCTCTTTAGAAGAGCTTATCTATGGGGTATCTTCGTACTTGGTGGTTGAAGTAGTCCCCATAAAGTTACCTTCACTTTTCTTCAATATGGAATCTTCTTCTTTGTGCCCGAACTTATTGCAAAAGTTACACTTTGGCTTATCTTTGAACCTACATTCATTTTGAAAGTGCCCTTTCCTACCACATTATGACACTTCAAATTGCTTTTGTTGAACAATGCATGCTCAACAGTGTTGGGATTGCTTCATTTTAATTCTCTCTCCTTCTCTCCAAAAGAGAGGAGACACATCTATCAAATGTTGGCTTTGGTAGATTCTTCAAGGTTGTGACAAGTGCATTGTATTCCTTTGGCATGCTTTTTAAGATTATTGCGACTGTATCTTAATCTCTAATCCTAGAATCTATGCCATCTAACTGGGTCATGATGCTTTTCATTTTACTTACAAACTGAGCAAAAGATTCATTAAAGTTCATTTCTAGACCATAGAACTCAATCTTTAAGTGAATTTCTTGGTTCTTTGCCTTAGCTCCAAACACGAGATTCAATGTATCTCATGCATCTTTTGCGTGTTCCATAGAGTCAATGTGATGAATAAGCCTTATGTGAAGATGTAAACCACTGTGAGTGACAATGCTTGCTTATATTTTTCAACCCACCCTTCACTTGGTGTATTTGGCATATTTTCCTTAGTGACTTTCCACAATTTCTTATGCATTAGGAGGTACTTCATTTTGTAGCCCATGTGTGGAACCCTTCCCCATTGAACTTCTCTACATGATGCGAGGTGATGCTTGTTGATGTTGCCATAATGAGAAGTTCTTACCAACATTGAGCTTATGATGCTTTGATTAGCAGTGTCTATTCTTGTACAACTTGGCAAATGTGGATGCTTTAAACAGGATGAAATGCAAGTAGTGCGTGTGCTTCCAAATTCTACTTTTTTGCTTCTAGAGCTACTTGATGATAGCCCCAATGAAAAATTAATGCTTTTGATGTGTAAACAAACTAAATGCAACTCTAATTACTCACTTGTATCCCCACTTTCTACTAATTTCATATTAATCACCTTTGTCTTAATCATAGTAGTGATTAAGTAGTCAAGCTTGTGGATAGCCAAATAATTGGGGATTTTTGCATGGAGTTGTTGTACTTGATGAGAAGAAGTGACACAAGCAAGGGTTTTAGCTCTAAGGAGAGAGGGAGGCTCTGATACCATGTTAAGATTCATGGTACCTCCTACAAGAAGCTAATTAGCCTAATGACACACCAAGCACATACTAATCACACATGATTAACTTAATCCTATGGTGGATGGTGCCTAAGTGCACTCATAATGATGAGTGTATGCATTAGACTCAAGCATAATTAGGTTGCAAGATTAACTTAAACCTATGGTGGATGGTGCCTAAGTGCACTCATAATGATGATTGTATGCATTAGACTCAAGCATAATTAGGTTGCAAGATTAAGACTTGTACTTATAAAGAGGCTTGAGATGTGTGCAAGTGCTTGTACTTCCATTGCTTGAAAATGACCCCTTTTATATATGGGTAGAGTACATCTTTGCTTGGTCCTTGCATTTAGGATAATCCACTTTTGCCATATGGCTTCCTCCTCACGTACTCACTCCCTTCCTCTCCATGTGCTCTATGGCACCACTCTTCTCCACATCTTACAGCTTATCATTAGCAATTTTCTTGTTGAGATGTGCTGATATACAACTTGATGAATTTTGATCATAGACTCTTTTTCTTGAACCAAATCTTGTACCCTTATCTTTTCAGTTTATAATGCCTTGTTTATCTCTTCATGTGTGTCTACATATAACTTTTTGGTTTATAATGCCTTGTTTACCTCTTCATGTGTAGACAGTCTACATATTACTTTTTGGTGTGGTTTTTTCCTCCTCCATGGCCTCTAGTTGTTCTCTCAATCTGCTGCTCAACACCTTGCAGTTTATTTTAAGCGTTAATTCTTCCCTTTTTCTCTGCCTCTTGTTGATCTAGCAAGTGCTGAATTTTTAACTTGTTAGTTACTTCATCCAATTGCATCGTGTGTTTTTCCTACCATTCATGCATCTGTATTTTCAGTGCTTCATGCATTTTCCTTTCATCCTTAAAAGCGGTGTTTTTATCTTCTAGCTCTTTGGTGAGTATGTTTATTCTGCTGTGCATAATTTTCCATAACTTTCCTTGAAAGTTCTATAATTTTCTTTGTAATACAATGTTGGGTGCCTTATCTACTCATGTAATATGACTCAGAGGCCAAACATTCAGTTTGGGTCTCCCAATTGAGCAGGTTTATACACACTCCCACTTACAAGGTACTCAGTCCCTTGGCTTATTCTATGCTAAGGGGGTTGATGTTGTTCAACTGCATATCATGCTTTCAGTGATTCCTATTAGGCTAGGTGTTATGACATATGAGTGTTTACTAGTGGCTTTTTCTTTCACCTTGGTGATTTATGTATATCAAGGCAGTTGCCACTTCGAGCGATGAAGCTAAGTACATGCCATCTTTTATAGCAAGGAGTGTAAATGGCTCATATGCCTTTTGGTAGATCTTGGTGTTGGACAGTAGTCCCCCACCTCCATCTTCACACCGATAGCTAGAGTGCATTAGTTGTTGTTTGCAAGGAGCCCATTTCTTAAGGCTCACACAAAGCACATTATCATGATGTCAAGGAGAGGCTCATTGTTTTGCAAGAGAGATTAGCCTAGCTTATATCTCTTTACTCCTCTTTACATAGAGCGTGCCCTATTTAAATAGAGGGTACTCTCAGTTGGACTGTTGCAAAAAAAACATTTGCAACCAAGTATGTGTTTATCTTCTCGTACTATGCTCTTGGAGCCTGCTTAAGACCATATAAAGCTTTTCTTAACCTGCATACTTTAGATTCCTACCCCGTCTTAACAAAACCATGAGGCTAAGATACATAAACCTCCAGGGCATGCAAGTCACCATTTAAGCAAGAAGGTGACCTTAACTTGCCAAGTATGAAACCCTTCACTAGGGTTGCCATTTCAAATGACGCAAATAGGAAGGTCTTTGCACTTAAGTATGTCTCAAGGCCAATGTATAGGCTCGACACAAGAGAGATTTAATGATTATGTGAATGGAGTTATTATTGATGATTTCCTTGGTCTCGAACCCCACACGACACGATGTGACTATGCTTATAGGAGAGAAGCGGTGGAAATAATAGCTTACCAAGGAGAAGTTCATGCTCAATACAAGAGAGATTTAATGATTACTTGAATGGATTTATTATTAATGATTTCCTTGGTCTTGAACCCCACATGACACGAAGTGATTATGCTTATAGGAGAGAATCAGTGGAAATAATAGCTTACCAAGGAGAAGTTCAGCAAGCTCTCAGCCCTAATGGATGTAGTCCCCATGCCATTATTTGGAGTTGTTGTAGGGTGTTTTGCTTATATCTAAGTCTATATATTTTTGGCACCACTACTAGAAAGAAATCGCCTTCTCTTATCATTTTTCTCTAAATCTATGGCATACCCATTGCTTTCACTCTTGAGTAGGGGATTTCTATGATAAAGATTGTGGGGTTTGACAAAAAAGGTATTCTTATTCCTTGGGATTTTGTAATTTGGTCTTAAATTTATGTTTAAATTAGTTGTAAATGTTTATTTTGCACAATATAGGCTTAGTTTGTGTCATTTTCATTATTTGTGCATTATGTATGCATTTGAGTATGTTCATAGCTTTCATTTATGTTAAGCCTAGAGCATATTGGCTTAATTTTGCATAAAAATCATGTTTTTTGTTGTGATTGAGTAGAAAAGAGTTTTTGCATGCATTTTCGATACATTAATCTCTTAAAAAAGTTTGTCACTAAAAACACTTCAATGACTTTTGTTTTTTATGTAAGGGTACACTAGAGAGAATATTAGCTTAATTTTGCAACTATACTCCCCATGCTTCATCCCATCAAGATAAATCACCAAACTGCCATTGGGAGCTACAGAAATCCACAAATTCGCTGGCACCAGTTTTTTGAAGAAATCTGTAGATCTTCTCTTCCACAGAAGCAATTGGTCTAATTCCTCTAGGCCCCAAGGGTTTTCAAGGGTTCTCTACATGTTGGTGATGTCAGATTTGTGAAATTCCTCAAGGAGAAGTGGCATCAAGCTCTGCATCAAATCTGCATGACTTTGGTAAAACAGAGATTAAGCGTTCAATGTTTGGTCAAATCTTTTTTTTCTTGGCTTGATCCTCTACTAGACTAACTGCTATTGATACCTTTGAAAGGAGTTGAACTCATTTGAACTCTAAGGCCCCAGATCTGGCCTCCCCGTACACTCTGTTTTTTGCACACAAAATAGGGGATTATTTTGCTAATCAGTGATTAATCAGCACTAATCACTATATTTTGGTGTAATTGAGGGTTCAAATTTACCATTGGGTATCTGATACAGATCCTTATAACTTCATACTACAATTCAGAGATGGTTTGATACTCCAACCATTCAGTACGGATTTGTTACCCTTGGCTTTATGTAATTTTTGGTGAATTTATGCTGATAAATCTATTGTACTCGTCACCTAAACACCAGATTGAGTTGTAAAAGGGTAGACACTGCCCTTAAATCTTGAAATTGGATCAAGAGGTAAGACCCCCTTCACATTATCATGAGCACGGTACAGAGATAGCCAAATTTATTGGGTTGCAGTTTTATACATGGCAAACAAAAACCATGTATTTACTCATGAGGAAAAATCTGTGGGGGCTAGTTGAGGGAAGAGATGAATGCCCATAGCTGAGTGGGGAAAATGAGTGAAAGAGCAAGAATGAGAAAGAATTAGGACTCATCACACTCAGTTTAAATGATGAAATCATTCACCACATCACAGGGATACAATGGGCAAAAGATGCATGGGATGAACTCAATAAATTATTTGGCACTCAAGCAAAAAATTCAAAGATAAATCTATTAATGCGATTCTACAAACTTGACATGAAGGAAAGTGAACCTTTAATCACACACTTGAACAAATACAAAAGCATTAAGCAACAACTGGTAGCCAATGGTAGAAGGTAGAGGATGATGAGGCACTAGCAGTGCTTCTGAAGAGTGTGGATAAAGGTGAATATGAAAACATTGTAGCAACCTTAAAGAATGTACCTGAATTGAAGCTACATGAGATAGAAGCAGCTCTACTAGAGCAAGAGACCAAGGTCAAAGAGAAGAAATGGGTGGACTCAATAGCTAGAGAGAGGAAAAAGCATTCTTCACCTGAGGAGGATTCTCATGAAGATGAGGATGAGGAAGAGGCAGAGTAGGAAGAAGGACCTTCACTTGCCATAATTGTGGGAAGCCAGGACACATAGCAAGAGACTGCTATAGCAAACCCAGTCGAGAAGGAACGACATCGCCAAACTTCATGGAGACACCTAAGGAAGTGGAGTCAGATCATCTTTTTTAAGAGAGAGAGAGAGAGAGAGAGAGAGAGAGAGAGAGAGAGAGAGAGAGAGAGAGAGAGAGAGAGAGAAACCCCACAACCCAATGTACCCTGCCCCAACAGAGTAAAACCACCTCTGAGCCATCGATGATGTAGGCCATGTGGTAGATGTATGTGTGAGCACTTTAGTCAAGGTCACGGCACTTGTAGTAAGCCTTGGACACATAGAGAGAGAGTGTGTGTGTCAAGGACTACGAGTTTAGGGACTTGAGGCACTGGTCGCGGGATACCAAGTAAGAGGGAAACTTGGTATAGGGTCCAGGTGTGCTAGGATTATTCACTTGAGGGGAGGTGTTGCAATATACAAGTGAATGGGTGTGTGCGAGAACAAGCCCTTAGCAAGAGGCTGTAAAAGAGAATCTGTAAATGAGTGAGAAGCAATGAAAAGGTGAGAGGTATCTACTGGGAGAGAATAAAGGGTAGCATGAGAAGATTTAGGATGTGTGGAGATATTCTGGGAAAAGTGAAGAGGTGGAGAGAATCAAGCAAAAGAGTTGGAGTGAATCAAGGAGAGATCAGTGGGATTAGATGCTTGGCATCTTGTGGATGTAAACTCTATAAATTGAGGCATTGGCCTAATGAGAATTTGCTGGTTTTTGAGTATCCATGCCTACATTAAGCTATCAATTAATTACTCACTAATCTCATCTTAATCATCATCTAATCACCTTGTTAATGATGTTGATTCTTGCATTTGATCCACCATAGCTCATCAAATTGCTGTAAATTTAACAGATCACACTAAAAGGGATAGGGTAATGATCCTTCTTAGTCATAGCATTCAACTTTTTTAAATCCACACATACCAGTCCAAAGCACAAAGAGGTGCAATGAGGTGTCTCTCACAATGACACCTTTTATAATTCTGCTACTATAGCAAACACCATAGTGATAAAGGCCTTGAAGCTCCTCAAGCACAGCAGAAACTAACGGTTACTCCTTTAAGGGGTTTTTTTAGTTTTGATTTTTTTTTAATCCAACCTTAAAGAGAAGCATGCAAGTTGGCTCTCTCGGCAACAGTGGACGATGCCTCTCTCAGCAATGGTGGGATCTCTCAGTGATGGCCTCGATGATAGTGGCTCAAGGGCGGAGATAGAGAGGATGCACAGGGATGGTGGTAGGTGGTGATGATGGAGACATTTGATGGATGCACAGAGGTGGGTGGCTCACGAGAGGAGAGAGAGAGAGAGAGAGAGAGAGAGAGAGAGAGGAGGGGGGGAGGGAGGGAGGGAGGGAGGGAGAGTGAGTGAAAGAGGGAGAGAGAGATAGAGTGAAAGAGGCAGAGAGAGATAGAGTGAAAGAGGCAGAGATGGATGCGCATCCTCTTTGTTACCTTCTTTGATCCTCTTTGCTCTTTGATTGCTCCACTCTAGCACATTTTGATCCACTCTTTCCTTGCGACAAAGTAAGATTGACCTTGATTTTGGTAAAACTCCTAAAATTGATATGATAGACCTAACTACTAAAGCAAGTCCAGAGCTAGAAACTCTACATAATGAGCAGTATAAGCATAGTATCATTAAACTCATAATAGATAACAATAGCAATGCAAAGCTTCTTTAAAAACTGGTAATAGGTTATAGTAGCATAAAGAAACTAAAAGAAATCTGAGATGTATATGATGGAAATGCGGCATTTAAACTTCCTTACATCAGCAATAGGACCAAATTTCACCAATGATAGGCATGGAAAAAATGTACAATGGTCATTGTTGGAAAAGACTAGTGGAGCCACATGAAGCTTCTTGGGGTTATGCAAAAGTGCTATTGTGGAGGTGTGTTTGAGTGCCAATGTTCCCTTTGTGGTAGTTTTTCAGCACAATGAGTGTCAATATTCCCTTGGTGGTAGTTTTTCACTAAAACCATATGTCATGGTGTGGTACATAAACATAAGAAAACCTGTAGCATCTATTTGAACATCAAAAGGATTTCTTATCATATTGTGTTGTTTTGTAGGCAAGTTGTTACATAGAGTTCCTCGCATAGGAATTTTGAATAATGAAGGTCACGATTCCTTATAGTATTTTTTGTAAGACACCTCCCACCTGCATAGCTCATTGTATAGCTTGTTTATACTATTGTATGCCGGGAAATGTAGTTCAACACGGGTAATGGTACATTAGGGGTTTCATAACCACCATGAGGTTCAAAGAGGCACATCATGGGAAGCCATTAGGATAACCAAGGAGCTTGTTGAAGAAGTAGTTTTTGACATATCTTCCTCCAGCCCACGAAAGATTCAAATGTGTATTGCAAATCAGCTTGTCATTGATGATGTGGTTAGAAGAGATACTGAAGTACAAAAGTAAATAAGCCAAAGAGAGTTGTTTGATCTGCTCTAACAGATGCACTCGTCCGCTCGGCTAGTTCAAACAAATAGGTAACACATTGTTTTTTGAAACATATCTAAGGGAATTATATATTTTCTTTAGTGTTGCAATTTAGCATGACATAATTGCCTCACAGGTTCAATACTATGGTCAAGACATCAAAGAAAGGTGGGCATGCATAATGACCAGAGTCAACTATACTAGAGTTGAACAAGCAATGCACCTATGAGATCTTTCATGGTAGGCATTGTCCAGGGCAAGCCCACAAACAAAGTTATATTTTTTAGATTTCAATTGTTGGGCTTGCTTTTAGAGTGGATTTGGTCACTCGAACGTGGTGAACTGGCAATGGGAGGGCATGGGTTTGCTTTGATCATGTACGGAGAGTTCAAGGTTGGGGACCACTATGGCTACAACCCAGGTGAGGGGGCAAAAGAGATTACTACCAGCTAATGTTAATGTTTATGTTAAGAAAACACTAATACTTTTTGGAGATGTAATGTGCATGATCTCATGACATTAGCAACATGCGAGATGAAGGAGGAGGATACAACTGCACAAGTTCTATTGTGGATAATGCTAAATGGAGGAGGAGGATGAGTTCTATTCTAGAGAATGCTAAATGGAGGAGGAGGATACAACTGCATAAGTTCTATCCTAAAGGATACAACTGCATAAGTTCTATTCTAGAGAATGCTAAATGGGGGAGGAGGATACAGCTGCATAAGTTCTATTCTAGAGAATGCTAAATGGGGGAGGAGGATACAGCTGCATAAGTTCTATTCTAGAGAATGCTAAATGGAGGAGAAGGATACATATGCATACATTCTATTCTAGAGAATTCTAAATGAGGTGGCAAAGAGAAAGGGATTTCTAGCACCAGATTTCTTTGGCTTCAGCTAAATGAGGTGGTAGAGAGAAAATGATTTCTAGCACCGGATTTCTTTGGCTTCAGCTGATGAGGTGGGTGCGAATTAGAGGTTAGTATGAACTGTGTACAACAATGGTCCTGGTGGCAATAGGATGGAGGGTAGGGAATGGTCATGCCTCTTTCATTGGGAGTAGAGTCTACACACACACAACACATTATGTTTTCAAGGCTTTTCAAGCTCACCACAAGATTCTACGTAGAAGATGGCATCATGCATCAACTGAGGATGGTGTAGTATGTTGTCAAGGATTTTCAAGATCACCACAAGATTTTACACAACGTAGTATATTGTTAAGGCTTTTCAAGATCCCCACAAGATTCTATGTAGAAGATGGCATCATCTCTGAGGATTATGCACTAACATAGTACAGGTATATAAGAGCATGGTGGGGTAAATGGTAAGATTGCTGATGGAAATATTGATGCCATGGATTGCTAGTTGAGTTGAGTTGGTGGAATGTGAGATTTCCTTATTGGAGGCATCACCTAGTTGGGGTAAGCAATTGTTAATGTTTAAACCAGTAACTATCATTCAATGATCAATGCAAAAGTTATTTGGTTTAACCTATAGGATTTTGACTAGAAATCCTCGGGTGTCGTACCCACAAACTAACCTAGTAGAGAGTCAAAGCATGCCAACTAGAGCATGCTGCTATAGTTAGCTGGAGAAGGATTTAAGGGCACATTAACCTTGTATGATGCAACAATGATGACCGATCTCACAAATGCACTACAAAGAAGCATGCATTCCAAGAAGGAAAGCACTCTAGCTCAGGTCCTAGCACTAAAAATCTTGTAGAGAGGAATGTGATCATCCCTAGTGTTACTATATCTCCTAGTCTAATAGCCACAAGCAAATTTGTCAAAGAATCAGTTGGCAGGCACACTAATGCATCATGTTCCCAATGTAGTGGGTGATAACAAGACAATACAATGCAAATGTCACTCGATAACCATCACAATAGGAGATGTTAATAGCTCTCATCAGAAAGCTTACGTGATGGAGAATCAAGGTGACGAGGAGGCAAATCAGCCTACTGACTTGTACCAAGGTAATTAAAGGGTCACAGAGGTCGAGATTCATGATACCATATGGGCAATCTACCACACATATATTAATAGTAGAGTTGCATGCCAAGCATGGTTAGGGGGGCAAATGGGTAAGTGCAAGAAACCCATCAAGAAGTCAAGCAAAGGAGTTCCAGCAAAGGAGATTCATGATACCATGTGGGCAATCTGCCACACATGTATTAACAGCAAAGTTGCATGCCAAGCATGGTTAGGGGGGGAAATGGGTAAGTGCAAGAAGTCAAGAAAAGGAGTTTCAGCACCCACTGAGATTCTATGGCTTGCATGAATGGAATGGTGGACAACGATAGCATTTCATGTAGTTTTGCAACACTAGCGTAGAACACACGTGAAAAATCTGCACAATGATACAAAAGGCTCTAGTGAGGTTGGTGGCCAGTACTAAAGCAAACTAATCTAATGGAGATAGAGATGGCATGTTTCATGTTGGAGATGGAAGACAGTGCAGGGAAACAGGTTTCATGTTGGAGATGGAAGACAGTGTAAGGGAGTAGGATGCTGGACATGAAAAAACGTCAAGGTATAGGAGGGGTGTCAAAGGGTGCAACAAAGAGGATTAACCATGCCTTGTCATTGTCATGCACCACTATGGCTGAAAGGGTGATTAAAAAACTAGAGCATGAGATCTTTGTAATGGAGACAAGTAATTCTACCATTAGAAGTGAAAGATATGATGTCACTATTGCAAAACACCCTAGTTTCACTTACAGGACTTTCAAATCAGGGCAAATGGGGGACGTGCATTCTTAGCACGTGGGGGACATGCATTCTTAACATTTAAGCACCTATACTTCATGTACCTTCAAATTTTTGGCCTGGATGCACACAACAATATGTTCGTACACTAGTCCCAGCTCAAAAAAGAAGACCTTATAAAGATATTGTTTGGTCGTAGGTCCAAAAATGTTTATTTTGATTGGTCTTTTGCATTAGGGAGAATTTGAACATATTTTGGGCCTTTTGCTAATGAAAGTAATTAGCAACGGACCAATAGGAATAGAGGATTGTGCACGTTTGGTCTCCTTGGAATATAGGGAGGGAGACTAGGCTGTAGGAAGGGGGACTAGGCTTTCAACACTAATAATTACACTTGTCCCTTTCAAAAAGTAGTGTGGTCCCAAAAAATCCTTAAAATTTTAAAATTTTTGAGTATGAGCTATTCTTTTATCCCTTACAATACACATAAGGTCATGCTTATAGAGAAGTGTGCTGCTATTTGTATCGATACGGTATAATATTTTGGCCTTCCAGAACCGAATACTTCCTCTGTTATGCTAGCTATGTTCAAGGTGCCAAACTAGAAGATGTAAATGCACTCAAGGGTTATAGTGCAAGAAGTTTTTGTGCTATAGAGGAAAAATGCCTAGTGAGAAGAGGAAGAGCAAGTAGAGAAGAGACTCAAGAGAGCAATTAATTATCTTATTGTAAATATTTTGTTATATCTTTAATGTAATGAAACATGTGATTAAGTTTTAATTACAAGTCTGTATTAAGCAAAAATGTTTACAACACTCTTCAAAATGTTGTAAATTTCGTATACAAAATTTCATTACACTAAATCCAAATTCTTCCTTCTCGTCTTCTTGATGATCTCCATGCCGCATGACGTGTTGGTCTTGTGCCATCTTTCCACTTCAGTGATCTCCTCATTTTGGCTTGATTTCGTGCTGCCTTTGCTAAATCACTCATACGGGCCTTTTCCATTGATAGTTTTTTCCCAAAAGTATATCTGTAAACATTTCTTTGAGGAAATTTGTACGAGTCTTGGGTGTTTTTAAAATATACTCCTCTAGCTCGGTAGTGAGATTTTTCCATTCCCTAGATGCTCCACATGTCAAGAGAACCATATTCATTCATGAAGTATGCACCATGAGCATACAAAATGTGCTGCATAAGAAAACAAGACCAATCAGAAGCTATTATTCATAATCATTTCAAATTTATGAGTAGAAAGAAACTCTGCATGATTTCCATGTAATGTGTAATGTTGGTATCACCCCATGTATTGACCATGGCTTTTGTAAAATTTTGAAGCTCTTCTTGAAATTTTTGGTGCTCCTCTACAGTCATCCTACATTTGGTCATTAATTTAACCATCTTATTGAAGTATGACCAAACCTTCTCACGTAGAACTACAAGGCTTGGATCGGTGCAGTCAAACGTTGTACATTTACACAAATCCTTCCACCACAAGTCCTAGGACTTTGAGTTCTTTACTTTTTCTGGCCTCTCTAGAAAATTTCTTGCCTTATATCCACTCATAGACACCTGTTGGGCCACTTCATGATTTATGCCAAAGGTCTTCTTGTTAACAGTAATCTGCACATTGCCGCCACCATGACACCCAATTGAGTTGAGTAGCTCCTCTACTTTTTGAAGAGCTTCATGTTGTCTTTCCTTTCCTTGCATAGTAAATGCATAATCAACGTGATACTTGAGCAGACGATCAAACACACGCATGAATGCATGCAAAGTACAAAAGTGGACATTCTTGAGTTCGAATGGAATAACAAGATTCCATTCGAGGTCTCTCAAATGCATGTTTGGCTCAGCTAGCATGTTAGCATACAAGACACCACCAACCCAATTGCTAGCATCATCATCCACTGTGTCATTCTCATCATCTTGATTTTCTAGCTTCCTCTTCCTTCTTACCTTCTTCTATTTCTTTTCTCTCACCATTCTCATGCACCATAGATAAGGATTTGGGGTGTTAGCACCTTGTGGACACCCAAGAAGGCACTTTACTATCTTCAAGTCACCTCCTAAATGCCAGTCTACTGTATAAGTGCCCTTACCCTCCACTTCTAATTTTTCCCCCTGAATCTATGCTTTAATGACATTGGTAATCCATGGTATCCTATCAAACATCCAAGCTAGCACTTCATGTGTCTCCTTCAGTACTTCAAACACCCCAAGCCACCATATCTCTCTCTCCAATTGGACACTAAAAGAGGGAAAACTTAACTTGCAAACCCTCTCCCTATTGCTTGTCTGATTGTTTGGGTTTTCATTAGAACCTTCCAAAGGTAACTCAGTCTCCTCAGTCATGTTGATCTCACTCTTTGCATATGCCATTGCCTCATTCATAAGTGTGATACTCATTCATTTTAACCTCTTACCTTTCACAATCTGACTCATCCCATTAAAAGATAAAACAAAAGTAGATAAATTTTAGTACTTAAAAGATTTTTTATTATCTTGCAAAACAAGGAATGTAAAAAAATACTTACATTGTTTAGGCATATTCTTATGGTGTGGGTCTCGAATGATGGAAAGAATGGCACGCCTCCTCACACAACTATGTAATATTTCTCCAAAATATTGAGGACCATTATCCCACATGCTTCTTTTCAAAAAGTTCCTATCACAAACCAATAAAGATTATCAAAAACACCTTAATTTATTGCTTATGAAAACCACAACAACCAAAAATACCTTAATCAAAATTATTTGCAAAACAATAATAGACAAAGAACAAAGAACAAACCTTGCTGCATGGATTCTTTGCTTGTGAGCACCACCACCAACTACCAGTTTTTGAATGTTACTAACTGTCCTCTTTCGCTCTCTTGCTCCCACGAGGGTGCTCTTCATGCGAGAGATTGTGTCTTGTAGCTTCATAGCGCGAGCCTCTTTCTCTTTGTCTCTTTTCTCTAGCTCTACAATATTATTTTGTGCATTGAGTAGTGCATGTTGCGCACTACTCAAGTGCTTTGTAAGCTTTGTGTTTGTGAGTGGAGGAATTGGACTCTCCATGCCATCACTCATGCTTAACCTTCTACAGTACCTAATTAGCCCATTCTCACCCTCTCCAACAAACTGAATAAATGAAGGGAGATTAGTGAAGGGTGGAGGGCAATGCGAAGAAGGATCATTAGGAGATAAATATCCATCAACCCAAAGATCCACATTAGTCCGACCCTGTTGTCTTCTTACATGCTTTTCATGTGCATTTAGATGTTCTTTCTTGATTGGTGCATATGCATTCAATATGCGAATATGTAAGTCCATGTTCCGCACTCTTGTTGAATCTGAAATTTCTGCCATTCAAAAAATGGAAGAGACTATTTTGAAGTGACTCAGGCCTGTCTTATTGTATTCACAATAGGGCTATCCTATTGTATCACAATGGGAGCTTGGGAGAGAGAGAGAGAGAGAGAGAGAGAGAGAGGGATGGAGAGAGAAGGAGATAGACCTATTGTATTCAATAGCAGAAGAGAGCTTGGGAAAAAGGGGGAGAGAGAGAGAGAGAGAGAGAGAGAGAGAGAGAGAGAGAGAGAATCTTATTATGCAGAGGTTGGTAGGAAACATGATGAATAATAGTAATGATTGAAAGAAATGGAATGTGGGGGGAATTTCAAATACGACTATTAAAGTGGAGTAAATAAGATTAAAAGCGTAGATATTATGGTCCTAGTAGGGGTTTCAATAGCTAGAAAGAGAATCCTAGCTCAAAAGTTAGAGAGATCCCCTACTTTTAGGCCCAAAAGTAGGCGTTATTATGAGCTTTGTCTCCTTAAGCCTCAAAAAAATTAGTCTTAATTCCTTAAAATTAGGGTCCTTACATGGCCCCTTTTATGCTCAAATGCCCCCTAATGGTACGCCATTGTAATAGTAGGCCCACGGCAAAAATGGTAATACACACTTATATCGTCTCACTAAAAACTAGAGAGAGGGTGAGAAACAATGAGAGAGAGATTGAGAGATTGAGAGATTTTTTTCCCAACATGGTACAAAATATAAGGACAATGAAAAACTTGATTCTTATAAAAAATGAATTGAGTGAACTTGAATGAAAGGATAATATATGGAGGGTACCTTTTCTTTCATTTTTTATGGAATAATACAACCATTATAAAATCATGGATGGTACAAATGACAACATTGGCATAAATGAATATCAAAGATGATAGAAAAAAAAAACAACCATTGGAATCTCAAGGATGGTACAAATGGCAACGGTGGCAATATAAATATCTAGGAAGATACAAAAGACAAGGGCATTATGTAATTTGTTTCATATAAAGGAAAGAATAGACTGATCTTCAACCGCTACATAGATGCGTGGCTAAAATGACATTACGTAAAGTTATATTCCTTCTCTCCTTTACAAATTTTCGTACATATATTTTCATGCATGATTTTTGTAGTGAATCTATTGAATAAATAGTTCTTGCATTACTTCTTAAAGTAGGTCTCTATAAAGAGTGTTCACGTTATCTATCTCTATAAAGACTGTTCGCATTATAAAGAGTGTTTGCGTTATCTATCTCTATAAAGATTGTTCGCGTTATAAAGAGTGTTTGCATTATCTATCTCTCCTGCTGCACAACTTTCTGTATAATGAACTATCCTTTTGGAATAAAGACCTCTCTCTCCCTCTCTCTCTCTCTCTCTCATAATCTCATCTCATCCTTGCAACCATCAATTTCCCCCCTAATATATTAATATACTCTTGTCCATCTTTCTCTCTCTCTCTCTCTCTCTCTCTCTCTCTCTCTCTCATTAGCTCTTGTGCTCCTTGCTTCATTTAATATCCCCCTGCCATCATACTAACTCTCACTCTATCTTTGGTCTCAAACCCCTAAACATCATACCTAGCTCCAACAACAAGGTTACAACAATCCTCTACAATCTTGGCTAAGATGAAGGGGCAAATGAAACACAACGAAGAAGGTGATCTTGAAATCTCAATCAAATATGGCAGACTCTAGAAGAAAAGTTGTTGTGGGAAAAAATTAATTGAGAAGGTCCGTTCAAAGAAGGAGACATTTATCAATTGAATTTAAAGTTGAGTACATCATAGTAGGGACTTGACGTGCGTATGGCTACATCACCACAATAAAGAAATTGTCCTTCGCCCAGGAGCTCGAAAAAAAGGTGGAAGAAAAAGAAGAGTAGGAGTAACATGTTTAGATATACTATTGTACTGTGGAAATTGAAATAAATAAGACACCTTACTCCCTTGATTTTAGTGTGTTGTAATGAAGGAGATAAATATTTGTGTAATACCATCAGTGTGTGTATCAAAGAGTGAGCAAGAAATAAAAGTTTTTTAACATTAATATGTGTGCAAGAGAGACATGAGTGATAGGGGGAGAGAAAGGAAGAGGGGAAAGAGACATAGGGAGAGAGGGAGAGGGGAAAGAGACATAGGGAGAGGGAGAGGGGAGAGAGAGTAAGAGATAGGGTGAGGATATGAAGAGGGAGTGAGATAGAGGATAGGAAGAGGGAGGGAGAGAGAGAGAGAGAGAAAGAGAGAGATGATAGGAAGAGGGAGGGAGAGAGAGAGAGAGAGAAAAAGAGAGAGATGATAGGAAGAGGGAGGGAGAGAGAGAGAGAGGAAGAGGAGAGAGAGAGAGAGAGAGAGAGAGAGAGAGAGAGAGAGAGAGAGAGAGAGACTAAGGGGGAGAGAGAGTAGTTGATGAGAGAGAGAGAGAGAGAGTAGTTGATGAGAGAGAGAGAGAGAGTAGTTGATGAGAGAGAGAGAGAGGAGGGGAGTGAAAGGCTGGGCTTGGTAAGCTAGGATGGGTTGGGCTAGGCTAGGAGCAAGGAGGATAAGGGGAGAAGAGAGAGAGGATAGGGATAATAGAGAGAGAGTGTGTGGATGCCAAAAAAAGATGGCTCCAAGCTCACTCCAAAAAGCTCTCTCCAAACCCATCCCCATTTAAGGGCTAAGAGAACCTGCTCTGATACCAATTGTTGGATGGAGACGAAGGTCGCAACCCACACATAGGTGCAGCAAGAAAGGAGAGCTAGAGAGAAGCACAACACTCAAAGTAGATTGATGAGAGTGAGTGAAGTACAAGTGAAGTAACATGATAAGATCACTTACACACACTCATAAGAGTGTATACATATGGTCGGGGAAAAAACCTCCTAAAGAGAGAAAAAGTGCCTCGGCCCATTATTAGCCTACGTCAACACATCACCTACCATATAAATGGAAAACTATTGTGGGTCCCAAAATTAGTTGGAAGTTTCCCTATGCATCCATGTTTAAGGGAAATGGCTATCCATACTCTTTTTACTTATGGGCACAAAGTGACATCCAACTTAGAAACTGACTCAAAAAGTGTTTTGGCAAACCACAGTGCACTCACATTGGTTGTTTAAAGAGTGATCAATGGGCATGCATAGGGCCATAGGAGAACCACATGCCTCCCCGTAAGCATAAATTGGAGAACTACCGTATATGCTTAGGAGAACCACATGCCTCCCCTTAAGCACAAATTGGAGAACCAAAATATGATTTTCATTAAATAGAGAATGTCCAAAGAAATTAATTAATATGGGCATTATAGCCCTAGCACAAAAAGGTAAACAGGATCAAATAGGCACAAACTTGTTACCGTTGTTGACCAATATGGGCCCCAAATTTGAAAACATTAATTAATTAGTTGAGGAAAGGGCAACCTTAGGAATTAATTAATTAATTCCTAACATCAAGGTTTCGAACGCCAAGTGTGGGTGACATGTGGAGACTATCTTGAATCCTCCCATAATCACCTTAGGTATAAAAGCTGCTCATGTGATTTTTTCTTTTGGGCAAAAGCCCCTAAGAGAGAGAGACGACACGTAGAGAGAGAGAGACAGAGAGGACATGATGAGAGAGACTGTACACAATGAGAGAGAAGATGTGATGAGAGAGACTGTACATGATGAGAGATGACGTAATGAGAGAGACTGTACATGATGAGAGATGACGTGATGAGAGAGACTGTACATGATGAGAGATGACGTAATGAGAGAGATGATAGCGTTGTGGTTTATATGAAAAATCTAGGTTTAGTGTTAAGTGAATAGCAAATTTAGGAAATTTACCTTCAAATTTTAAAATAGAAACCTACAAATTTTAAAGTATTTTAGTTATACTAGTGGCACGACTCATCCCTCACAGGAAAGAGTATTCTTGCATACATTAAAAAAAAGGCTCATCATTGGGGCTGAGTAGAGATAAGCCTTGTATTTGAAGCTTATTTTGGACCTCATAGTCCTCAACTTTAGTTATATTAGTGGCATGACCCGTCCTGATGAGCAAGAGTATTTTTGCATGCGTAAAAGCAAAAGGCTCGTCAATCGGGGCTGAGTAGAGATAAGCCTTATATTTGAAGCCCATTTTGGACCTCATGGTCCTAAACTTGCCAACCTATATATGAACACACCATGCTTGCCATATATATCCATGTAGGAGCTCCTAAAGCACTTATATTTCTTTGAATAAAGCACCATATTTGGCATAAATATACATCAACCTAATATAGTGGTGACAATCTTAACACACTTGAAAAAGCATTAAAACAATCTTCGAGCAACTAGATTATCTCTCCTTAGAAGCCTATACTCCTCGCCTCCATCTGTATTTAAGATTAAAACATTAGATATTGCAAGATATAATTTTCAAAGTTTTTTTTAAAAAGAAAAAAGATAAAACCTTACAAAACTCATTTGGTGGATCAATATTTGAGACGCATGGCATTTGAATGGGCTTGTAGATAAATTCACCCTTTCCTCAAAGGAAAGAGTAATCCTTGCTAAAAAAAAAATGCAAGTCGTCTCTTCCATCTCTATCAATTATACATACATACATACATATAGGTAAGTAGATGTATGATTACGGTGTGGGAACACACACACACACACACACACACACGGTACTCTTCTATCACAAACATTACATCATTAAGAATTCTCTCTTTTGCACACACACACACACACACTGTATAAGATTCCTCCCCAGCCCCTCAAGATGTCTAGTTTCTTCCCCTGTAACCAATCCCCTTTTCAGAATAATAAAAGATATTGTTTCTACTTGTGGCCTAGAGAGAGAAAATATTCTAGAGAGAGGTAATTCTGTTAGCCTAAGGGCCCCTGTTTTCAGAAATTTTTGGATTAAGGTCCAAACAAAGGTTTGACAGGACAATGAGATTAATCCAAATTTAGGGAGGAGATAAATTGAAGAATAAAAGAAAAACCCCCCCAAAAATGAGTAAATGCTCACATAAGATGAAGAGTGGACTAAGGACCAAAGAAAAGAATTAAAAAATTAAATTTTGACACCTCAGTGTGGGGATCTTCCCTCATGAAGTAGGTGTTTTTTTCTCATCATTACCCCCAATTTTTAATCAATAAAATGAGATATTTTCATCTCTCCTCTCTCCTGTTTCAAATCTAGATCCAAAAAATAAGCTAAACTGACCCAAAAATGGTCAAAAATTGACCAAACTAATCTGAAAAATTTCAGAATCAGTTTGCTTGGTTAGAGGCTCACTTTTTCCTATAAATAGAAGCCTCTCCCTTTTGTAAAAGCTTAATGGTGTTTATACACTGTTACTCTACTCCTGTCCTCCTAAGCCATCTACATTAAATTTTTTAATAATTCAATTGTTTTTGGCCTAATCCTCTTCAAAGTGAATTGGTGGCCACTATTGCTTCAAACAAGAGTAGAACCCTCAATCCCTCAAGCCAAAGGAGAGCTTACAAGCTCCATGTAAGCTAATTTTCTTACTTTGTTTACGAATTTTAATGAAAAATCTATGGTTTTCTTGATTTTTATGTTTTGAAAATGATTGAATTAAATTCAAATGCTATGCCTTTGATGAAAAGGCCACCCCCTTCTCTTCTTTACATTCCAACCTTTCTTAATCCTAGAAAGATTAACTAAGTGATTAATTAAACTCTTCTTATTGTTTACTCTCTTGAATTTAGAAAATTGTATAGATTAGAGTTCTATAATTCTAAATTGAGTTAATCAAGTTAAGTGAAGAAAGATAAAAATGAGAAATGGTCAGCCATACAAAGGAGGTTATGGCAAAATTTTTCAAAATTCTGTGAAAAAGAAAGTTTAATTTTATGTTATTCCAAAAGAGTAATTCCCACCATTTTTGCATCTAAAAGAAATATTCTAATTACTCTATATACATATTCACCTATGAATATGCATGGATATCATTCATATTAATTATTAAATTTGATTTCTATGCATAGAAAGATACATAAAGGAATTTTTTATTATAAAAGTGTTATTCTTATTAAATTTGATTTCTATGCATAGAAAGATGCATAAAGGAAATTTTTTTATTACAAAAGTGTTATTCTTATTAAATTTGATTTCTATGCATAGAAAGACGCATAAAGGAAATTTTTTTATTACAAAAGTGTTATTCTTATTAAATTTGATTTCTATGCATAGAAAGATGCATAAGGAAAATTTTTTATTATAAAAGTGTTATTCTTATTAAATTTGATTTCTATGCATAGAAAGATGCATAAAGGAATTTTTTTAATTACAAAAGTGTTATTCTTATTAAATTTGATTTCTATGCATAGAAAGATGCATAAAGAAATTTTTTATCAAAAAAGTGTTATTCTTATTAAATTTGATTTCTATGCATAGAAAGATGCATAAAGGAAATTTTTTTATTATAAAAGTGTTATTCTTATTAAATTTGATTTCTATGCATAGAAAGATGCATAAAGGAATTTTTTTATTACAAAAGTGTTATTCTTATTAAATTTGATTTCTATGCATAAAGAAATTCTTTTATTTTAAAAGTGTTATTCCTATTAAATCTAATTTTATGCATAAATAGATGCATAATAGGATTTTTTTTATAAAAGTGTTATTCCCATTGAAGTTGATTTTTATGCATAAAAGGATTTTTTTTATAAAAGTGTTATTCCCATTGAAGTGTTGGAATTAGGGCTATAGGAAAGCACACAAAGCTTGGAGAAGAAGAAGCAAGAATGCACACAACACACAGTGTATTAGATTGTGTCAATGTACAAAGATAAGTTAGCCCTAGAATAATGGGCGTATATACAAGCTGGGGGAAAAAACCTCCTAAAGAGGGAAAAAGTACCCCGACGGTCCTAAGTGTGTTCACACACATCATTGCCTATATATATGGCAACAAATCCCCCCTGGGAGTGATGGTGTGAACGAGAGCTGGCACTCATGTATAGGGAAGTGCCATGCCCGAAGTCAAAGGGGAGCAAGCCCAAAGCTTTGCGGAAAGCTTCAAACTTCTCACGAGGAAGCGCCTTTGTGAAAAGATCGGCGAGGTTATCGTGTGTTGGCACATATGCCAAGCTGATCTCTCCTGCTCTGCTGCTGAGAGTCTCTCCCTGACATAGTGATAATGCACCTCAATGTGCTTTGTGCGAGCATGAAAAACTAGGTTTCTTGCAATGTGCTCTGACTGTCAGTGTAGATAGAGGTGGCAGACTCCTGTCCAACACCCAAGTCAGCCACCATAAGCCGTCTGAGCCACACACACTCAATCGTAGCTGTGAAAGCTGCCCTCCTGTACTCAGCTTCACAACTAGAAGTGGCCACAGTAGGTTGCTTCTTGCTCAACCAAGATATGCATGATCTACCGAGCATGAAACAAAAACCACTTGTGGACACTCTTGTGTCATAGAGCAACCAGCCCAATCTGAGTCCAAAAAAGCATGTAAATCTGGTGGCAACAATCCCCCCTTGGGATAAAACAACCCAAGATGTATGGTTCCACTCAAGTAGCGAAAGATCCGTTTAACTGCCTTCCAATGCTGAGACCCTGGGCTATGCATAAACTTGCTCACCTGTGAGACTACAAACTGAAAGTCCGGCCTCGTAATGCATACATAAATGAGGCAACCAACAACTGTCTGATAGAGTGTGACATCAAAGTGATCGCCAGCATCATGAAGACTCAACTTCAAACCTGTCTCCATTGGAGTAGCAATAGGCTTGCAGTCTTCAAGGCCAAATCTCCGCAAACAATGTCTCAATATACTTTGTCTGACACAAAGCAATACCTCCATCACACTACTTAAATTGTATCCCCAAATAATGATGCAAATGCCCCAAATCTGACATCTCAAAAGAGGCAGTCAAATCAGCCTTAAAATCAGCAATATGATTCTCATTTGGTCCTGTGAGCAGCATGTCATCGACATAGAGAGCAATGATTAGATGTACATCATCCACACGTTTAATATACAAAGTGCTTTCTGTTGGACTATTCTAAAAACCATGTGCAGTCAAATATGCATGTATCTTTTCATACCAAGCTTGTGGAGCTTGCTTTAAACCATATAAAGCCTTTTTCAACTTGCACACTTTGTTTTCCTGCCCTCTTTGAACAAAACCACGAGGCTGCGATACATACACCTCCTCATGCAAATCTCCATTCAAGAACATAGTCTTTATGTCCAACTAATGTACATTCCAACCATTATGAGCTACCAATGCACAAATGCTACGAATGGTAGTCATACGACAAGTGGGAGAAAAGGTTTCATCAAAATCAATGCCCTTTTCTCGAGCATAACCCTTTGCAACAAGTCTAGCCTTATAGCGATCAACACTGCCATCTGGCTTTCGTTTCAACTTAAAAACCCACTTACATCCAATGACCTTTTTACCAATAGGCAAATCACACAAAGACCATATACCATTCTTCATTATAGCATCATATTCACTTTGCATTGCAGCCAACCAATTTTCTGATTTTTGTGCCTCATCAAATGAAAGAGGTTCTTTCTCTTCACACATACTAGACACAGCCAAAGCATAACAATCTGATGCATAAGAGGCATGCTGAAAACCTGAACGAGTACGACTAGACATAGGTGCATCAATTTTACTATCATGCAAGGTTTGCACTAGCCATTTAGGCATACCTCTAGCCTGCTCATTTTCAGCCCTATCCTCATAAATTACGTCCTATAAATCTGCATCAGAAATAGGCTGATCTATGATGTCGTTTGAAATCTGCATAGGCTGAATATTTGCCTCATTACGACTTACATTTGAATTCCCACCTGTAAACAGAGACAACAACGTATCAAATAGGCTGATCTATGATGTCGTTTGAAATCTACATAGGCTGAATATTTGCCTCATTACGACTTACATTTGAATTCCCACCTATAAACAGAGATAACAACGTATCAAATACATCCCGTGAGCTCACACCTATCTCTTTGGTACATGATAACAAAGGCTGCACAGCATCTTCCACAAAACAACATCTCGACTAATCAAGATACGCTTTGACTGCGGATGATACAATCTGTAACCCTTTCTCTCAGCATGTAACCAATAAAAATGCATTTGACAACCTTATCATCCAATTTTCTACATTGTTGCACAGGCACTAAAGCATAGGCCAAGCAACCAAAGACACGCAAGTGACCAATAGAAGGCTTCCTACCATGCCAAGCTTCGTATGGAGTAACAGACTGCAAGGCCTTAGTGGGACACCTGTTGAGTACATATGCAGCACACATGACAGCCTCAAGCCAAAACGCATGTGGCAAAGCTTGGCTCTTGACCATACATCGTGCCATCTCCCCATAAGTGACCTGTTTTTTCTCTCAGCAACACCATTTTACTGAGGAGTATACGGCACTGTACATTAGTGTTTTATCCCACGACTAGCCAGAAATGCATCAAACTCTTTAGACATGTACTCCCCCCTCGATCAAAATGGAGGGTGCCCACAGTACAATTGGATACATTTTCAACCATAAGCAAAAACTGTTTGAAGCACAAAAACACTTCGGACTTTACCTTCAGTGGATATACCCATGCATGCCTTGAGTAATCATCAATGAAAGTCACGAAGTACAAGTGTTTACCAAATGACGAAGTTTACATAGGCCCACATACATCACTATGTACAAGTTGCAATTTGCGAGTGGCCTGCACAGAACCATCCTTTGGAAATGCAGAACGCTCCATTTTGCCCAAAATACAGCCTTCACAAACATGTTTTAATGGTGCCTCAAGAGGGCAATGAAGCAACCATATCAAATTTCTGCAAATGCAACAAACTAGCAAAGTTCAGATGACCAAAACGAGCATGCCATAGTTTTGCATCTGAAACTGCCTTTTCATCAGAAACTGCATTTGCTGAATCTTCCACACACTTGTCATAAGAATTGAGCCTATACAGCCCACGAAACAAGGTGCCAGATGCAATAATCGTATCACCAAAAGTCAAATCATGAACAGTACATCTGTCATCCACAAATTTAACTACAAGTCCAAGTCTAGCAAGCGCAGAGACAGACAATAGATTCTTCTTTATCCCTGGCACATACAAAGCATCTGAAAGTGTGAAAGCGCTGCCATTTGCAGCAGTAAGCATAATTTTACCAACGTCCTTCACTGGGTAAGAAGCATTATTGGCACATGTGACAGTATTCCCATTAGAGACAGCCTCAAGACAAGTGAACATATCACGATGCGAGGTAATGTGCTTTGTAGCACCACTGTCAAAATACCATACATCAGAGTCAACAGAAACTGCCAAACATGCATCATGTACAGATGGGTCATACTGGCAATACACGCTAAACGCCCATTCTATATCATGCACAACATTTGCAGAATCTGCATTTGTAGAAGCATCCGCTATTGTGGCTGTATTTGACTCTTTCTTCTTTGTCTCTTTAGCCTTTAGCTTAGGACAATTCTTAATGACATGATCAGTTGCCTTACAATAGTTGCACCTGATTTTTTTCTTACCTTTCAAGAGCCTTCTCGGACCTATTGTTGCTACCTGTGGAAGGAGAAGAAGTTGCAGACCTACTAATAGGAGAAGAAATAGTGGAAGGGGCTGCCTTACCACTTCTTCTCTGCTGGGTAGCAACAACAAATGCTTGATCAACTGCATGTTGCCTAGCCCTGTTTTGCTTGGACTATGCTTCTTGCAAGAGCTTGTTGACTAAAGTATCATACTTGACAACATCAGGTCTGTCTCTCAGTAACAAGTCTCCACGTGGAAGCAAAAGTCTGGTATGACTCAGGTAAAGCATCAAGAATAGTCTTCACAAGAGAATGATCAGGAATAATCTCACCTACAGAAATCAACTATTTCTTGAGATCTTTAATCTCAGCAAGAAAAACATTCATGTCATCATCTTCCTGCATAATCTTCGATTCTAGCTCTTTACGCAGATAAGAGATTTTTGCCTCGTTACGACCTGCGACCTGCATACAAACCAGCTAGAATATCCCAAGCCTATTTTACTGTTTTAGCTGAACGAATATGTGGAGTGATATTACGTTTGACAAAAAGTGCAATCAAGGCATGAGCCTGCGCATCTTTACCATCCCAATGAGCTTGTTCAACAGTGGGTAAAACAACAGCAACAGTAGAGCTGCTAGAACCTGCAACATCCTCAATAGATCCTACATCCACAGAACCTGGACGTACATCCATACCCTGCACAATGTTCCACACTCCTTTTGTAACCAAAACATGCTGCATCATGTATGCCCAAAGTGGGTACTTGCTGTCTCCATCCAATTTGTCATCAGCAGACAACATGCAAAATACATCATTGCTATTATCAGCCATGGCCACTGACTGAAACTAATGCAAAAGCTACATGTAATGAAGTAAAGACTGAACAGAAAACAACTCGTGCTATGTAGCACGGTCCACAATAGAATACATATGCCTGTTTTGCAGAAAACTGCACTGTCAAAATTTTTGCACAAAATGACGAAAACACTTGTACAGAACTTGTAATGCTAAAACGGAGCCCGAAACGACCTCAGATGCAATTTTTGAGAACACACAGCCCTACGGGTTAATCTGCAAAGTATAGGGACCTGCAAGCGCTCGTGAAAGCTCACCTCAGTAAGAAATTCAGTAAAATAGTAACTGAATTATCAAACCTTTTCAATTCAGGAAAATAGTAACTGAATTATCAAACCTTTTCAATTCAGGAAAAATCTTATCCGACTCGAACCTTGAATCAGACTATGACCAAGACCAAACTCTTTCGTCAGTTTCGAGGAAAGAAGGTGTGACCAGTTTAGAAAAATACACTCAAAACTCCTGCCAAATCTGAAACTAAGTTTGAGACCCTTCGAATTGATCCTATAGATCAAGGTTACAAAATTCGAGGAATTCTGGTATGAAATTCAGAATTCTGATCAAGAAGTTTTGGGGATACTGATTCAAGAAATTACTCCTTGTATTCAAAAGAAAATTAAACTGAAAACTTGCATAGAAACCCTGTTTTCTTAAAGGACTGTCTTATGCCATAATTCTGGAGGAAGCATTTGGTATATGTTTTTCTAAGGGAAGTTCGGTTGCAACAGCTGGCGACGGGGAGTGTCCAAAGGGCGGCGGGGAGTGTCCACAGGACGGCTTATGCGGCAAAGCCTGCCCGGGTCTTGACCAGCCTCGGTATGGTTGAAAAATGGTGTGCTTCCGGTATGATGGGCGAGGGCCGACGAAGCGGTCCTTGAGTGAAGTGCCAGGACACCTAAGGATCCTGGAGGGTTCTGACCAGGAGATGCACGGGCTTGTGGTGCCTATGACACCCATGCGTATGTCATGGAAGATATGTATGATGGACGAAATGATTATTGTAATCTGTTACTGGATCTCGTTTTGCAGACTAGTGGTCTCAACGGAGAGTCCAGAGTGATACTTTTTTTGAGAAACAAGGGACTGGATAGAATTTTTGAGTTATGACATCTGTAACCATTAACTATTTGTCAATGGATTATTTTATATGTTAAAGTTTTAAAGAGGAGTGTGTGCGTATCTGTATTCGAAAGCAAAAGTTAAGAAAGGCATTCAATTATGGGTGGGTGAGTAATTGTCTGGTTCTACCGATTCCAATGGTTGGGTGGTGGCTAAACCCATGGGCCGGATGGGGTTAGGCTGGAATCAGTGGAAGGCGCAATATTTGAATTCTTGATAGATTCCTATCATTGGTTTCTCTGAGTTTGATATTCTGCACCTTCTTATAAGGGTTTCGATACAATTAATAAGGCTTTTTTGGGCATATACAATGATTTATGGGTTCCCCAAACTCCCAGATAAATTGAATCTCAAAGTATAATTTCTGGATATTGATCTACTATAGTTTATAAGGTTGTGCATCAGTCCTTGAAGGCATGTTTCACTATTGGATAGACTAATGATTGGCCAAGTACATTGATGGCTTTTATGGTTGTTTCTGTAACTCAGACTACTCCGCTATGCATGATATATCGAGTCAATGATGTTGTTAAGACTCATAGAGTGCATATGCATTATACGAGTTATTGATGTCTCACACAGGAGTAATAAGGTGCAGTATGTGATTTTTTGACAAGTTTCTTATCATCGGTTTCTTTGAGTTTTTGATGTGAATTTTTGAGAATCATTTAGGTTATGGTTTTTTTTTAAAGATAACCGGGTGTATATTTGGACAGATATACATAACATACTCTGGTTTCTGATGATACCATAGGATTACAATACTAAGATTACTATGCAGGTTCCCAATCATTAATCTTCACATATTGATGGGACCTCTATTAAACATCATGTTTACATTCTCTAACATGCTGATGGTATATAATCTTGAGCTACAATGCATTGGGTTAATACCATGATTGCATATTGTCAACCTAGCCTCTGTTTATCTGGTTAGCAGGCGGGGACATATACAGAGGATAGCTCCCAGGGGTCTAAACCAGAAACGTGAATTATAATGTTTCAAACCTATATAAAGGTCTAGTACACATGGCTTTGTAGAAATATCGTTGATTTTTTACAATCAACTTACATTTGTATTTGGTCTAAGAATATATATAAAGAGAGAGAATAAATACCCATCATGAAACCAATGAAAGAAGATTTGGGATGGTCCTCTTAGCTATCACTATATGCACATTCATGGTCCATGAACAAAAGGATACAGTTCTTATTCTGTGTGCCTTGGGCTAGGACTATGTCTGCAAACCTTGCCTATACATAGAAAAATATCTACCTATGTATGATGGGGTAACATACCCTATTTTAGCATAAAATTGAGGCTATTTGGAGTGACATCTATAACATGTGATAGGTCCTAAGACACCTGCAATACATATATGGGCTAACAAGTTGTTTGTCTGTTTGGATGGATGCAGGTAATATGATCTATTCTCTCAAAATGTCTTTGGGTTTATGCTCTACACCAAATGTTTTCAAATAATGGAGTCACTGGCTTCACTTACTTGTAACACGATTATTGTATACAAATCAGATGTTCTATAATCCTGTTTAAACAATTTTACTAGTCAAGTTGGATAAGGTTCTTGGAGTTTTCTGACTGTTGATGTATGTAGAAGACTGAAAACACACATTATAGTTGCAGTATATATCTCTTTTAAAAGGGAGATATATGGAACCTCTAGCTTGATATTTTTTACCTTAGAAGTCTAGCTCTCCCCACTATCATTATGCTCTATGAGTTGATAGGTATCAAGTAGGTGGCTTGACTTTTGAGGCGAGATCAGGGCTCACAACAATTTTGGGTTGCATGCTGGTTGAAGGTAGTCCTTATCTCATACTCATCTCAAACTCTAAGAAGTTTCTTTTGATTTTAGATCCTACCACTTCCAAGGGGTGTCGAGATTCCAACGGAACATACCCCGTCGAAAACTTCCCAGCATGTCTTGGCATGCATAAAGGATGAAGAACCTTAGAACAAGGGTTTGTCATATATAAATCCAGAAATTTTCCCTCTTGGATCCATCTTGTAGTTCCTCTCATTCAATGATTGGGTTCGTGTCCTTGTAACTCTTGATAAAAACAAGGATGATGGCAACTAAACCATCTCTGACTTATTATACCCATGATGCTCACTAAAACCTACCATTCAGATCTTACCCCCTTTGTTACGATGGGAGTGGATATCTTGAATTTCTTAAGAAATCAATGTGGTTTGGAACCTTCTTTCCTCGCTACTCCATCCACACTCAATGTCCCCCTCACATGAAATATTTTTAATAGGGATCCAGCGGCTCTAGAGGCTATTAAGTCTTTCCAAACAGACATGTGTACTATGACTGATTCCCGATTATTAGAATTGGTACCAAAGGTGTCCAAAGTATACCATTTTCTAATCACTTGGAGGATCTATTTCCAGACAAACCAGTGGTGTTCCATCTCTCGCTTCTTTGCTCTTTGCTAGGAGGTCAAGCTAGAAACCTGGTTTTAGCACAAATTGCCTTTCTACAATTTAGACAGCTCATGTTGGGTGTACTAATTGAACTCAAAGGAGCAGAACCAAGAACCATTCTTAATAGTTGGTCAATTTAAAGGGATTAAGCTCATAAATGTGCTTCTTAACCCTTGTATTGATAGCAAATCCCCTTCATCTCCTTCTAAGAAAGAAACCCAACTCATCGTTTGGTACACCTAGTACTTTTACCTCTTTTCTCTCTCCTTCTTCTGATTATAGCTCTGCTAGAAATAAATCAAAATCCTTTATTTCAAAGAGTCACGGGTGTGGTTTTCCCATTTTAAATTTGCAAGACATGTAATTCTAGATTTAGATTTTAAAAAGCCACACCGGGAGAAGGATTCTTTGTGTACCAAAGACGATATGCAAAAAGTTAACTTCTCTCATTGCCTTTTTACTAACAAATTATTGGAATATACCTCTCTAAAATAAGTATTAATAGCAGCTTTCGACTTGGTTTTAGGAAATCATGATGCAAGGCTAAATGTCAAAATAGGTTCAAGATATATTGCAAGTCTAAAGAAGATTTTTTACAAACACGAGTTCTTATGAGATGATGCTAAACCCCAATGTTTTTGTTTTGATTTCACTACATATGCTAAAGAATTCTCTGACTTTGGTTTACATGTTTACACAACAAATCTGAACATTGTTATAGATACGAACATCAGAAGTTTACTTTCTAAAGGGCTAAATCACATTCCCACTAAACCTCTAAATCCAAATTTGGCCATCAGTGCCATACTAGACTGTCTAGCAAACATTGCCAGTAAACTCCAATTGGAATCTTCATAACTTAATGCAATTGCAGATGTCATGCCTCACTTGTTTATGGAAAAAATTAAATGGATCCCCCAAAAATGGCTATCAAAAAAAGCTATTGGATTAATCCTGGCTTTTTACACTCAATAAAAACATTACTTAACAAATTAATGGTGATTGGGCTGGATAAAGCACCCAAAAATGTGTCCATCATTTGTAAAAAGGTTGCCTACATGGCAGGCAGAACGCGGTTATTTGGGGATGAGTTTTACAAACTTACTAACAATCTATTCAAGATTGCCAATGATCTACAAGAGGAATTAAGAAATATGAATATTGATACCCCTAACATTAGGATACCAGTATTGGTCTCTACATTCAAAATCCACAAAAAATAAATTCCGATGGATTTTTAATGCGGCTAATTGCATCTTCACAAATATTGCCTTAATCATTACCAAAGTGCTTAACCTGGTACTTGATAAATTTGTGGTATAAAGCAATAAGAGTTTAAAACCTTTCTAAATATACAGTCTAATCCCTTCTAGATTGTTAGAAACTCTACAGAGGTAACCTTAAACCTACCAAACTCTACAGAGGTAACCTTAAACCTACCAAACTCTATCTTTCACATTTTCACTGCGGATATCACACAATGCTACGAGAACATCCCACTATTTGGGAAAACGGGACTCATGAACATACTATACAAAGTATGCAACATGATATTTGAAAAAAGAAAAAAGGAAGGATTCCCTAAAATATCCCTTAGTCATTACCTTCCCCCGATGGGTAAAAAGCCATCCGTTGAATTCTCGATTACAATTGACAGGTAGAGATTCAACATTTACTATTCGAGCCCTTTAACCACAATTTTATTCAACTAGGCTCACAGGCTTTTAAAAAAACTAAAGGAATTCCTATGGGGTTCTCATGTTCCCCAGTAATGTGTAACATATACTTTGCTTATTTTGAATATTGCTTTAGCACATCTCATGCGGATGTTGTCCACAAATCCAAAAGGCATCACACATTACTTTCGATACATGGATGATATTCTCAATCTTAACTATCCTATGTTTGCTTCTTTTCTCAAATAAATTTATCCAACTAACTTTATCTTAATAGAGCCCACTTGGATTCATGGGATAAATATTGATGATACTCTTTTCATCACTAAAACTAACTATTTGAATATCAAATTCTCCCTCATAAGCCCTTATACGGGTAACCTTGTTATGAGGTATACCTAGAAACATGAAAAACTCCCTATCGTACCTTCTGAGTTTGTAAAAAGAAAAAGCAACTGTTCTTTTGTCCAAAGCCTAAAAACAATTCTAGGATCCTTTTACCTAGTAATTTATTCTTCAACTAACCATTTGTTGCCTTTGAGGAGATATCCAAACTAATCAATAAATTTTGTAACAATGGATTCAGGAAGAAAGATGTACCTAATGTCATCATAAAGAGTCTAGCTTGCAACAAATGGAGTGGGGCTAGATTCAACCCTTCTTTACTTATTAATCTGTTGAGGCAGTAGGCCCATAATCATGGGGCCTATTGCCTCAAACATTTATGAGTATGGTGCTTGGGAATGGGCGGGCACGCACGCACACACACAGACACACACACACACTACTCATCTATCACAAAAAACTAATTTTTTCCCTCTGTGCATACAAACATAAAACACACATTTCACATTGTAATTAGCTATTATCAATCGTAAAGTATGCCTTGGTTAAAAACCGCATGAGTGGCCGTAATTTGGGGACATTCACACTACAACGAAAACCCCAAAAATACACATTCAATGAGTTGCATGTGAACTCTGCAATTATATATTTGGTACATGATGCGACTACCAACTACATGTGTCAGGCATTCTAGCTATGGTTGGTTGGGGTTATGGCTCTGAGCCGCCCCCACCGGTGTCAGTACTTTGCATATAGCAATGCTAGATACGGCACTTTGTGAGTAAGGTCTCTAAGCATGGAGATGGCGCCAACGATGTGCCTTCATGAGTGACGACAACTGGCAAATGACCTATCTAGACCTATATATGGAGCCTGGAAGGTGAGTGTATACTCACTTAGCCCCCTGTACGTATCTGGTGTTTCTATGTCTGTGGTTCTTGCAACAACCGAGAGCTCCTCTCAGGTAGCATATATGAACGTCTTTGGAATTACTTATGCCAGTTTTTCATAATACTTTGTTCATGTATTTGTAAAGAACCTCTCAGCTCTACACAGGATGCAGATGAGACTCGTATATTGAATATTATGTTTATAAAGATCCTATCCAGGATTTTGCATGTGTGATTTATGGACATTAATCATATAGTTTTTACTCGCTAAACATAACGTTGCATGCCATGTATCCTTGAAGGCTGGTTTCTCTATAGTATAGGATAATTGTTGGCCAAATACATTGATGTTCATGTCTGCAACTCATGGGCTACTCTGCCATGCATGATATATTGGGTCAATGATGTTGTTGAGACCCATATCGTGCAAGGCACAATATTTGAATTCTTGATAGATTCCTATCATTGGTTTCTCTAAGTTTGATATTCTGCACCTTGTAAGGGTTTCGTTATGATTAATAAGGCTTTTTTTGGCATATACAATAATTTATGGGTTCCCCAAACTCCCAGACAAATTCAATATCAGAGTATAATTTCTGGATATTGATCTACTATAGTTTATAAGGTTGCATGTCAGTCCTTAAGGGCCTGTTTCACTATTGGATAGACTAATGATTGGCCAAGTACATTGATGGCTTTTATGGTTGTGTCTGTAACTCAAACTACTCCGCTATGCATGATATATCGGGTCAATGACGTTGTTAAGACTCATAGAGTGCATATGCATTATACGGGTTATTGATGTCTCACACAGGAGTAATAAGGTGCAGTATGTGATTTTTTGACAAGTTTCTTATCATCGGTTTCTTTGAGTTCGCTATTTTGCACCATTTAAGGTTTTGATATGAATTTTTGGGACACTTGCTATTCAACTTATTAAAACATTTTAAAAAACCTTCACCTTCAATAAAAAAGCTCACACACACACACACTTCCTATTCATATTACTAAAACATTTTAAAATACTTTCACCTTCAAAAAAAATCTCTCTCAAACACACACACTACGGGTGCGTGCACGCACACACACACGCATGGGTATATGTTATATGTACACTCTCTCTCTCTCTCTCTCTCTCTCTCTCTCTCACACACACACACACACACACACACACACATTTATTTTATCAATTAGTAATCAATCTCTCTCACACACACACTTCCTATTCATATTACTAAACATTTTAAAATACTTTCACCTTTTTAAAAAAAACTCTCTCTCAAACACACACACAAACAAACACATTTCATATTACTAAAACATTTTAAAATACTTTCACCTTCAATCAAAAAACTCTCTCAAACACACACCCACACATACACACACACGGCGCGCGCGCGCACACACACACACACGATGCGCGCGCGCGCACACACACACATTTATTTTATCAATAGTAATCAATCTCTCTCTCTCTCTCTCTCTCTCTCTCTCTCTCACACACACACACACACACACACACACACACTTCTTATTCATATTTTCACACAAACATTTTAAAATACTTTCACCTTCAATTAAAAAAACTCTCTCTCTCTCTCTCTCTCTCTCTCTCTCTCTCTCTCTCTCACACACACACACACACACACACACATACACATGGCGTGTGCGCACGCACACACTTACACACACACACACACATTTACTAATCTCTCTCTCTCTCTATCTCTCTCTCTCTCTCTCTCTCTCTCTCTCTCTCTCTCTCTCACACACACACACACACACACACACACACACTCACTCACTCACTCACTTCCTTTTCATATTACTAAAACATTTGAAAATACTTTCACCTTCAATAAAAAAACTCAAACACACACACACACACGGCACGGTGCACGCACGCGCACATTTTAAAGTACTTTCACCTTCAATTAAAAAACTCTCTCTCAAACACACACACACACACACACACACACACATTTTAAAATACTTTCACATTATATTAAAAAAAGTTTTGACTAGCAAACCCCTAGGGGTTGCACATCTGAAGCTTTGATTGAGGTATGTATCTTGCTGGGATATCACTTATCTTGGGGTGAATCTTCTTTTGTTTCAGAGGAGGATGATAGATGGGATTTGATGTGTAGCCTGCTGAATGGTGACTCTTATGCAGATGATGTTAAGGGCTGATTGTGGGCATGGAAAGTTTATGTAAAGCGGTCTTTTACTTTTTATATTATATATATTATTGGTTTAAAAAAAGGATTTCACTAACAACATTTTAAAATACGAAAAAAAACCTTCTCTCTCTCTCACACACACACACAGAGAGCACGCACACATTAAAAATACTTTCACATTATATTAAAAAAATGTTTCACTAACAACATTTTAAAATAAGTAAAAAAAACTCTCTCAAATACACACGCAGCACGCGCACGTTAAAAATACTTTCACATTATATCAAAAAAAGCTTTCAGCTACGATGAGGATGCTGGGTGTTGCAAGCGACCATCCCAAGCTGTGCACAACCCTTGCAAAACCACAAAAGAAAACAAAGTCAGAGGAGAGAGAGAGAGAGAGAGAGAGAGAGAGAGAGAGAGAGAGAGAGAGAGAGAGAGAGAGAGAGAGAGAGAGAGAGAGACCACCTCAGAGAGTGAACAACAAGCAAGAGAGTTCGGCGACACCTACACACACACACATACACACAGAACCTCCACACAGCGAGCACCGACACCTGCACAAACAGTCAAATAAGATGTGTGTGTGTGTGTGTGAGAGAGAGAGAGAGAGAGAGAACCTTCTAGAGAGCGAGGGGAGCAAACACAACCCAATGGGACGAGATGGAAGAACGAATGTGACACCAACCTTCCAGAGAGCGAGGGGAGAAAACAGCAACGACGAAAGAGGAAAGCAATTTTTAAGCATTTGCAGCAACGAGAGAGGAATGGAGGGCGGCAACAATAAAACGATCTGGAGGGCGAGGGCCTGCAACCGACGTAGAGTCTACATCAAGAGAGTGATGGAGGAAGCTGGGTGCTTGCATGGTTAATGTGGGCGGCACATCCAGCAGGAAAATGGCGGCATTAAAGCCCCCCTGCATGGGGTTGACGTGGGCACCTCCAGCCTCCAAAAAAACACACCACGTGGAGGGGGGGCATTAGCCTGGTTATATATAAATATTTTGGAAGAACCGGAAATATATTAAAAGAAAAATCAAAATCAGACCATACAATCTAGTTTGTGACTGATTAAATCGAAGCTTTTATAAAGAAGCTTAACTTCATAGATTTACGCTAGGTCGTTAACCCGATTATATATAGAAAGATGTTTGTCTAAACCTATTAAATTTTAATAAAAACCTTTTTACCTTGGGTAGCCTAAGATGCTTGCACAAAAAAGCAAGAATCTAGAGAAGCCATGTGGCACGCGTAATCTAGCCTATTGCAAGAAGATTTGATGAGAACGTGCAGGCTCCTAAGGATTGGTTCCTCTCCGACCTCCATAGCATCACCATCCCACCCATATCTATTGGTCTTTCCCATGGAACAACCACCCTGACCACATGAACTCAAAGAGATGTCCGATGCCTGGCGTTTCTTTGACGACCCTGAGGAGATGGGGTGCGACCTAGCCATGGCGGGCGAGCTCATGGCGAGCATTGTGGGCGTGCTTGAGTCAAAGATAGCCCCTTCCAACATTAATCCGGTCATCCATGTGCTCACAGACACCACCGCTGAGTGGTGGAGTGAGATGCCAGTCACCTAGTAGCCCCATCTCATAGCCAAGTTCATGGAGAATACCTGGACGGTACAAGGCGGTAGGTTTCCTATCGCTAGGCCAACAGCATCCCCGATCTGGAGACGTTCAAGCTCATCCAGGTAGATGGTGGTGGTTGGCAGGTATGCTGCGTGCTCATAGAGTACACCCTTGGGTTGAATTTCGATGAGGAGACCCTTTCCCACCACCCACTTATCCGCTCGCTCCAGTCTATTCTTGCAGCCTACAACATCCACTGGTGGGTGAACGACATCTTCTCCTTCAAGAAGGAGTATCTAGAAGGGGACCTCTTCAACATCATCCCGTCGTGCTCTATATTCACAAGCTCAAGCTTGCTCCTTGGCCTTCAAGCTGCTGCCCACTACTCAGCTTGCAGGCCATTGTCTTGGATGTGTGCAAAATAATCAAGGAGCATGATCATCCGTCTCTTTGCCGAGATCCGAGCATCTGGCCTCTTGATGGGTAAGCCTGGCATGCAGGGCATGGCAAACGGGCTGGGCGGGAACGTCTACTAGAAAAACATGCTTAATTGGGTTTCTCCCTTTTCACCGGTCGCCTGCTCCTTCCCCACGCGGTGCTCTTGACACGCACTCCTCCTCCAGGTTGCTCAGATCTACCAGGTCAAATTATCTTGGCGATACTCATGAAAGTCTGGGAATACATCAGGGTGCAGAAGCTCAAGGTGCTTCTCTCTCACTCTTGCTCGAGCCCAGCAGGAAAATGGTGGCACTAAAGTCCCCTTGCATGGGTTGACGTGGGCACCTCCAGCCTCCAAAAAAACACACCACGTGGAGGGGGGGCGTTAGCTTGGTTATATATAAATATTTTGGAAGAACTGGAAATATATTAAAAGAAAAATCAAAATCAGACCATACAATCTAGTTTGTGACTAATTACATCGAAGCTTTTATAAAGAAGCTTTTCATAGATTTATGCTAGCTCGTTAGTCCAGTTATATATAGAAAGATGTTTGCTTAAAACCTATTAAAATTTAATAAAAACCTTTTTACCTTGGGTAGCCTAAGATGCTTGCACAAAAGCAAGCATCTAGAGAAGACCACGTGGCACGCTTAATCTAGCCTATTGGCAAGAAGATTTGATGAGAATGTGCAGGCTCCTAAGGATTGGTTCCTCTCCGACCTCCATAGCATCACCATCCCACCCATCTACTGGTCTTTCCCATGGAACAACCACCCTGACCACATGAACTCAAAGAGATGTCCAATGCCTGGATCCTAGCCCGTTTCTTTGAACGACCCTGAGGAGATGGGATGCGACCTAGCCACGGCGGACGAGCTCATGATGAGCATTGTGGGCGTGCTTGAGTCAAAGATAGCCCCTTCCAGCGTTAATCCGGTCATCTGTGTGCTCACAGACACCACCGCTAAGTGGTGGAGGGAGATGTGCGAGGAGATGCCAGTCACCTAGCAACCCTGTCTCATAGCCAAGTTCATGGAATACCTGGACGATACAAGGCATCAGGTTTCCTATCTCCAGGCCGGCAGCATCCCCGATCTGGAGACGTTCAAGCTCGTCCGAGCAAATGCCGGTGGTTGGCAGGTATGCTACGTGCTCATAGAGTACGCCCTTGGGTTGAATTTCGACGAGGAGACCCTTTCCCACCCGCTTATCCGCTTGCTCCAGTCTATTGCACCTACAACATCCACTGGGTGAACGACGTCTTCTCCTTCAAGAAGGAGTATCTAGAAGGGGCTCTTCAACATCGTCTCATCGTGCTCTCTATATTCACAAGCTCCAGCTTGCTCCTTGGTCTTCAAGCTGCCCACTACTCAGCTTACATGCCATTGTCTTGGATGTGTGCAAAATAATCAAGGAGCATGATCAAGACTGCGTCCGTCGTCTCTTTGCCGAGATCCGGGCATTCGGCCTCTTGATGGGTAAGCCCGACATGCAGGGCGTGGCAAACGGGCTAGGCGGGAACGTCTACTGAATGACAAAACACGCTTAATTGGGTTTCTCCCTTTTCATCGGTCATATGCTCCTTCCCCACGCGGTGCTCTTGACACGCACTCCTCCTCCAGGCTGCTCAGATCTACCAGCTCGAATTATCTCGGTACTCATGAAAGTCTGGGAATACATCAAGGCACAGAAGCTTAAGGCACTTCTCTCTCACTCTCGCTCGAGCCCTTTGGATTTGTTAATCTTACGAAATTATTTTGCCTAAAGCTGCTATTGTTGGTTCTGTGCTGATGAACTACCATGTTTATGTATCCCTAGAATGGCCATCATGGTGGAACGCATGTTGTGAAAGGTACGGCTGTACCATTGTGAAGCCACGGTCGTACCCTTCTCAACAGATAAAAATACGGCAATGCTTGAAATGCTCGAATGAACATGAATTTGAAAGCATACTTGAAAGCAATGCTAGACTGACATCCGCATCGATGAGCTTGAAGCCTGTTCTTATGTTTGATGGGGATTCAAAAATACCTCGCAAATTAGAAAATTACAACTTCATTACCACATTTGAAAATGAGTTTTGTATCATGAATCAATATGTATGACTAATGGCCGCCTACTGAAGGTGTTTTGGCCACCTACTGATGGTATGAGTTTTGTATCATGAATCAATATGTATGACTAATGGCCGCCTACTGAAGGTGTTTTGGTCCACTTTCAATATCGAAAGCGCTATTTGGGAAATGGGAGAAGGGTACGTTCTCCTATGTTTATAAAATTTCGGGGAGGACTGTGCCAACTCTCGGCCATACTTTATGTATGGTTTTTTTTTTTACATCACTCACACAAATGAGCACGAAAATCCTATGACTTGATGAATGACGTGTAACTCAGATTCAAATGTGGTAATGAATTTGGAATTATCAACCTTGCGATGTACCCGGAGATCTCTGTCTCGACATCCATCCATTGCTCACGTCGAATATAATCATAGCATTGATGTTTATGCTCGTTGTTCAAGCTCTATAAGCTGTTCATATAAACTTGAGAAAGACACGTATACGAAGAGGACATGCTGTAGAAATGGTATGGGTTGTACTGTCCATCTTCAACCAAGCGCTTCAAGATGTTTATACGTGAACGGAAAGACATGTTCTTTCAAAGTACGTTGTGACAACGCACAGGTGCAAGCAATCAAGAAGATAAAGGTACCCAAACATTCTAGTTAAAATTTCAGTTTTGTATGGGATAAAAAAAATGTTTCATGTGAACGCTGAGTCGTGGTTACTATTTATTTTATTATCGAGCCTTATCAGCTACTACGTACTAGTAAAAGGTAAAAGGGTACGTAATAAGGGTACTAGTAAAACTTTGTGGGTCTGCTGGTTGCCGCCGCACGCATTTCACTCTGGCTAGTTCCACCTCCCAGAGTGCTCCTCTCTAGGGTTTTGAGAAGCTCTGAGTGTACGTCTCTGGCGCCCTTCTGAATTTTAGGCTTTCAGAGCCTCACTCTAACACGGGTGATTCCTTGGCTCGCCTGCAGATTTAGTCTCATGGCTCCGATCGCAGTGGGTGATACTCTGCCCGACGGCACCCTGGCCTACTTCGACGCAGAGGACAAGCTACAGCAGGCCTCCATCCACTCCATCGCGGCCGGCAAGAAGGTCGTCGTCTTCGGCGTCCCCGGTGCTTTCACGCCCACTTGCAGGTATTCTCCTCAGATCATGGATCAACCATTCAAAGCACAGCTGCCGCCATATGATGTGCTCGTTCCACACATGTGCCCGGGGTCATCTTGTGCATCTTGGTTATGCCAAGTTAGTGATGAGAAAGAATGTCCACTGGATGGGGGGAAGCATACTGCAAGGGTGTTCGCCGATCGTCTGGTAGGCCATACCCTTAGGGTAGTTACGGGCGACTCCCACCCGTTGACAAATGCCCATGGGCTATCCATAAATAGGACCTTGACCTCCATTGTGTTTTGGCCACCATTGCAGCCACCACTTTTGGTGGGTAGTTGGGTCAAGTATGCGAGACTCCATCGACCCCAAGCATGATTCATGAGTATAGGTTTACATCTAACCCTGCCATGGCCTCAGCCAGCAGAATTAAACCCTCCCCCATAAAGGATGTGCTTTGGGGAAGTTGTCTTTGGCTGCTTCTAGCGTTGCTGGGAATAGCTTTGAAAATGCCGTACCTCACTTCAACATCAACTTGGTGACAATTCTCTGAGTCATTCGTGTGGGGCTGTTTCAATTTTCATGTATTTGTCATTTTTCATCTCTTCACAAGCACCTAATCTTTAATTTGCTTCATGCAGCCTTTATTAAAGGCTGAGTACGCCCCTCAATAGGAGGATCTTGCAAATCTATTTTCTATCGCATGGACATGTCTTTTTGAGTGCATCTAGTTCAATGAACCAGTGTCTTGTGTATGGGATGATGTGACTCCTAGTATGAATTAGGCTTGATGAATCAGAAAAAGAACTAGGACGGGATCTCAGGATGGTGGGACAGGAAAAAACTCTTCCTGCTCTGTGGGGAAGGTGCAGTGTTTTGCCTAGAAAGAATGCTTTGTAAGAGGAGAGGCCAACGAAGCGGTGTTTATATTTGAAGTGCAATGCCAGTCCTGTATAGCCAAATCTGTGCAGAGTTGATGTGGATGCTTAGTTGTGAGAGCAAGGTTGTTGAGGCCAGGCTTTTTTCTCTCCTTTATTGCTATTTCTGGATACTGAGAACAAGATAGTTGGTTTACGTCCTGACATTAAGCTCCTTGAATTTTTTGTTGCTGTGCAGCTTAAAGCATGTCCCTGGTTTCATTGAGAAAGCAGCAGAGTTCAAGAGCAAGGGTGTCGATGAATTGCTCTGTTTAACAGGTACCTGTTGTTACCTGTCCTAGCCACTAGTGGCAGATTGTTGAGCTCTTTTATCACCTTCATGCTCCTTGTTTTGTTCCATGATACTTGAACCTTGTCTGTCTGATTTACAGTGAACGATCCTTTTGTGGTTAAGGCTTGGGGAAAGACGTATCCAAACAATGACTCTGTTTTGTTGTTGGCCGATGGTTCCGCAAAGTACACCCATGCTCTGGGCTTGGAACTTGACCTCAGTGAGAAAGGCTTAGGAATCAGATCAAGACGCTTTGCACTGCTGGTAGACAACCTTGTTGTGAAAGTTGCCAACATTGAGCAAGGAGGAGAATTTTCTGTGTCCAGTGCTGAGGATATGCTTAAAGCTCTAGAAGCTTGAGATCAATGCTTGTTGGTAGATGGAAAATTTTACTTTTTACTATCTGGGACAAAATAACCTAAGGCCAATAGAACTGACAAAATAACTTAAGGCTTATGGAACTGTTCAATATTGGGGTTTTTAATACTTTGCTATCTTTGAGGATCGTGTCCTATGTTATGTTTTTTTCAAAAGCCTAATGATTGAACTACTATAATTGTTCATTGATTGAGGCTTAAAAAGTTACTATTGTTCACTACCTGGTCAATTCTCCCCCTTACCCATAAAGCTCTACCAGAGCTTTGTATTGATGTTAAGCATGTGTCATGGTTTTTAATATCCTTCTGCCTGCTTCAGTTTTAAGTGTGATGAAAGGTTGCCTTCGATTTAATGGAGCAAAACCCAGGCTGCTGCACTTCTTTTGTGTTTTGGCAAGTGGGAAAGGCCTCTGGACGGTGCCTAACTAAAGTGGGCTTCATTTTTTTTAATTCAAGAGATGAATGCTGCAATTTTGTATGCACTGGGAAATATCTTTGTGCCATTTCACGAACTATGGGTGTGCCTTTACCCCAGCAGTTGTTTAGAGTTATGTCTGGGTTACCTGGTCGCGTGCTTTTCTGCACTCCAGTACTGTTTCTCAGTCATGTGCTTTGTTGGTGTGCTATGATGTACCTCTATTGGTGGGGTGTGCGAGCATTTCATATTTCTATGTGATGAGCATTTGGTGCTGGTATATGTTATATAGCCAGTCCAATGCAAGACAATATAAACAATCTCGACCTTAGCATAGTGGAGTTAGGGTGGTGAATATACAGTGAAGGTCAGTGCTGCCTGTTTTTGGTGCACATGGATTCAATGTAAGCTAGGTTTAGTGGAGTTAGTATCGTGAATATACTGTGAAGAGTCAGCGCCCAATAATCTGGGACTCTCCTCAATCAAGGGCAGGAAACGTTAGAATCACTAGCCATATCAAGGTGAAGTAAAGCTTGACAATTCTCCGGAAGGAATTGGGTGTGATATAGAAGCTATTGCCACCTTTGTATTTGGAACTTGGTTGGAATACATTCCCACATGTAGTGCATCAAACAAAGAATTTGGCACTTGGTTGAGGGTAGGGGTTGGCTCTATTTCTATGGTCCATACACCTTTACAAGGGACACAAATGGGTAAATTTAAAATACGAGACAAGAGACACCACATACGCTCCACAAGAATAAATCATATTGGTCACAAGTCACATATATATAGGCAAGACCTAGAGTGAGTTAGGGCTAGCTATATATAGGTCTAACACTCCCATTCAAATAAAGGTCTCCAGCTGCGAGTAAAAAAATCCTTGGGAACACAAAGGAAAAAACCGAGCTCCTACATATAAATGTACAATGCCACCTTAAAGTCCACATGCAATGTGCTTTTATATACAAAGCACAAAGAATAAATGTGCATGATGTGAAGTAATGTGTGAAGTGTCCTAAAGTCTATAGGATATGTACAAGTCTAGACAAAATTGACATGACATGAGATGTGCTAATCTCCAAAAAGAGAGGCCGCCGCAACTCCAAGTTCTGATCGCAAAAGTGTAAATCGAGCTTCATGGAGTCCTTTGGTGAGAATGTCTGCAATCATTTGATCAGTTGGACAATGTTCTACCATTATTGCTCCTTTCCTTACTTCATGTCGAACATAGTGATAATGAACTGCAATATGCTTGGACTTGCTATGTTGCACGTAGTCCTTGGCTAGACTAATAGCACTTTGGTTGTCACATCTAAGAGGAGTGCTTGAGGAAGGAGAATGACCAAATATCAGCAAGCAATTGTCGAAGCCAAACCAATTCACGAGCTGCTAAAGATGCAGCTACATATTCAAACTCTGTAGTAGAAACTGCAATACAGCGTTGTTTCTTGCTAGCCCAAGATACCAAACAGCCATTGATAAAGAAGCAATTACCACTGGTGGATCGCATGGACAAGTGTCCAATCAGCATCTGAATAACCCAAAAAATTAAGAGAAGTTGATGAAGATATGTCTTCTTGACGGCGATATATAAGTCCGAAATCTGCAGTGCCCTTCAAGTACTTCAAAACACGTTTAGCTTGAGACCAATGTCTTGTAAATGGAGAGGACAAGTATTGTCCTAACAGATTTGCTGCAAACAGAATATCAGGAGACGAGTGCTCATGCCCATAAATTGAAAACCAACAAGATTAGCATAGGGTTGATTTAAAGCTAATGATTCAGTCTCAATATTTGCAGAAGTACTCCTAGTAGAGCTTGCAAGACAAGGAGTGTTTGCCGAATATGTACAGTAGCCAATCCAAACTTTTGAACAATATCTTGGATAAACTTTGTTTGACGAAGAAGCAAAATACCATTGTGACGATACCTTTGAACTTAAATACCAAGGCATGAATGGATGTCGCTAAGATCCACCATATCAAAGGCTGAGGATAAAACCTTTTTTACTTGTTGATGAAAGATAGATTATTAGACACAAGTATAGTGTCATCAACATAAAGAGCCAATATCACAAAATGGTTATCCACATTGCGCTTGATATAAAGATTTGGATCAGAGAAGCAAGAAACAAACCCCTGAGATGTGAGAAATTGATCAATCTTGATGTACCATGATCGTGAAGCTTGTTTTAGTCCATACAAAGCACGGTGGAGTTGGCATACAAGATGTTTCTTTCCGAGAATTGTAAATCCTTCAGGTTGCTCCATATATATTTCCTCCTTTGAGTCTCCATTAAGAAAAGCCGTCTTAACATCCATTTGATGTATTTCCAAATCAAACTGAGTTGCAAAAGCTAGTAGTACTCGAATACTTGTACTACGAACTACGGGTGAAAAAGTGTCATGATAGTCAATCCCTGCAATTTGTGAGTATTCCTTTGCAACTAAACGAGCTTTGAATTTATCAAAGGATCCATCTACCTTTGTTTTAGTCTTGTAAACCCACTTACATTTGATAGGAGTACGATCAAAAGGTAAATTGGTAAGAACCCATGTACCTTTCGAGATCAAAGACTCATATTCAGCTTCCATGGCTTCCTTCCATTGTTCCTTTTGTGGAGAGGACATAGCTTATGCATAAGTTGAAGGATCTTCACAAACAGCCAACATGTGATTAAAGGTTTCAAGATCATCATCATATACATGATTTGCACCGTGCTCAAGTTCAATAGAAAGATCAACATAGATATCAAGATCTGTAGCAGTCTCCTTTGAAATCGTAGGATGAACATCAATAGACTTGTCTCCAATATCCATCAAAAGAGTGTTGTCATCATGCAAATCATTGTCCAAAAGTAGAAAAGGAAAAGAAGTGAGTAATGTTTTTGTATCATCAGCATTATCTGTGGACCACGAACCTCCCATCAATTGCTCATTGAATATAGCATCTCGACTAACAATTGCCTTTTGAGAACTTGGATCGTAAAACTTGTAACCCTTTGAGTTGTCAGAATAACCAATAAAAATAACCTTCAAACCTGAAGGTTCTAGCTTGTGTCGTGTCTCTTTTGGGACATGAATATAAGCAATACACCCAAAGACTTTGAAATGTGCAACATAAGGAGTTTGGCCTGTCCACGCTGTGATTGGAATCTTACCAGAAGGTGTAGTAGTTGGAAGATGATTTTGAACAAAAACCGTTGTCAATACTGCTTCTGCCCAAGAAGAGCGAGAAAATCCAGAATGAATAAGCATGCATCTGATTGCGTTCAAAATTATACGGTTCTTTCGCTCTGCAACTCCATTCTGTTGGAGAGAATATGGAATGGTATACTCATGGTGGATGCCGTAGTTGATGCAATGATCATAAAATAAGTTGAAAATATACTCACCACCATTATCACTTCAAAGAATTTTGCCTCTTCGACCAGTGTGATTTTCCACAGATATTTGGTACCTCTTAAATGTGTCCAATGCTTCTGATTTATGTCGTAGCAAAAAGACATTTGTATACTGTGAATAGTCATCAATAAAAGTAATGAAGTAACGGTAGCAAGACTTGGATGGAGGAAAGGGTCCATAAATATCAGTATGAATGAGATCCAAAAGATTATTTGAATGAATATTTGTAGACATTGAAAATAGCTTACGATGATGTTTGCCTAGAGCACAATATTCACATATCCCCATATGCGGGTGAGATTTAAGGTCCATACCTCTCACAAGATCATGACGATGAATATCAAGAAGCTTTGAGAAATTTGAGTGAGTAAACCGATGATGCCATAGCTTACAATCCAGATCTCCTAAAGCTGCAACAACATTTGTAACATCCTCATTCAATGAAAGTTCAAAGAGATTACCATGTCGAGGAGCAACTGCAATAGTAGTGCCATCCTTTTCGATGCGACACTTCGTATTATCAAATCCAACAAATAGACCAAGATCCACAAGCCGCGCAACAGAAAGTAAGTTTCTTTGTAAATCAGGAACATATAAAACTCCTCGCAATATTTTGGTTGTTGAGGAAGAAGTTCCCAAATACAAGTCGCCAATACCCATCACTTGGCAAGTTGTATTATCAGCAAGATGAACCACTTTCTTAATAGGAATTGGATGATACTTGTGTAACCACTGCAATTGATATGTCATGTTGCCAGTAGCACCAGAATCAACAATAAAGAGAGAACCATCACGAACATGTAGTACCTTTTTTGGAGACATTATAATGAACCAAATTAGCCTCTTGATGAACATTGTCTTCATCTCATGAGGATTTTGTTGAGTAGCATAAGCTTGATTTCGAGCTTCATCATAATGCCTCTTGAAGCATCGACTGGATGAATGCCTTGTGCTCCTACAATATTCACAGGTTGCAGAAGAGGAAGAACCCCTTGATAAACGAGGTTGCTTATTTATAATACCTTGTTCTTCATTGTACTCTCATGCTCAACATTCAGATACCAAGTGACTAGTTTTGTCACAATAAGAACAACGCTTTTGAGAAAATCTCAAACGAGAAGAATTACCTCCTCTTTAGAAGCCACGAGATGTAAATTGGGAGGAGGAAGAAGGACGTTTTGCTGAAATGGACATCTCTGGATAGCAAAGGCTGTCTCTAATTCTGTGTACTCTTGGGTAATCATGACCGTTTCATGAGTTACCGACGTCTGACGATCATGACGTTGAAAATATTCAATCAAAGAAATACATGTATGCTCAAAGTCAATTCCATCCTTGTTAGATAATATAGTGACAATATTATCATACAAAGGATCCTTCACCGTATCAAGGTGTAACCAATTGAGTTTGAGGAATAAGATCCCCTGCAGGCAGCAGAAAGTTGATTCTTCATAATACCTTTGAATGATTCAATGTGACTAGACATGGATGTACCTGCCTTGAATTGAAGCTTGCCCAGAAGACTACAGAGATACAGAATCTCTATAATAGTTTTCTTCTCAAACATAGTGATAAGATAGTCCCATATAGCATATGACGTGGATAACGGATAAGCATCTAGCATGAGTGAATCGTTAAGGACAGAAAGTATATACCAACGAGCAGCCTTATCACGACGAATCTAGTGCGCATGATCAATTTTTCACTGTTCAAAAATAGGACCTTCGATAATAATAACATCATTCTGAAGTGGATCAATAGGTTGAGGAGGACATGCAAGAATACCAAGAACAATATCTGTCAATTCGTCTCCTTCCAAAATTAATAGCATCTTGTATTTCCAACCAAGAAATCCTTCACCTTGGAAAAGAGGAACAGAACGCTACCCAGAAAGAAATCCGTTAACAAGTATGGTGTTTGCCATGTCGGGTTGAGAACACGTTCAAGATAAGATCGCAGAACTTGCTGACCATGTACGAGATATGAGAAACGTAGCAAAAAATAAGCATGCACCAGACGAGCATAAAGTGATCGTGTAAAGAATAGAACGTGAACCAAAATTAGAACTCAAACTGAAGACCAGTGTCATGCACGTAAGCAAACTTATGGGTCCATAAACGAAAATAATAATAAGAAAAAGCATCGCGTTATGACACAACTTACACGTCAAGTTTTGTATCTAATTGTAGCTTGTACAACAAGCATCCGTATAAAGCTTTCACGAAAAGCTTTGACGAGTAAATCTTGCTTATTACGACTCAGAGACAACTACTTATTTGCTCTCACAAAAAACTTGTTTTATTGTTTTAGATGCAGTTTGCTTGAACTGTCCTAACTTTTGACTCAAAATCCGATTGACAAACCGTTTTGATAGGATTGGTTTTGGTTTTAAGAATGCGATTAAGAAACAATTCTAATTATAATAAGTGGAGCTATAAAATCATGTAGGTAACATATAATCAAAGAACCAATCAACCCTACACAAAAATGTTACCAAAGGTCAATCTTGTAAGACATGAAATCATAATCATAAATTGAACAAGAAGACGTAAATGCTTCCATTATGATTAGAATCACTCTAATACCATGATTAGAGAGAGAGAGAGAGAGAGAGAGAGAGAGAGAGAGAGAGAGAGAGAGACCAAACAAGAGACACCACATACACTCAACAAAAATGAATCATATTAATCACAAGTCACATATGTATAGACAAGACCTAGAATGAGTTAGAGCTAGCTATATATAGCTCCAACACACTTCACCTCCTTTATATCATTTTAAAAAGACAAAATTCACATTAGTATTGTGTTAGAATGTGACCTACTACTTAACACTGGACGATATTGGATACACCCAAAACAGCTTGTGGAATAGATGGAGAGAATGGTGATAAGTTCTTAGGCTACTTCTTGAGAGTGGCGCCCAAATATGTTCCAACGGAGACAAGAGTATCTTCAAGGTGGTGCTCACTCACCAAGTGGATAGAAGAGAAGCTCACGAGATAAACGTAGATCACACCTATCCATGCAAACATCTATCAATTTTTAAATTGTCAATTAGGTTTACTCTTTCTTGTAGTACCCTCATGTGCAACTAGATTGCATAAATTACATTTCAACTAATCTATTGATTTTTTCAAACACTCGATCAACACAATGACAAAAGAATACTTAAACCAAATAATTTGCAACCACTTTACAAAATTAATACATTTTATTTAAATTGTCAATTAGGGTTACTCTTTCTTGTGATATCCTAATGTGCAACCAAATTGCATAATTGAATCTCAACTAATCTATTGATTTCTTCAAACATTCAATCAACAAGAACAAAAGAATACTTAAAACCAAATAATTTGTAACCACATTACAAAATTAATACAATTTAAATTCACTCGAGACTCGCAAAAACAAGTCAATATGAAAAGTTCATAAAGCACTGAGAATTTTGAGAAGAGGATCCAACAGGAAACCCTAGCGAAGAGCAAAAGTCAATCAAGTACCACCAACATATAGGAAACTCGCACTCATATCATGGACAATAAAAAACATCTAGCACATGCGTCAAGAGGCTAGGATGCCTAAGCTAGACATGGCAATACAAACAATGTCCTCAAACCATGTTCAACTTTTTGCTCAAATTATTCCAAGTCATCCCTTGAATGAAACTTAATAGGACATGCATGGCTATGTAAATTAACACATGCTACAATTGGCACATGCTAAGCAAGATCACTCAAGTACGCATATTTCCAAAGACCCATTCTACCTAGCTATAATGGTAATCACCTCATGAGGAAGCTAGTAAGCACAAGGTGTATCTACCTTATATATATACCGTCATAAGGCCAAATGAATCTGAACTTACGAATAATTTTCAAAGAAAGAAAAGAACCACCAAAAACAAACAAATTAAAAAAATAAAACAAAACAAAATTTTAAAATAAAATAAAACAAAATTTTAAAAAAGCTGAATAGAGTCACCTATTTAAAAAAATAGTAATAGTAACTTGCAAAAATAGACAAATACATAACTAAATCACACACTCCCACATACAAACAAATTCTTTATTGAACCACAACAAAAGAATTTCTAACAAGCTAAATAAATTTTTAATAACTAATTAGCAAAAACAAACTTTAAATAAATAATTCACTAAAACAAAACAAGTAAAGACAAGAATACAAAAAGACCTCAAAGATTGTCCAATCATGAAGTATAATATAAGCTCATCAACTTCATCATGCATGGCATGGACTACATCCCTACTCATGTCATCAACGCCCCAAAGTAGGTGCAAGTTTACATACAAAATTTTTTTGTCCAAACCAAGAGGACACAATTTTTATACAGAGACCAACGAGCTAAGTTTCTATCACTGGTGATAGAAACTTATGTCCTATAAAGCTATATTGTTGAATGTCAGGACATCCACCTAGCTACTGTGCCTCATCAACCAATGCAAAGATATCATGTCATGAGAAAGACTAAAGTGAATACATACCATGGTACATAATATTAATTAGGTAAATTAACCCTGGCAACCTTCATTAGCTGTGGTACCCACTTATTACCATTTCTGTGAAGTGCCACTTTACCATGGAAGAGACAGCCTCACATTGAGCCAAGGACGGTTCACAGCTGGCCACAGTCAGAAATCTCGACAGGCTTGGATGTCTTGCCTGACTGAGATCCGACAGCTTCAATGGCCTTGACCACAGACATGCCCTCGACAACGTTCCCGAACACTACATGTTTTCTGTCCAGCCAAGGGGTAGGGACTGTGCAGAGGAAGAACTGGGAGCCATTAGTGTTGGGACCAGCATTGGCCATGGACAAAACCCCAGGGCCAGCATGCTTTTTTTCAAAGTTCTCATCGGGGAACTTCGCCCCATAAATGGACTCTCCACCAGTGCCATCACCCCTGGTGAAGTCCCCACCTTGGCACATGAAGTTGGGAATGACCCTATGAAACTTGGAGTTCTTGAAGTGTAGGGGCTTGCCAGACTTGCCTACCCCCTTCTCCCCAGTGCAAAGGGCTCTGAAGTTCTCAGCAGTTTTTGGTGTGGTATCCGCAAACAGCTCCATCACAATACGGCCCGCTGGTCTGCCACCAATGCTCATTTCAAAGAACACTCTTGGGTTGGCCATCCTGCACACAAAGCTAAGGCATGCTCAAGCAGGCAACGACAACATATATTACACCATACATAACATACTAGCATTGCAGATGTTGGGTTGGCCATCCTGCACACAAAGCTACGGCATGCTCAAGCAGGCAACGACTACATATTACACCATACATAACATACTGATAATAGCATTGCAGATCTTTTTATGCAGGAAAGCAAGCTCCAACAGCCATAGATTATGAATTGAATCATGCATTATATTCCTTTTACAGGCTAAAACATGATCAAAAGAGTGCGGAAGTGGGGGCATCAAGTACGCTTCGAGAGAGGAATCCAACAACCTACTCGAGAGAGGAAACCAACAACCTACCAGCTTGGTGCCCAGACCCCATGAAGGAGCAGAGGATATGAAGCAACACAGGCAGGACAGCTAAAGACCTACATACAGAACGAACCTAGCAAAACCCTAAAAACCCCAACCCACGGCTGGAACCCTGAAAGGAAGGCAGGAAAGCCCGCAGGAACACACAATTACACAGAACTAATAGGCAAGCAACACGAAGCTTACCTGAAGTCGCTTGAAGAAATGCTGAAGCTCGAGATCGGTTTCACAAAAGAAAAACTGCTATCCCATTTTCTTCTATTCTATCTATTTATCTAATTATTATTTCAGATAGCGGCCCCAAACCCTAACAGCTCTTGGGCCTTTACACACGTGCCGAGCATAGCCGGGAGTCCGAAAAATGTGCGGGAGAGGACTAAGGGTGGATACAGACGGCCTAAGGGTGTCACAATACCGCCCACACATGTGGGCAGCCAAAAAGTGCACTCTTGAATGGGCATACCCCATTACACACCAATTGCCCATGCATGGGCGCCCCTTACACACCAACTGCCCATGCATGCGTGTGTAATGGGCATACCCCATTACACACCGCCCTTTACACAACGTGCATCTCCACTAGCATGTTAATCTGTGTAAAGAGCCTGAGTCAGTGCATGCCTACTCCCAATCTGGTGCTCAACACATACGATACAAGTGTAAGTGCAAGTGCTCCTACTGTCTTACTATACTATGGAAGAATGAATTGGTAATCAATGATCACTTACCCACATACTTACATCCTAACTTACAAGATGCTCCCAAACTTCATCAATACCTTGCAAAAGCAATTTCCATCCATACAAATAGAGCGTTGGGGGACTTGAACCCCATCACCACAGTGATCGTGGCTACACCCTGCTCTCTTCGAGAGGAGGGGAGGGGATGAACTAGATTTATCTTACCCCCTCCCCTCCCATCTACAAAAAAGAATGAGAATCAGTAGGCATATGAGATTTAAAAACCAAATAAAGATCCTAATTAAATAATCCAAAAGACATTTGGGAGATATTTTATAAAGCCTACAAAATATGATGTCTTAGAGATAAACAAAATACTAACATTGTGTCCAAAGTAAGCACTATTTCATCTCCTACTCACTATTGTTACTCTCATCAGCCGAGTCATGATATCACCAAATACAATTCTCACATTTGTCCTCTCTCTCTCTTTATATATAACTCTAACAAGATTGTCTCTCCTTGTGGCGCCCCCAACCTAGGATGAATCAGGCGGTGCTGTTTCTGATGATTGTACCCTCTACACAATCGCTGAGGTCTCGGTCTTCACCAAAGTTATAACCTCAACAAGACCCACTTGTAGCCCATTCTAAATGATTGGATCCAAAGCCAATAAATCATTGTTTGCTCTCTCCACCTCCGCTTGTGCCTCTCGAACCCAGCCCTCATCAAATGAATCTCCATGCACAATGCACATGTTATGAAGGACCAAACAAGTGCTAACCATCTTCGGCACATTCTGCAATAACATGTCACGTCTCTTTAATAAAATAAGAAAGCGAGCGTTCAGCATTCCAAAAGCCCGCTCCATAGGCATCCGTGAACTAGATTGAATGTAGTTCCAAAAGTACCGCTCAGGGGATAATCCATCTTTATTTCTTTTAAATGGAGGAAGCATCCAAAACCTTGTAGGGTAAGCACAATCACCAAGTAAACAATAATTGCCTAAACTATTTGATTCACACCTCTGTCCTAGATCACTTCTTTGGAATACACTCCAATCATGCATAGAACCTGCCCAACCAATGTCATAATCCCAAACCAAGTAGTTAGAAGTAACGGTCATTTGCAAAATTATAGAATGAAACCCCTTCCGATTAAAGTAGTCCTCATGGTGCACATGAGGGGCAATAATTGGAACATGGCTACCATCCACTGCACCAATGACAAATGGAATGCCATGTATTGCCTGAAATCCTTCAGCCATGATACGCATTCTATAAGAAGAAGGCTATTTAATGTATAGGTCATGAAGACCTGATGTGGAGATTGCATCACAGAACTCGAGAATGATCTTCTAGCATGAAGACGTGGAAACCCCATACAAATCTGCTATTACTTGTAAGTTTGATCTTGTAGCTAGACGGTGCAAAGCCACACATACACGTTTCTCCACACTAATTGCCTTTCGATAGTTAGTGTTAGACTGTTGCAAGCGAGGAGCAAGCCATGTAGTCAAGAAGTGAAATGTTTCCTTGCTTATGTAGAGCCTACTCTTGAACATTTTGTCTGAGTAGCTACCAAGCAAACCACACTCCATAAAAGTTTGGGGTCTAGGATAAGCCCAACATGATCGCCGCTCATGTCTCCTTCTATCAATCCGAGCCTGCCGTGCAGGCCAAACTTGAGCCATGCACTAACTCAGTATGGATACATGTTGCATGCATAAATCGTCCTCATCATAATATGAATCCATCATCTCAATCATTGCAATCAAAGAAATGATAATTGCAATGAGACAAAGTACGAGAATTAACTCGTCTTCCATCCCCTGCAATACATGGAAGAATGGCTAAATTCCTATGATTACATAACATAAGTGTCTTTACATGTTAAAACTTGAAATTAGCTATAAAATTGAAGTGTTTCATTACATGATGGCAAATTTCAATTACAGTAAACATGTTAAAACACCATAATTTGAAAAGATAACAAAGTGAAATCACTCTTTTTTAAAACTTTTCACTACATCCACAGTTGAAGTAAGCTGGCCAAGCATTTGCAACTTTTGGGCTTCTACTGCCTTGTGATCCGCAAGAGAGTCTTTGTGTTGATCTGCCATGACTTTGGCCATGCTGGCCATGTCAACAAGGGAATCCTCAATTTTCCGATCTTTTCATGGTCGTAGATTGGGGACATTGCTCTTTGGCACTTCTGTTTTGATAGAGGATTATGTACCCTCTCCTTCGTCTACTTCCCCAATTGGGCCATCGGTGTTACCACCCACAGCTGAAGCATGGGTGAAGCTAACCACGTTTGCTCGATTGTGCATGTACTCATCAATGATATCAAACCATTGACATGTTACCTTACGATCATTTCCAGAGATCGAATTATGGGCCTTGTCCTTGTAGTCGACATACACACGACCCCATTTCTTTCTGTAACTTTCAGAGTCTTTGTCACACTTTGGGAATAGCCCTGCAAGTTGAGTGGCAACTTTAGACCATAGATCAACCCCTTGCTTTGGTGTTTTTCCAAACTCATCGTGCATTGAGCCCCGAATGTGAATGAGCTGAAAACCCATGCATCCTTCCAAACCTCCCTCTTCCGTGTTTGTTCATCTACATTGGTCTTTGGTGTAGAGGCCTTTCTACCTCTCTTGGTCATGAGGGCTTTGTTGGAAACTTCAACCTCCTGCACCTCTACATCATCTGATTGTTGGACTCTACATTTTACTGGAAGCTTTTTTGGAGCAGAAACCCCATCCACGTCCCTTCTCCCTTCCGGAGTCAAAGATGAGATGTCCGTCTCTGCTTGTGAGGGTTGCGGACTTTGATGCAAAGACTGGTAGCCGATTGGGTTGGGCCATTGGTATGGTGTAAACGCAAATGGTGAACCATCGAAAGCGGGCAAAGGAAAGTAGGATGCCTGAGAATATTGGGAGTATAAGGGCATGTACTCGCCGCTGTCTTGTGAGTTATGGGAATCCATTGGGAGATTACTAGAATGTCAAAATAAAGGGGTCAATTAGATGCTAATCAATGCACTTAACGATGATTAACCAATGCACTTAATGATGATTAACCATAATCAAAGAAGATGCAAATCAAAGAAGATGCATACAGATTAAAACAAATGGTATCTATTAGATGCTAATCAAAGAAGATGCTAATAAACGAAGATGGTAATCAAGGAAGATGGTCTACAAATGGTATAGACATTGGGTATATGCAACATGTGGTTAACATGTATATGTTAAAAGCTTTTATGCACAATGATGGTAAAATCAAACTTCATTAGAGCCATCAAGTGATCCTAAGCCATTGGCCTACCCATAGCACACATGGCTTGTTCGAAAGGTGAAAAAGTGGTTGATGGTCTATAAAAAATACAAAATTAGTCAACCAAAGATAATGACAATACTGTCATTCAAATGGAGACTAGCAAAGCTAACAAAAAATTGATGTTATGCCATGCATTCGATTGCAAATACAGCTTGTTGTAGAAAATACAAAACATATGGAGATAGACGAATACAGAACATGCAAAAACAACAGCATGTTTTCTGTAACATCTGTATTTTCTAGAGATGTTGCAGAAAATAAAGAGATGTTGCAGAAAATACAGAGAGCAAGAAAACAACAACATGCTGAAAATACAAAGATGTTGCAGAAAATACAGAGAGCATGTTGCTGAGATATTGTGAAAATACAAAGAGTAAGAAAAAAAACACAGGTTACCTGGAGATCGCTTTGCCCGACTGTGCATGTTAGAAATCGGTTTGCAGCAATTTTATCATCGCTCTTTGGCGGGAAGCCCAACAGGATGGTCCACCAACGACGTGCCAAGAAGTCGGATTGGGTGAAGTGCGTTGCGCCAAAGTTTGGGCAGCCATGTCCCGCTGCCCACGCACAGGTGAAACAAGGGCGATGCGTGGAGGTCAGCGTGGCCCGAGTCCGGGAGAGAGGAGGCGGTGTGTACCGCTTGCATGCATGGCGGTGTAGCTCATTAGCCCAGCACACCACGTGCCACTGGGTGCCATTTGGTGTGTAAAGGGCCTAATGTGTAAAGGCCCTGAGGTTTGGGAGGGATTTTCATTTTTTTGGGAGAATATTTATAATATTAAACTTCAAAAAGATAAAAATTATAGCATATAAGAGTCCTTTTTACATCATCACAAAAAGAGGGAATAAGAACCCTCTACCTACTCCATATCATACTTGTTGCAATTCAGTAATTTGCACAACAAGTCCCATCTTTCATCCTCCATTGTATGCTTCATTTTGTGTGTGTGTGTGTGTGTGTGTGCACGATATCCTCTCTCTCTCTCTCTCTCGCTTTCTCTCTCTCTCTCTCTCTCGCTTTCTCTCTCTCTCTCTCTACACACACACACACACACACACACAATCCGATGCCCAATTTGTGGTGTGGCAATTCCTTGTGCAAAATCCACCAAGTATAACAGTGTTTTTAGTGTGTGCGCCCACGCAAGTCCTACACTGCATGAACTCCTCACAAAGGATGAAACCACTTTCGATGAAGTTAATGGCAAAAACATTTCTCTGTTTGGACCAAGGACAGCTCTAGCTGCCCTTGGCCCCGGCTCAAAAAATTAAAAAAAAACACACAATATAGTGAATTGCCATATTGATATACTTTTGGGAATTTGCATAGGTTGGGGATTCTAAAGGCACAAGTGCTCTTTAAATATGTGGGGCCATCGTTCAAGGCTTCAGCTCATTGATACCATCGCTCCTCCCACATGGCTTACCTAACCCCCCTCTCTACCCCTCCACCTTGTTGAAATCGCAATGTGTGACCTAGTACAACATGAGTAGAGCAAGGGGAGGAGCATGCACATTAGAAAAGACTAAGGGTCCTAACTCAAAGGTTGATTTGTATGGCTACTTGTAAAAGGTAAAGTCAATGGTGAAAAAGGTAGCACATAGAAAGCACAAGAAGGAGGCACATGTATGATACATTTATTGATACATGGATGACACAAGAGTGCACATAGATTGTAATTTGGGAGCTCGTTGGGAGTTATAAAAGGATGTACTTGGAACAATTCTAATGCAAGATGATTATTGTGTCTTTGATGATTACATCATTTATCAAGCCTTCAAGTTATGTTAATCACTTAACTATGAGGTTAATTAGCCTAGCCTAGATCCATGTTTTCCAACATGGTATCAAAGCCAGTTTGGCTAGGATCATGCCAAGTGATTTGTCTTAGAGTATAGCCATTTATATGGTAGTGATGTGTAGATGTAGGCTATTAATGGGCCGCGGCACTTTTTCCCTCTTTAGGAAGTTTTTTTCCCCGACGAGTGTATGTACACACTCTTATGAGTGTGTGTAAGTGACCTTATCATGTCACTTCACTTATACTCACTCATTCTCATCAATCTACTTTGAGTGTTGTGCTTCTCTTTATCTCTCCTTGCTTGTGTGTGTGTATGTTGATACCTTCATCTTCTCTTTATCTCTCCTTGCTTGTGTGTGTGTATGTTGATACCTTCATCTTCACTCCAACAATTGGCATCAGAGTAGGTTCTCTTGGCCCTCACCTCCTTGTCATCTTCTCCTCGAGCTACTCTTTTAATTGTCTCAAATTGAGCTATCCTCTTAGGTTGAGGAGGTTTTTTTGCATTTTGAGGTGTTTTGAGTACGTTTCGAGGCTTGTTTGCATGCTGTAAGGTTTCTGCTGTAAACATCTCAAGGAAGTGTCGGTTCGAACTATTTTTGTTTGATTTTGGGTTTTCTACATTGTAAAAGTAACATTTAGTGCGCAGACAGGGCTAGTGTCATCTTCGACATTATATCTTCGAGCTCATCGTCAATAGCTTCAATAGCATTATCATCATTATCATCGATTTTTGCATTCCTACTAGTAACATTTCTACACTCTACACTCAGTCATTTTGCAGGTTTCCTTCTTTATCAGTGATCTACTACCAGCCATCACGGTTGCATTGATAATGCGTGCAATAGTTGGGATATTTGCATTTTGTGTTAGAGATTGATTATCTGCATGCTAAAATGGCAAACAATGATGTATTTGTGTGTGTGTGTGTGTGTTGTTACCTTTGTCTGTACTCCAACATAGAGAGCACTCAGTTTGTGGTTTATTTAGTAAGTAGGATTAGAGATCTTGTATAGTAGGCATTACAACAATGGCAAGCTTCCTTAAGAGATTATGACCATTACTAATAAGTAGCTCGTTGGTGGTGTTTGGCAACATGGCACTCAAGATTAAGAGACAAGGGCAACATTAGGGCAGCAAGGAAGGAGAGGGAGCAAGGAAGAGAATGTGGTATCACAGCAAGAAGAAAGAGAGCATTCTCTTTTCATGCATAATGACTTCCTCAGAAATGTGGAGCAATGATTCTAGTGCAGAACTCTAATAGCAAAAGTATCTACTACCGCAATAATTTCCATGAGTAGAGGGTGCAGGAGAGGCTCAAAGCTCTACCAGCATTCGTAGCAAACTATAGCTGCTACTACTAATATAGTTTGCTATCTTCATCAAGCAAGCGAAGCAATAGCACATATATCAGCCCCATCGCCGCACAAGAATTAGACACCCATGCAAGAGGCAACGCCAAGGCCCTAAAGGAAGCGGATGTAGTAGAAGGAAAACAAGTGGTATAGCAAGCATAGAGCTCCTTTGTAGATTACAATAGAGGCACACATTCCATCACCTTTCATGCCTACAACTGTAGAGAAACGCCAAGAGAAAGGGTATTTTCCATGTTTCACAAATACCCGAACGGTTAAAACCTTACCTCTCTCATTCATGGTGTAAAAGAGGCTTACATAAGGGGTCGCATAGGCTCTTTCATTAGGGCTTTCTTATTAACTTATGTAGCATTAACATCATTATTCACATGTGAAACATTGCACTCTTCCACAAGATTAACAAGAACATCAACAACGACTCCATTCAAATCATCATTAAATATCTCTTGTATCGGGGCTAGACACTGGCCTTGAGACATACTCAAGTGCAAAGACCTTCCCACTCACCTCATTTGTATACAATGGGAACCCCATTTGTGTTTGAAAAGTTTGAAAAGTTTAGCGGCGGTGGTGAAGGGTTTCATACTTGTTTGGCAAGTCAAGGTCAAGTTCTTGTTGAAAAAGGAATCACTTTGGGGCGAGATAAGTGCTAGGAGGATGAAGGTAATTAAAAGAACAATCGGTTAAGCTAGGATGAAAAGGGATTACCATTATTGTATTAGTATTAGGAGATAGATTTATCCATCACATTACATCACAATATAGGGTGGTTGGGATGAGCTAGAGAAATTGTTTAGGGAAAAACAAAAGAATTCAAAAATAAGCTTAAAAATATAATTTTTTGGCTTGGACATCAAAGATAGTGAATCTCTTTCAGCACATCTTAACAAAATGAAGAGTATAACACAACAATTGCTTGGGATTGGGGCGTCCATAGAAGAAGAGGATACGATAGCCATATTGTTAAAAAGCATGACACTAAAGGAGAATAGCCCCTTGGTGGGGCTACCTTGAAGAACCTCCCAAATCCAACCATTATAGAAGTGAAAGTAGCACTCGTAGAATAAGAGAAGTGGATTTGAGAGAAGGCAGCACAAGCTACATCAAGTGAGGAGAAAGCATTCTTCTCAAGAGGACCAGAACCAAGAACTAGAGAAGGACCAAGGACAAAGATGATCTGCCACTACTGTGGAAAGGCAGGTCACATGGTAAAGGATTGTTGGCATAAGAAACATGCCGAAGAAACAAATATCATGATCCAGGATGAAAGGCTTCCAAAGATGGAATGGACCCAAAGAAGCTATTATGAGCATGAGATGCATGGCTTCTCACCCCTAGTTGTAACCCCATCCTCTCATGTTAAAACAAGGCAAGCTAAGAGATGGACCACTCTAGCATATGACTAGGAGTCTAGGTCCAGTGTAGCATGTTAGGTGATAGACTCTCTCACATTGAGGGGGAGCGTTGAACTAGCAATGTGTGAGGGTATAACATGAATACAACAAGGGGGAGATCATGCATATTAGAAAGGAAGAAAGACTAAGGGTCCTAACTCAAAGGTTGATTTGTATGATTACTTGTAAAAGGTGAAGTCAATGGTCAAAAAGATAGCACATGAAAAGTTAGGCTTGCTACACAGCTACTCTCTCTCTCTCTCTCTCTCTCTCTCTCTCTCTCTCTCTCTCTCTCTCACACACACACACACACACACACACACATATGTATGGTTTGCTACTCTCTCTCTCTCTCTCTCTCTCTCTCTCTCTCTCTCTCTCTCTCTCTCACACACACACACACACACACATATGTATGGTTTGCTACACAGCTACTCTCTCTCTCTCTCTCACACACACACACACACACATATGTATGGTTTGCTCTTAATTTGTTTGTACATTCATGTGAAAGTGTGGGGTGCAAGCAAGGTTGGGGTTGTCTATCATGTTAGCTAAATGCAACCCTCCTTGTTATTTTTGGGGAAATCTATTTAACGATTTTTTTTAAAAGTGAATTTGTGAGTTTTATACTTTTTTCAAAAGTTTTCTTCACCCTAGGTTTCCATTGCTCTTTTCTATAATCTAAGCTTTTGTTCTAGGGTTATTCTTTTTTATCTTCATTCTATGGCATGTATCACCCCTTAATTAAACGTAGCGTTTCCACTCTCTAATGCATTGTGAGAGCCTTTATTGTAATATGTTATCATTGTAGATTTGCATATCATTTTCACATCTAAGGCCAACTCAAACCTTGGGATAGGGCCATGCCTTACTGGAAAAGCCTTGAATAAGGCCCACTTGAAACTTAGGTTTGGGCGAGTTTTAATCATGAAAATGATGAAGAATCCTTGAGAAAGGCTTGGCTCTTGACCAAAGTTCCTAGCTCGAGAGCAAATACTTAACCCATGAAAATGAAATCCTATATTAACATCTTGTTCACACCATCTTCCAGAAGATCTTATGCTAATGACATGACAGAATCTTCCATAAAATCTTATGCGCATGAGTGATATTCTTAACTTCTTTCTTCCTTTGTCTCCTCACTAGTGTAGCATGATAATCACTCTTCTTGAAAGGTGCACTCTTCTTTTGGCCACATTGCTTTTACTGTCATGTTAGAGTAGAGAGTATGATGGTGATTGTGGGGTACCTAGGCATGAGGGCTATTGTGAAGGATAAAAAATATTTTATTTTATTTTTCAGTGTGAGGATTGTTACTTAATCCCACCCCTTAGGGGATGGAAGGGGCAAGGGTGAGTATATTAGGGATTAAACACATGACACCTAAGTGATAGAGCTCGAAGACGTTACTGTTAGGATACTCCCTCGTCCCCTTACAAAGAATATATTTGCTATTGAGACTTGATGCTTGCTTTTATATTATGTATGGGATGGTTCTAATTGGTACACCATGGAAAGATGGAGTATTAAGATGCTGAGGGTAAAGGGGTGTTGGAAACTATAGCATTTCTGGGATAGGCATCACCTTCCTATTGCTATGGTAGAGAGAGAGCCTCTATCAATGAGGTCAAGGTTGCTTTGTTGATTGTTCCTTTGGTGTTGAGAGGCTAAACTGGGTTTGAGCTTAAAATATGTAGTATCTTGTTACATCATTGTAATTTCCATGGACATTACATGGTATTAGACTTGCATAAATGCAACCTTTAAAACTTTGGGAGAAGAATGGAAGAGTTTGTGATACTAGGGTGGTACTCCTTTAGATAACCAAGATTAAGGGGCTAGTTTTTCAAGATTTTAGCTATAGTTTTTCAACCCTCAAGATGTGAACCCTCATTACCACAAAGTATGGTTCATCGAATTAGAGAGACATGACGTGTTTAGCTAAGCGTGGAAGTAAGCAAGATCCATTTAATTTTTCTTATTGTTTTTTTTTCAACACAAGGCTCCTCTTCTTGAGTTGGGATTCTTGAGTTGGGATGAAAGGTTGATATTTCCAAATGGACTTTTTCTAATTGGATTTTTTGTCCTCTTTTTTTATGCACCTTCTCCTCCCATTCTACTTGGTGGCCTTTTGCTTGAAAAGTCACAAAATCTATTTAAGAGCTTGAGATTATAATATCACCCAAATCATGTGCCATGGAAAGGAATTAAACATTTTGAATGAGCATGGAATGGTATTGTGGTGATGTCTTCTCCCACTCGGGTTTTAGTAGAGGTAATGATATAACAGGGTTCTTTTTGTCAGCCCTCAAATTGGATTTTGGGCACATTTCCTATATAGAGAAAATCATGAAATTTTCACTATATAGGAAAATTTTCCTATATTGGGCACATTTCCAATATAGAGAAAATTATGAAATTTTCACTATATAGGAAAATTGCCTATATTGAGCAAATTTCCTATGTAAGGAAAATTACCTATGTTGAATCCATATCTCCTAGTAAGCTATCTAGTAAGTTTTTCATTTTCTCTACTTTGCACTTTTCCTAAATATGGTCATTTCTACCTAGGAAAGTATCTAGTGAATGCCTTTTTTTTCCTATATAGAGAATGATCAAAATCTCCTTGTGAAGAAACCGGCAGTCAGTTCACCATCTTTTATTTTCATGGAGAAATTAGATGCTACCTTAATTCAAGCCTCCTCTAGTGTAAACATTGCACAATGTAGCTCCTAGGTAGGGGTTGCACTAGTTGATCTTCAGAGACAAAATAACGAGTTTCTAGATGTGCAGTTGAAGGTGGCTCAAGGAGAGCAAGCCAAAGCTCTTATATGCTCTAGGGTTGTTGCTCTTGTGAGACTAAGAAAACTAGCATCAAGCTCCAGAGTATAGAAGGTGCAAAAGCTAGATGAGCTATAGAGGCAGTGTGGAGACATATAAACATCACATTGATGCAGTAGGTGGAAGAATATAAGAAGTCCTTCAAAACCCTCCAAATTAGCATAGAGTCAATATGATTGTTTCTTACTGCAATGAATCAGTGCCTCCTCTTTTGGCTGCTCAGCGCTCTCACAAGATCAGCCGAATTAGACATTTGGTCCTCGCTAGCCTCTAGCACTACTATATTATCATGTGGTTCTCGCACTTGGGCCCATAATTAAGGTGGTGTTTTACTTGACTACATTGATAGGATACTCAAATGCACTGGCAAGTTACTGATCATCTTGAAGCATTGGAACCGTCTCTTCCTCTCTATAGTGGCGGCATTTATCTTCATTTTTTATAAGCACATTTATCCTTTAGCTCATGTTATTGATATCACTATCCACATGATAGGACTCAATAAGGAAGTAGAGTCATTTTAGAGGCTAATGGAGATGGCTATCCAATCCTAAGGAAACCCCACCAATGGAATATAAGTCTAGATATTTTTGTTTATACCACAAAAGTCCTTCCTAGGGCTTGCGACCCACTAGTAGCTAGGTGAAAGACTACTCTATTGAGGTTGGTTGTTGGGCAAGGCCAAGGTAGACTTGCTAAATCCACCCATTCCTTCCTCTTCTAGCTATCACTTAGAAGACCTAATAGCACCAGATTTGAAGGGGAGTAACAACACCAGAATGCTACTTACCATATTGCTATGGTTTCACTCTCATTCCCATTCCTCCCTCTTCTAGCTATCAAATAGAAGAGCTAGCACCAGATTCAAAGAGGGTTACCAACATCAGGATTCTACTTACCCTACTCCTATGGTTTCACTCTCATTCCCATTCCTACCTACTCTATTCACGGTGTCTTGTCCATCTTCATGGAGTCTTTTAGCATAAATATTCATCAATATCGAGAGAAATCCAAGATCTAAATTTCATATATCTAAATCCAAGTCTTTTAATTTAACCAAGATGAATTAAGAATATGGAAGTGTGAGTACAAGATGCATGGTGCGTCATGAGTTGCAATGTGTAAGGTGCACTCTACAAGGTGTAGCTTATGACATGCAAGGTGCAGCATATGACATGCAAGGTGCAAGATCCAATGTGCAATATGTGACATGCAAGGTGCGATGTGTGAGGTGTGAGGTGCGATGTGGGAGGTGCGAGGTGTGAAGTGTAATGTGTAGCATACAAGCCACACCATGTTACATGAAGGGCATGATCTTTAATGTGCAAGGTGCGATGCACGATAAACAAGGTGCAATGTGAAAGTTCAAGTGTCAAAATGGTGAATCCATCCAAGTTTGTTGAGGTGCAAGGCAAACCACTCCTCCCTCCTTCTCTCTAGAGGGTAGTAATGCGCCCTTGTGTCTACTCCTTCTCCAAGTTCCAAAAGCCAAGACACAATAAAGATTACTCTACCTCCCTCCTCCTCTCTTGAGGGCAAGGCTCCCTTATGTCTACTCCTTCTCCAAGTTCTAAGTTCCACAAGGCAAGATACAATAAAGATTACTGACATGGATCCAATTCTAGGAAAATAGAGAAAATAGGAACTTGCAAGAAATAGATTAATTCAAACCAAATAACTCATCAAAAGGCCACAAATTCATATTCAAAGATTTGAGTGAATAACAAATAAAATACTTAGCTCCAAATCATGACTAAAACATTGGGTACAATCATCCCCCATCATGTGTGTGGCCTCTCCCCACACATGAGTATTTACGTAATACTTTATTCTAAAATAGGCCATAGCCTCCAAAAATATAAAAAGTGCTTTTACTTGCATGACACTCTCTTATGCTCAAAATAGAGTGTCCATAAATTGAGGCTAGGGTTAAACATATCACGCCTTACAAAATATTAAAGTTCAAGTCTAAGCTTGATAAACCAAGGCTTTCCAAAATAAATCAAAATGTGCACAAGCTAGCACATGTATATACAAAGCTTGTTTACAAAATTTTGTGCTAAGAAATAATAATGTGTGAATTCTCCTCAATCTTTTGAATCCTCTTCACCTTAAAAAAAACCAAAAATAAGTTGGTAAACAAATATTTCATAAGTACACAAACCATAACCACACACGTTTGCCAAGCGTAAGTAGGGCCAAGAATCACCCTTCCATACAAACCAAACTGTAACAAACATTGGAGGCCCCAACCATACGTCAATGTATACCAAACGTATTAATATTTATAATGGCATTACCCATGAAATTAACATGATTTGTCTTAACGCAAAGATAATCCAAGTGTACCCGAATTATCTAAGAGGGTAGAATAATATTTTTAAGAGAGCTTAAAATATATTCCCGCAACATTTCCTCTTTCTTGAGTTTGCAATTGCTCTCAATTGTGGGTTTTTTGAAAAGAACGAACGATCTCAAGGAAGACACAAAGTATTTCTTAGGCACCCATCTTGCATCTTCACGAGGATGATTTTGGAAAGTCACCAAGTATTTGATATATTGATTTCCAGCATGAGTTGATGTAATCTGATGATTAATGATAGTATCTAGAAGTAAAATTTCTTGCTCACCCTCAATAAGAGGTGATTATTTATTCACAGGATGAGTGGGAAGTGATCCCCATAAAGGTTTTAATAAACTCATATGAAATGAGTTATGAATCTGCTAATGACAAGGTAATTCAAGTCTATAAGCAACATCATTAATTTTGTTAATCACCTTAAAAGGTCCATAAAATCTTGGGGTAAGCTTAGTAGCTCAAAAATTTTCAACACTCTTAAGTCGACGCTTCTCAATTCTCAAAATTACATAATCTCCGATTTCAAAAGATATAACTTTATATTCATGGTTTGCTTTCTTAACATAGTATTCTTGAGCATGAGCAATAGAATATTTTACATCATTCAAAATGCTATTAAAATTGAGTGAATTGATCAGCAGCTTTAATTTTGTGGGAAATTCTAGTTGCCAAAATAGGCAAAGGTTTTCCATACACAATTTTGAAAGCTGCTCGACTCTACTGGTAGTCGAATGAGGAGTATTATTGTAAGCAAACTGGAGAAGATGAATGTACTTATTCCATGAATTAGGTTGTTGGGAAACATAGGCTCTACGTAGATCCAAGATAGTACTATTAATAACCTTATTTTGTCCATTCATTTTCGGATGGAAAGCTATGGAAAAATCTACCTTAGTGCCTAAGTTAAAGAAAAGAGTGATCCAAAAGTTATTGGCAGAAATTTGAGTCTCTATGAGAAAAAATGACTTTTGGCAATCTGTGATGTACAAAGATTTGTTTGATAAACATAATTGTGGCTTATTAAGAAGTCAAAGTTTTCTTACAAGGTAAGAAATATGCTTGCTTACTTAAACGGTCAACTCCCGGGGGATTCACTCACAATAAAGAGAGACGTCAATTGCGTGTATGAACCTCAAAAAAACCCCCTATATGATGATCAGAAGATGATAACAGTCCCCTAATAAGCTTATATGATGATAACAGCCCCCTAATAAGCTTATAAGGATACCTTTAAAAATGACTGTCACCCTCCTTCCTTATATCTATGTGTTTTCTCTAGCATTTACACACCCCCTCTCCTTAGATTAAAGTATGTTACTTTGAACCTTATTGAGCGAAACCCTCCTTCCTTATATCTATGTTTTTTCTCTAGCATTTACACACCTCCTCTCCTTAGATTAAAGTATGTTACTTTGAACCTTATTGATGAGCGAACATAAGTACTTCATGCTTATGTTCTCAAAGAATTTCATTGCTAAAAGTATTGCTGGGATGCTACCAAAACATTGCAAGAATTTTATACATCTATGTTCATCAAAAGTACCAATGACATATCCTTAATGTTGTATTACCCCTCCCCCTCCCCCTCCCCCCTCCCCCCTGCCCCCCTGCTAGGCCCCCTCTCCCTAAATTAAATTTAAGATTATGTATTCACCTAAATGCATGGCCTTACCCCTACCTTATAAGCTTATGCCTCATTTCAAAAAAACCCCCCTCTTATACACTCATGTGATATCATAAGTTTTCTAAGAGTGAATCCCCCGAGGGTCAACTATCGTCCAAATCATATCATTATGAATCAATGTAGTAGTTAACCCTGCAATGAAGTCTATAGAGATTTGTTCCCAAGTATCATTAGGGATTGGTAGAGGAGTCAGAAGTCCTTGGGTCTTACATTTGTAACTTTTAATTTGCTGACAACAAATAAAACATTCAGCCATAAATTTTGCTACATCTTTTTTAAGATAAGGTCAAAAGAATTCTCTAGAAACTAATTGTAGAGTAGCTGAAGCACCTCGATGACCCATGTATAGTGGTTGATGCATTTCCTCCAATATGAATCGTCTGAAAGGTTGTGTAATACACAATCTCTTTTGGAAGAAAAGATAACCATCATGACATGAATAATCACCCAATAGGGTTCCAATTATTATCTCTAAGTTTAGTCCAAACATTAGAAAAATTTGGGTCCATATCATAGGATTCTCTCATAGGACTTACTGGTTCACTTTGAATAACAGAAATATTGTGAACACTAGGATGTCTACTTAAAAGCATCTGCCACACCATTTTCTTTGCTTGGTTGATATTGAATAATGGGTTGAAATCTTTGGATAAATGAAGCCCATTTGATATGTTGATCAGAGATTAATTTCTGGGGTCAACAAATGATGTGAATGCTTTGTTGGTCTATTTTGATTAAGAATTCAGATCCCATTACATAATGTTTCCAAAGTCTTAAAGCATGAACAATAGCAGCTAATTTCTTGTCATATGTACTATAATTTCTTTCTTATGGTTTAAGCTTACGACTTTCATAAGAAATGGAATGTCCATCTTGTATAAGAATATCACCAAAGACATGTCCACTTACATTACTAACTACAACAAAGAATGGTCATTGAAAATCTGGTAGTGTAGGAACTGGTGCATGAGTCAATGCTTTCTTAAGTTGAGAGAAGGATTGGTTATGTCTACTAGTCCAATTAAAATGTCTAGCTTTCTTGAGGAGTTTGGTTAAAGGATGTCTACTAGTCCAATTAAAATGTCTAGCTTTCTTGAGGAGTTTGATTAAAGGATGTGCAATATATGCAAAATTTCTAACGAACTTCCTATAGTAGCTACATAATCCAAGAAAAGATCAGAGTTTGTGAATATCATGCGGTCTAGTCCAATTAGCAATGCTTTTGATCTTTTTAGGGTCTACTCGAATACCATCAAAATAGAAACAATTTGCCCTAGTTATTCAATTTCCTCTTGAAAGAATTTGCTCTTTTCAGAATTGGCATAGAGCTGATTCTCTTGTGAAGAAGTGAACACTTTTTCTAAATGTTGTTCGTGCTCTTGATGATTCTTATTGAAAACTAAGATATCATAAAAAACACTACAATAAAATTTTGATATTTCAATAATATTCTATTCATTATTCTGTTGAAAGTAGCTGGAGCATTAGTCAAACCAAATGGCATAACTAAAAATTCATAATGACAAGTTTGGGTTCTAAAAGCAGTCTTGAAGATATCCCCTTCATCCATTTGAATCTAATGATAACCAAACTTCAGGTACTAAAGACTTGAGCTCCCTTAAGCTTATCTAACAAGTCATCCACTCAAGACATCGGATATCAATTCTTGACAGTAATCTTGTTTAGTGCTAATCGATAGATATTCGATATGTTTTATTCTTCTTTTTAACATGAAGAACTAGAGCACCAAATGGAGAACTACTAGGTCTAATTAATTGTTTCTTTAATAGTTCTTCAACTTACCTTTGGATCTCTTTTTGCTCAAGCATGTTGACTCGATAAGGAGATTTAAGTGGCGTGAGCTACCAGGAATTATATCAATTCTATGGTCTTCTAGACGAGATTTGGGTAAGCCAGGAGAGGTAAGTCGTCCATAAAGCAATTAGAGAACTTAGAGATGAAAGGGTCATGAGGCACATTTGATTTGGAGTAAAATCCTAAGCACTAAGCTAGTTGACAAGAATAAAAAATATTTTCTCCTTTTTTTGTATAGCTCTTTTTGCTTGGGTATAAGTCAAAAGTGGACCTAAGTGACCCGTGGTTTGACATTGGAGATAAATTTCTTTATCACCTTCCATTAACCACATGGTATGAGTTTCATAGTCAATCTAGGATTATGCTCATGTCTCCATGGCATACCTAAGATAACATCCACACCTTGCAGGAGCCACTAGGAATGGTCTCTTTTCTTTTAGTGAATCCATTTCCAATTTTAAATCTTTAACCTCTTTTGTGCAGTTGTAGTTAGTACCTTCAAATGCAACTTTTACTTTGTAACTAGAGTACGATACATCTAGGTCAAGTACTTTCAATGCTTGTTCAAAAATGAAATCATGCAAGCTACCGTCATCATGCAATATAGAAATTGATTTTCCTTTTATTTTTCCTTGAATTCTCAATAAAGCATGAATTGAAAGCTTACCTTTGTCTGAATAATCAGGATCAAAATTACCCTCTTGCTTGATAGAATCATCGTTGTCTTCTTCAATAACGTTGAGATGAGCCATAGATGTGGAATTCTTCTTCTTCTCAGGATAGTCTTGTGCAAGGTGTCCTTCCTTGTGACATCTGAAACACGTGACGATTCGATTCTTTGGCTTACCATTAGGGGGTTTGTCGTTGTCATCTCTCTAAGCATCTCCTTTAACCACATCTTTACCTTTGTGCATCCTGGATTTATCAAAAGTATTTGAAAGAAAAGATGGTTTAGAAGAATTTGTAAAAGACTTATCCTGCATTCTAGAATCTCTAGAAGAATTTGTACATTGTTGCAATCCTAACCCTAATTCCAATAATTGGTATTAGAGCTACCTTCCTTAACACTTGATCTAGTGGTCTACCTCCCTCCTCTCACGACCCTGTTTTTCTGTCTCTAATTGAGATACCTATGTTTTCGGGGTCCACAGCATGATTCAGGTGCGTTTTGGGCACCACAAGGTTTTTGTAGACATTCTGGAGCGAGGCATCATTTTGGATTAGTTCTGCTCGATTTTGGGTGTTTGGGCTGTGCAGTGGTGGCAAAGATTTGGTGTGTAGTACCATCTACAATGTCTTCAACAACATCGACCATCATAATTTCACTAGTAACACTCTATTCCTACTCTGTGTTATTTTTCATACAGTTTGCAGGTGATTCAGTCAGTTGTTAGTAGCCATCCGGGGTTGCATTCAGTGAATATTGAGTACTTGCAGTGTGTTGAAAGATTTTGCATTTGGTAGACAGTCATGGCTGGCAGTAGTGATGTATTCAACATGTTGTCTGCTAAGGAAAAACTTGATATGGAACTAACTACGCATTGTGGTCCTATATGATGAGGCATGTACTGATTGCTAAAGGCCTTTGGAATGTGGTCAGTGGTAGTGAAGCCAATCCTGTTTCACAACTGGTTTGTATAGAAGAGTGATTCTTGGATTACTTACGCCTCGCAAACATGTGTGTGGTTATGGTTTGTATACTTATGAAATATTTTTTTGCCAATTTATTGTTGGTTATTTTATCGGTGAAGAGGATTCAGAAGATTGAGGAGAATTCACACATTATTATTACTTGGCACACATTTTTGTAAACAAGCTTTGTATATATATGTGCTAGCTTGTGTACATTTTGATTTATTTTGGAAAGCCTTGGTTTATCAAGCTAAGATTTGAACTTTAATATTTTGTAAAGTGTGATATGCTTTAACCCTAGTCTCAATTTATGGACACTCTATTTTGAGCATAAGAGAGTGTCGTGCAAGTAAAAGCATCTTTTTGTATTTTTGGAGGCTATGGCCTATTTTGGAATAAAGTATTACATAAATACTCATGTGTGAGGAGAGGCCACACACATGAGGGGGATGATTGCACCCAATGTTTAAGTCGTGATTTGGAGCTAAGTATTTTATTTATTATTCACTCAAATCTTGAATATGTTGAATTTGTTGTCTTTTAATGAGTTATTTGGTTTGCATTAATCTATTTCTTACAAGTTCCTATTTTCTCTATTTTCCTAGAATTAGATCCATGTCAATGGTATCAGAGAGCTATGGGTGCTATAGGTCGAAGAAGATGGAGGCAGATGGAGGCAAGATTTGAAATCTTGAAGAAGATGGAGGTGGAGGCAAGATTTGAAATCTTGAAGGCTTAATTCAAAGGTTTGAAGAGTTGCAGTTTATTAATTAAAGGGAAAAGACCTAGAGATAAAGGGGGTGGTAAACCAATTTGCAAAAACCACCAAACCACTCTTCTCTTGAAAAATGGTTTTTCCAAATTCATAGCCGCTCGTTTTGAAGGAGGTTTAAGCCCAATAATTAAATTGCTAAACCACTCCAAGATGAGAAAACCTATAATGGAGAGAGCATATTTATCTTCAAACCAATTGTGTTGAAAAAGCGTTGAATTGCAGCTTGCAGGGAGAAATTTTCTTTTTGGAAATAAATAGAAAAAGAAGAATTTTATCAATTGGAGCAGCCCCGAATTCATTCGTAAAGTGAAAATCAAGCAAAGAGAAATTCGCTTCTTCTTTCTCCATGGGCGGCGGTGGTGGCATCGTAAATAGGTTGAAGTTCTTTTTTCTTCAACCTCAAATTGCGATATTTTGTGCTGCGCGAGTTCTTGCTATAATCAGAAGAAATCATTCTTTAAAAAGTTTTAAGATTTACAAAAGCTTAATACTATAAGCTTTAGAGAGAGAGAGAGAGAGAGAGAGAGAGAGAGCAAAAGCTTTAGAGAGAGAGAGAGAGCGCAAAAGCTTATAACCATTATAAAGCTTATATTTCATATTGAGAAAAGTTTAGATTTTCAAGCTACAAAAAATTGTTAGAATTAGGGTTAGGGTTGCAACAATGCACATTTTTTGTTAGAATTAGGGTTAGGGTTGCAACAATGTACAGACACAAGATAGAGAAGCTTGAGAGCACACAAACTCACTAGATTAGAATGAACAAATGTGTGCCAGATACAAAAGATAAGTACACACCCCAAAATGAGTAGATAAGAGGGTGTACATACGCACGGGGGAAAAAACCTTCTAGTGAGTGAAAAAGTGCCCTTCGGTCCTAAGTGTGTTCACACACATCACTACCATATAATGCTACAAACCCCCCCTGGAGTGATGATGTGAACATGTACAGGGTAGGACCGATCAATCCTGAAAAGGCAGTAAGCCCAAAGCTTTACGAAAAGCTTCGAACTTTTCACCCGAGGAAGAGCCTTTATGAATAAATATGCCATGTTGTCATGTGTAGACACATAGACCAAGATGATCTCTGCTATAGAGAGTCTTTCCCTGACGCACCTCAATGTGCTTAGTGTGAGCATGAAACACTGGGTTCCTCGCAACTACTAATACGCTCTGGCTGTTGTCAGTGAAAATCGTAGTGCTAGACTACTATCCAACCCAAATCAGCCATAAGACGTTTGAGCCACACACACTCAATTGTAGCTGTGAAAGTTGTCCTGTACTCAACTTCACAGCTGGAAGTGGCTACTATAGGCTACTTATTGCTGAGCCATGATATACATGAGTCACCAAGGTGAAAGCAAAACCCACTTGTGGACACTTGTGTGTCATAACATCCAGCCCAATCTGAATCACTGAAAGCATGAAGCTGTGACTCACCTCCCTTTGGATAAAATAATCCAAAATACTGAGTGCCTTGGAAATAGCAAAAAACCTGCTTATCAGCTTGTCGCTTCGTACCTGGGCTACGCAAAAATATGCTCAACTGTGAGACCGCATACTGTATATCTAGCCTTGTGTTGCACACATAAAGAAGGAATCCAACAGCCTACCACTGATACAAACTAGCATCAAAAAAGTATCCTGCATCTTGAAGACTAAGTCAAGTACCTGTCTCCATAGGAGGTTTACATTCTTCAAGATTAAACCTCTTCAACATAACAATGCCATCATTGCACTGCATAAATTGAATCCCCAAATAGTAATGCAAGGGTCCCAAATCTGATATCTCAAACGATGACTGCAAATCAGCCTTAAATGCTAAAATTTGATCTATATCGAGTCCCGTTGAGCAGCATGCATCAACGTATAGATCGATGAACAAAAATGCGTCCTTACTCCTCTTCACATAGAGGGTACTCTCTGCTGGACTGTTGCAAAAATCATTTGCAACCAAGTATGCATGAATCTTCTCATACCATGCTCTAGGAGCCTGCTTAAGGCCATAAAGAGTCTTTTTCAACTTGCATACTTTAGACTCTTCTCCTTTCATAGTAAAACCAGGAGAGGCTGCAATACATACACCTCCTCATATAAATCACCATTCAAGAATAATGTACATTCCACCCATGATGTGCTGCCAAAGCAATGAGACACCTAATGGTAGTCATACGAGATGTGGGTGCAAAGGTCTCATCATAATCAAGGCCCTTTTGCTAGGCATACCCCTTTGTAATAAGTCTGGCCTCGATTAATGCTACCATTTGCTTTGCATTTTAACTTGTAAGCCCACTTAGTACCAATAGCCTTCTTGCCATGATGTAGATCTGTCAAATACTAGGTTCTTGGGCTTTCACCATACATCATGCCATCGCCCATGAGAGACATGTTCTTCCTCTCTTTGCTGAGGTGTGCATGGCACTATACATTGATGCTGCCTTATGCCTTTTTCAGCCATATATGCATGAAATTCCTTGGACATATACTCCCCCCCTCGATCTAAATGAAGGGTGCCAACTTTACACTTACATGCATTTTCAGCCATGCATACAAAGTGCCTAAAGCACATAAAAACCTCTGACTTCTGCTTTAATGGATTAATGTAACTTGTGAGAGGCTCTCGCATGATCAAAGATATTATGGGAGGCTTGTTCCATAATGAAATACTCTCTTCCAACCCCATGTATCACTCGGGGTCAAAGAGATGAGCGAGCAATGAACTCAAGGCATGGTCACACTCCTAAACTAGATGCTTTCCCCTTGCTTGTAAAAGATCGGTTTACTATGACCTAATTTCTTTGAGTACTTCGAATCTCCCCTTTGTTAAGGATCAAAACCCTTATTTTTCTTTTATTTGCAAAATACATTCTAGCCAACCAAAAAATCTTCAAAAGATCTTTGATCAAAAACTTGGAAAAATATTCCCCCCAAGATTATGCATGAAAGCCACGCTTTTACATGTGCTCTATACACATCTTTTGGACATGTATCAAATTTTTCACCTTGTCACTCCTTAAAATATTCCCTTTTTATACATTTAGATAATCCCAAAAGAAGCTCCCCGAAATGTTAGTCCAAAGCCTAAATTTCAAGACTACATATGGAAATAACACATGGCACCCTAAAAATGACACATGGCACCCTAAAAACACTAAATATCTTGAAAAAATTTACTATTTTCAAGAAAGTTACTTATAAGCACTCTAAAACCAAAATAAGAACCATGCTTTGAGAGCCACCACAATGGTCGCTGGATCAAGGATGCATTGTTCTACATGAAGGCCAAATATTCAAGCTCCTTGGGATCCCAATGGGTTTCAAAGTGTCTATGCATCAAAGATGGTCATTGGTCCTGGAGAAAGTGCATAACAAATTCAGGAAATGGTCTGGTATGCAACACAATCTTGCTGGTAGAATTGTAATACTAAAGCATATCCTCTTCCCCACTGCCATTTACTTTTTATCATGATGGCGACCCTCTAATTCTAACTTAAAGCAGCTAGAGAAACTATGTAGGAACTTCCTATGGTCAGGAAATGTAGAGGAAGCCAAAATTCCTAAAGTTGCTTGGAATGTATGCATAAGACCTAAAAAACAGGTGGCCTGGGTCTTCCAAACATATTAGACTTTGACAATCGCATGGCAGCCAAATGGATTGTCCAAAGTTTCATCATGCCCCAAGTAGACTGGGCAGTTCTTTTAAGCCATAACATGGAGAAATTCAATCTTACAGAGTTCTCTCAGTGGAAAAAACTTCCATTGATGATGCTCTTCTTCAACCCTGTAAACATCAAGCTGTAGGGAAGCCCATTGGTTAAAGCAATATGGCAAGCTTGGAACAGATGATGCAAACCAGAAATCATACTGCACAGTAATATGAGGAAACACGCCCATGTTCTGCATCTGGATACCATCTGGTTCTCTTCAGCATTATCCAATAATATCCCTGCAAAATTGTATAAACAAGCATTTAAGTTACACAAGGGCATCCAGATCTGGGATGATATTTGGTGTAGGAATGAACACATGTGGCACTAAGAACAAGAGCTCAAAATTCTCTACAGACTAAGACCTACTCCTAATTCAGAGTAGAATGTAGCTATGGCCCGCGCTACAGACTGCTGGCGTTGATCCAACTCAGAGGAGGTCCTCTTACTCATAAAGCATTCTCTCAGAAATCCAAATGTAATCTATTGTGAATTCCTTCTCTCCCTCCCCGAGGCCCGCCGCTCCATTGCAAACTAAACAAAAAATGGAATTTCCTCTGTGGGATAGAAGGCAGTGGGGGTTTAAATTCAAAAAAACCTAGTCACCTTTCATCCCACCCAAAAAATCTTACGTGCTATGGCTGATTATTCACAAAGCCATATGGACTAATTCATGAGCTTAGAACTTGGGATATGGAAATGATTTATGCCCAAGGTGTAGCAACGCACCAGAAAAACGATTGAAGATCTATTTATAGGGTGTGACCACAACATAGAAGCTATTAAGTTTCTGAATCAGTGCATATACCCTGTACAGAACTGGGATCTGAGACATGGTAGGAAATCCTTCTTGGACAACAAATTAAATGCTTTACTGATTTATGGAATGTCATACGTGCTGAATTTTGTGAGTTGTTTGGATTAGTAGAAATAACTGTTTGTTTAAGAATGCACATATCAATTTGATGCATGGGCTGAGAGTTGAACTACATGTGTAAATGAAGACATTACATAAAGCCAGCATGAAAGCGTGTGAAGTGCAGTATACCAAGAATGCCATGGAAGAGATGCTTTAAATGAACAAGGCCAAAGAGGACTTCCAAGAGAAAATATGCGAAATTTAGAAAGAGCGAAGGTTTCATAATGGCCTAGTGGTGGCAGATGAAGAAGTGGAGCTCTTAATCAAAGACTCCGAATTGCAAAAGTATATCCTCAACCTAAAGGTAGTGAGAAACCAGCTAGCGTAAATCTATGAAGTTAAACTTCTTTATAAAAGCTTTGATGTAATCAGTCACATATTAGAATGTATGGTCTGATTTTGATTTTTCTTCTAATATATTTCCAACTCTTTGAAAAAAGAGTCACTTATAATGTTCTCAACACTTGAGAGAATGAGAGATGAAACTCCCTCCTCCTTCCATGCTTCACGAAAGTAGAAGTGGTTGCGCTTGGGTCTCCTTGTAACAAAACTTTTGTAGAGAAAAATTAGTAACAAATTCTCCCCCCAATTTTATCAAGGACTAATAAGACTAATTATGTTTTGTTTGATTAAATAGAACATGGAATTTTTTTAAAAAGCTGAATTGTATTAAAACGAAGGGGAAATTGTATCCCTCACAAAAACCTTTTTATAGGAAGAAGTTTAACTTCAACCAAAGGAACTAAAAGTAACATGTAACATCATTTAATCATTTAGACCCCTTTACCAAAGTGTTTTGGAGTTAATCATTTTTCAAGTGTTTTGGAGTTAATCATTTAGACCCCTTTACAAGCTTTAAATTCAAGTGTTTTGGAGTTGATTACAAAAGTGGAATCCTAATCTATTTACCTCAAGAGACACTCAACTAAATGGATCAAGATTCCACATTTGTAACTAACTACAAAACACTTGTCTTAAATTTGGTTCCTTCCCCAACCAAGTGTATATTAAAATACATTGGAACAAGAAAAAAACAAAACTTTAAAATGAAAAAACAAAACAATTCGACAATTTAAAACTTCAAGCTAAACCCGTCTTTACTGAAAAAATGCATAATGATAGGTTAACCGGTTTTATATCTGAGAGTCCCCCCAAATTTTGTTCAAATTTACGTTCATGTGAAATTGCAACCGGTTTTCCTCAAAAATTCAGACACAAAGGCGGTTTTTTTAATAACACTGGAGGATACAACATGGCAATTTCCAGGTAGGTATCTGTACAAATTTAGGACGTACTAAGGGACTCGACTAGTTTTACAAGGACTCAATGCGCCAGTAGTAAAATTGGGAAAAAACGGCCGTTTTAATCTCCGTCAGAACCAGACGGCAGGTTAAGATCCAAAAAGGGAATGAAGATGGCGGGTTTGCGAGTCGAGACAGGCTGGAGAAGCGTGAAAGGAAGCGTACTGCCGCCGCTACTGCTCCTTGAGGTTTCCTTCTCCGCCGCCTCCCTCGCCAGATCTGTGGAGATGCAGTCGGCAATATGCTTCTGTTTCTTGGATGGCCTCGCGCTCGACCTCGGAGACAACGCAAACAAACGCTTCGACACCGCCGAAGGCACCACCTGTGGTCTTACGTTAGTGTCATCAAACGCCAAATCAGCGAGCTTTGCCGCCGACGCGGCGCCGGCTGCGGCTGCTGGGAAACTTGTTGTGGCTATTGGAAGCTGATGAGCATCGAAATTGGTCTTGGCCTTGTCGCCGCGGAGGGCTCTAGCGGCGGCGTCGTAGGCAAGCGCAGCCTCTTCCGCAGTATCAAAGGTGCCCAGCCATAGCCGGCCCTTTTTGGTAGGATCTCGGATCTCCGCAGCAAATCGCCCCCAAGGCCGCCGTCTGACGCCACGGTAGTGCTGCTGCGCGCCCAGTTCATCAAAGCTAGAAGCCGTGGCAACAGCGTTTCCACAACCGCCATAGCGGCGCCCGCCGCACAGCAACTTTGCAGGCAGGGCGCTGTCAGTGTCGACAGCCATTGGCAAGATTTGTAAAGGAAGCAGGAGGTTCTGATTCTGAAGAAATCAATTGCAGATGGAGGTCAGAATGCAGAGGGAGGGAGGGAGGGAGGGAGGGAGGCAGGGGGGGGAGGCGGGGGGCAGGAACGCGGTCAGTTAGTAGGCTGCAGGCCCAACACGACGCTTTATGTAGGCGTGCGCGTACGGGTGTGTTATGTGGAGGCGGCGGGGGACGTGGCAGAGCCGCAGACGGGCGGTGTTGATATTTACGGCCCACGAGTAGATACATATTTTTATTAATAAAAATTTGCCCACGCACAGGCTCGGCGGTGGCGGCGCCAGTCGCGCCGTGACGGCAACGCACCGCTCTCGCGACACGTGTTCGATGGCGACATGTAAGCGAGTGGTGGACGTTTCCGTCTCTCCGCGTGGCTGTACGACGCAGGTGCCGCGTGGGCTCGACAAAGAAGTCGGCCTCCGCCACGGTCTTCGTCTTTACCCACCGTGACACACGCTCCAGCCTCCAGCACATATTTTGCAACCAATCTAAATCTACCCGGTTTTTGTTTCCGAAATTGCTACTTTTATAACTAAAATATGTGAAAAATCATTCCTTATATATGTGCCTACGATGTTTCTTTTTGAAGTTTGATTATTTAATATAGAATATTCCATTATCTTCATGTTGATGCCTTAGTTATTGCAGTTGCGCGCATGTACGTGTGTCAGCGCGTGGTTACATCCGCGTATGGTAATATGGTGTCTTTCTAACTCGGAGCCAAGGCTACTTAATATCTCACTCGGTTTTTTTATAATAAGAGCTACTTAATATCTCAATAAGGGCTACTTAATATTTCAGCCCGTTTTTACCCTAGAATGCCAGTTTTTCTTAATTCTACCCTAGAATTCCATTTTCGCACACCCTTCCTTGGTCAAGCTCTCGCTCTCTCTTTCTCACACACACACACACGTGTCACAATTTTTTTCTTTGCATATTTTCTCATAAAAACTCAGTCAATGTTTTTTTGAGTTACAAAGTCAAATTTACACAAAAAAATGAAAAAGGTTCAATATATTTGTGCATCTACTTCTACTCTCTCTCTCTCTCTCTCTCTCTCTCTCTCTCTCAAAGATTTTGCATTTTTTATCATAATGCTCACTTACACAAAAAAAAAAGTTCGTTATATATAATTTGCATGTTTTCTTCATCTTCTTATCCCCCCCCCTCTCTCTCTCTCTCTCTCTCTCTCTCTCTCTCTCTCTCTCTCTCTCTCCACACATACGGACACACACGTGCGCGCACACACAAGCCCAAATGTGTGCACAAATATGCAATCGCATGTGGCACTTCAAAGATAAACAGTCGGCAACATTGTTGTTGTGATACCCTTAATGATGCAAATATTTTGATTAAAATGATAGACAAAGGGATTGCTTGAACGTTAACAAATACATGAATTTTCATATTTATATTTTCTTAGCCCTTACTTTTCGGATGCACCCTATGTAAAGATTTCTCTTGTGTGTAGAGAACCAGGTAAATCTATAACAAATTTGAAGTTTGTCTTTACCAAGTTCCATACACGTGTCAATTTTTTTCTTTGCACTACACTGCACACCCTTCCTTGGTCAAGCTCTCTCACTCACTCTCTCTCTCTCTCTCTCTCTCTCTCTCTCTCTCACACACACACACACACACACACACACACACACACACACACACGTCACGATTTTTTTCTTTGCATATTTTCTCATAAAAACTTTCCCAATGTCTTTTCAAGGTACAAACTCACACAAACAAATGAAAAAGGTTCAATATATTTGCGCATCTTCCTCTTCCTCTCTCTCTCTCTCTCTCTCTCTCTCTCTCTCTCTCTCTCTTCCACATAAAGATTTTGCATTTTTTCTCATAAAGCTCACTTCATGTCTTTTTTAGTTACAAAATTAAATTTACACAAAAAAACAAAAAGGTTCATTATATATAATTTGCATGTTTTCTTCTTCTTCTTCTTATTCCTCTCTCTCTCTCTCTCTCTCTCTCTCTCTCTCTCTCTCACACACACACACACACACACACACACACACACACAAATGTGTGCACAAATATGCAATCACACGTGGTACTTCAAAGATAAAAAGTAGGCAACACTGTTGTTGTGATACCCTTAACGATGAAAATATTTTGATAAAAATGATAGAGACAAAGGGATTGATTAAACGTTAACAAATACATAAATTTTCATATTTATAATTTCTTAGCCTTTCTTTCTAGATGCACCCTATGTAAAGATTTCTCTTGTGCAGACTCTCACTTAATTAACATGATAGCATCAAGGAACTAGGTAAATCGATAACAAATTTGAAGTTTGTCTTTACCAAGTTCCATAACCAACTCTAGCCTACCGTGCCCATCAAATCAAATATTAAATATGATTTTTATGAAGCAACAACTTATTACTTAAATGTGTTAGCAAAAAATAGCATTTGCCAACATGTTGAAAAAACATAGATTTTGTACGCTTAATTTTGTGAACCTATCATAAGTCACATATCATAATTTTGTACGCTTAATTTTTGTGAACCTGTCATAAGTCACATACTAACATGTTTTTTTTCAATAAAAGTCATAACAATGGTGAAGGTGCATAAATGCTACTAGGAGGGAGGGATTGTGCGTGCATTGTGGGACCTTAAACATTTCATTTTTTGGAGCTAGCCAACTCTAGATCATTGTTTTATGGGAAATAAATGGGCCTTAAACATCCAAGTACATAAATCATCACTAAAATCAAGGGCTTACTTTTTGAATGATAGGCTACCACCTAACATTTACTACACATTGTTAGCCAATGTCCAACTTAAGGACTCTCAACCTTCCATTGTGCTTGTACCATCACGAGCTACTTTGCTATATGTACAAAGGGGTTGTAATATTTACTATTCATGACCACATTGTTGGCCTATTTTACAGGTATATATTTTATCATATTTTTAATAAATTAATAATTATACAAAAATATGCTTAATTTAATTTGTGCAGGATTCAGCTTAATGGAATGTTCAAATGTGAACAAGATTATCATATGCACAAAGTTATTTTATGTAACAAGGCCCATTAGCAATTATATTTGGGTAAAGGTTTTTATATGTACAAACCTTAGGGATTTTGATATGATTAAAAATATGTAAAGCAATACCCCAAAAGTGGGAAAAACAAGCCCAATTTGTATGCTCATCTATTCTTAGCTCCTTGGGCTATTTTTATGAATAAAATTCTCTAAATACTCAAGTTGTGGAAGTTGAGCTACACACTTGAGGGGGGAGATTGCACGCAATCTCGTTTACTATGTGGTATTCTCTATCCTTTACTTTTGATGGTGATGTTATTCTAATTCTTTTGTCTTGTGTTATGCTAAGTTATTTAATTATCAATTTTAATTCAAGTCTTTGTTTCAATTATGATGTAATTTGTGAGATTTTTAATTAATTCTTTAAGAAGTACAAAAGGGTCCTATGAGAGTGGAATCCGTATGAGAGCTTTGGTTTAATTGAAGTGGTCAAAGACTTCTTGTGGACAAAGAAGTGAAAGAGACAAAGGTACATGTGATTTTGGTAAATTTTTAATTTAAATTGAAGAAGAATAGGTTTATGTTTATGTTTTTGTATGGTTGAAAGAAGGCTTGTATTTAACCATTAGTTAACAAATCCCCATCAATATATTGCCCAAAGGGTAAAGGTAAAGCTAGGTGGAAAACCATTAGTGGGTTTCTCAAAACCACAAAACCACTTTCCTCAACACTAATCCTCTTCATAATCCATACATACAGATTGAATCAGCAAAGGGAAGGAGCATAGAGGGCCATAGCAAGATTGCTGAACCCGTGGAGATGTCTGATTTCTATAATGGACTGTTTGGAGAGTTTTTGGCTTTCAATTTTCTCTTCTTCAATTACAAATCAGTGAAGCACAATATCAACCCAAATTTTATTTTAATCTCCTCTCCCTCCAATTCATTAGCGACGACTGATTCATCTCCCCTTTCTCCCTTACGCTGGCCATCGACGAACGCATAGCAACTGCAGTGGTAGATCCTTTTGTTTTCTATTGCGCGCTGCGTGGATCACTCTCAAGGGAGGAGGTTGATGTTAACACACTTACCCTTAAGATCCCTCAACTCACCTCATCCCTAATTTAATTATACTAATTGTTAATATGTTTTATTTATGCCCTTTTAATGATTATAGCATTATAACTTGGTCATCACCTCATGATCCTCTTACGCCATCGGAACTCATGCGACTCATGACACAATGTACCTGTTTAGCATATATATCTGAATGAAACCATGCTATTTTTCAACAACTACTACGGATTTCAACAACCGGCAACAAGATGAATGGTCAAAGATCTAGACACAACATGATCACGAGGGATGCTTTGTTTTTGTATCTATTGGAAACCCCATGATTTTCACTCCAAACATACGTTTTTTGCCACCTTTTGAAGTGGATACACATCGTACGTGGGTATACTATAGAAGATGATTCATTGATAATGGATGAAGAGTTTATGAATCGAATACATTACCTTAGAGCTAGATTAACCCATGAGAAGATACTAATACCTAACCATACCCGCATCATTAGAAGAATGTAAATTTTATTCAAATTTCTTGTATTCATTTCTCTTGTTTTATTAAAACTTTCTATTTGGGAAGTGGTATTTCATTATCTTTATGCCCGTAGCAAATTAATTCTCCATTTTTCATAATTTTTAATATTTGTAACAAATTAAACAATCACATATGCTTACGATATTTGTGTCTTTTAACAATGTATCCTCTATAATTTAGTGAATATTTTTTTCAATGTTTCTATGTAAGTTTTATCTTCAGATAGTGATTCGAACACCTTCCAAGTAAGTTTCTCATTTCTATCCTTGAAATAATCATGCTTAAAATAATTATACAACTACTATAAGTTTTATTTCTTATAAAATCATAATTAAATATAACCCTAGTTACGTTTGGAAGAGTAATTATATTTCAATCCATTCGCATTGTTTCTCATTTTTCTCATCGTAGAGCATCATTGCAATTAGATATATATAAAAGGTACGACTCTCTTACGCTTCAGTTTCATGTTTATTATTTAAGTTTATTTCAACTACAAATGTAAATTAATCTTTCATCATCTAGACTTGTTCACTTAATTAAAATGTTTAGAATCATTAGTTATCATTCGTATTTTATCAAATTTATCCATTCTTCATTTATAATCTTACAGCCCCTCAAATAACCTTTCCAATATATTCTTATAATGTTAAGTTTCTCATGAGATTCTATTTAATAACTTTCTATATTCTATCAATAAAAAGTAATAACGACTCACATCTCTTTCAAGTGTTAATATTGTTTTTGATTATTTCAATCACACCACAACGATGGAGGTATATATATATATATATATATTCATTTCATTTTATACAACTTTTCATAACTATTTTTACAACCTAAGAACCTAATTAATGAATTATAGATTTAACATTAAGATTAGTTCAAGTCCAGTAACTTAAATAAAATTTCTAGATAGAGAAAATTTGTATCAAAATTTAAGTTTCAGAGGGAACTGGCCACTCCGCCTTAAACTTTTATTCTGAAGGAAGTGATGTATGGAATTAATCTGGTGGTATGGGACATCAGATTGGTTCCATATACTTACTCCAGACACATTTATGTCTTCTATCTTTTACCATCCTATATGTGTATGTGCAATGCGCCTATGTGGTATGGGACACCTAGACTCGTCTTACATACATTCATTTGATTGGTTCATTGCATATGCATTATGTGTAGATCTAGTCTTCCACACCAATCATGAAGCCAGACGCTCGTATATGGCATGCTTTTGGGCCTCCACTGTTGTTTCAATTGGTTCGTATATTCCCAAGGTACTTACGCCTGGCAAACATGTGTGTGGTTGTTATTTGAATATTTATGGGTTATCTATAGCTCAAGACGATGTTGGGATTAATTGATTGTGTTCAATTAATTGTTTAACTAACGTGGATAGTGTTTGAGTATAGCAACAAGAAGTGTGAGGGTACCGATTGAGGTGTCACACTATACAAGGGTACTGATTGAGGTGTTGTATGGCTGTGGTGGATTGAGCGGTGGTGTGAAGATGATGATCATTTTTATTTTTGTGAATCATGTATTAGACTTTTTATACATGTTATTTTTTATTTGATGATCAATGTGACTTTCACCAATTTAGGTGTCGCACGAGTTTTTCTTGTTGGTATTCCATGTCCATAAGAACCTCTGAGCCATGCCTTTGTGCCTCTAAGCCATGTTCGGACCTCTGAGTTTACCTTGCAGGTTATGACATCAATAATCTTTTTCTCTCGACATTTTTTCTTACGCAACTGAGGACAGTTGCTTCATCGAATGGGAGGACTATTATAGGTATATATTTTATCATATTTTTAATGAATTTAGAATTTTAAAATATGCTCAATTTAATTTGTGTAGGATTCAGCTTAATGGAATGTGCAAAATGTGCACAAGATTAACATAGTGCAAATTGCACAAAGTTATTTTATGTAATAAAGCCCATTAGCAATTATATTTGGGCAAAGGTTTTTATATGTACAAACCTTAGGGATTTTGATATGATTAAAAATATTTATTTTTGCACATAGATAATCATGAATTACTAAATGTTCATCATCATCTATAACAAGAACTTGAAATACAAACCATAGGTCTTGTGTGTAAAAGAAAAATCTTTCTCCATCGATGATCAACCTTTGATTGAAAGAATATCCCCATGTATTAGAAGAAAAAGTAGCTTGTATTCCTAGATCTAAAGTCAAAAGATTAGTTCAAATCTATGAAAGCATCGATGCTAGTGTATCCATGGATAATGTTGATGGTGGGATACTTTATGCTACATGAGCATAGGGTATTGATGGATAATGTTGACAGCGGGATACTTTATTCTACATGAGAATTTGGTAACATCCAGGTTGTTGCTCGTGTTTCAACTCCATGATCATCCTAGTGCACATACATGAGCTTTAAAATGTCTTTTGAAAATAAAGAGCAAGCCTTAGCCTTTGTATGACAAATTCGGGGCAACTTTAAGAGGTTTCTAGAGTTTTCCAAGCCCAAAACCTAAGGGGCCTTTCAACCTTTCTAACTTTTTAGAGTGCACTTGTGAAATATTACATTACAAAAAATAGATTATGGTTTCATTAACTCTATCACAAATTATTCTCAATCTAGTACTAACTTTGACTGGAATGGATATATTAGAGTTTTGATCATGAAACTTTGCACCTTAGTGCATAAATCATAACTTTTCCTATCATGTACCTAATTTCATGGAAATTTCATAAAGTCTTCCATATCCAAAGATAGAAACAAATGTGGCACCTTGTTTTAGACATTATGCTTAAGTTAAGTGATCTTCGTTTTCACCTATCCTATTAAAGCTAAACTTCTAGGGGTCTTTGATGATCCTAAATGTTTAGGGGGATTTGATAAACTTAAAAGTAAGGGTTCCCCCCCTCCCCCTCCCCACCTTCTTTCTCCCCTCCTCGTGGACTCTTACTGCGCATGTCATGTTCCCTCTCTCCTACGAAATATCCCTTTCTCACATTATTTTCCTTTCTCCTTGGCATTCTTCTCTCCATAATATCAATTCTCCTGCATGTGTGTTAAACTAAATTTGTACTATAAAACACTAGATGTGTACAATATGTAGCACTAAATCTATACTCTACACTAAATTTTTACTGTGTAACACTAAATCTATGCTCTTCACATAATGTTTATGTTATACAACATAAATCTATGCTCTACACATAATGTTTATCTATGATTTATTGTGTAACACTAAATCTATGCTCTACACATAATGTTTATGTTGTGCAACCCAAGATCTATGTTATGTCCGTGTTCAGACACAACGAGGCTAGTATGGAGACCATGCATACAATTTATTGAGTGTGAACTGGTTTATAGGTTTTACATTTGATTTGTGGCTCATTTGTGGAGAGTTCCTTTGTGGGACTTAGAACTTGGGAGAGAGGCCTCCCAAGGGACCCTAGCCCACTGACTTAGCTACATTAGTGACAATTTTGAGGACTCGGGATGCGTGGTATGGGACATGCATGCCTAGACCTTATAATTGCCATTGGTGGGGCTAGCGAATGGCAAATGCAAATTGATTAGCCACATCCAAGTATTAATTTTGAACCCTTAATGGTCCAAAATACCACCAATATTAGCTTTAATCTCTTTGTTAAATTAGAGCTAGTGACATCGAGTAAAAAAAAAGAGAGTTGTGAATTGTCGTTTTAAAAAATGTCTTAAAATAATAATATAAAAACATAAAGTACTAAGACATAAAAAATTATTTATGAAACCATTTCAAATGAAAGAGAAGTGCTAGGAAACTAAAATTACAATTCCTTTTGTATTCTAGAATCTAATTCAACATAGATTTATAAAAATTAACCTTACCACTTTTGAAAAAAGGAAGAAGTATCTTTCCAAATTTTTGAAGTCATTGCTTGGAGGGTGGAACCTCTAAACCTCTTCTCAATCTTTGCATTTAAGTTTTTCAATCATGATCCTTTACATATGAAGAAAACATAGATATAAAACAAAATCCAAAGTTATATAGATGTTCATTCAAAAATAAAATGAAAAAAAATATAGTATTGAAGATGTCATACCTCTCAAATTTGTTTCCCATTTCATCAAGGGACATTACACATCGGGCTTAACTTTTGATAGCACAGAAAGTATGATTGACTTCTCTTAGATTCCTTGTAGCCAATACTATGGTGTGATCTTCATATCTTCTAGGATGGGCTTCTTTGTGGGCTCTTGAGTTCTCCCTCTTCCTTTTGGGGCTACTGGGGGCTTACTGAGCTTTTCACATTTGATTTTGCCAGCCTTCCATCATTTAAACATATTCTACTTGTATGTTCCATATTTCCCCTTCACGAAAAGCAAGCTGAAAAAAGTTATCATGTGCTTTTGTGCCCTCCTTTTGTATTGACCATGGCCTTCCTTGTTTTTTGATAGGCAATAATCATACATGATAACATAACCTCAATGTAAATGCATCGTCGGGCTTATTTCACACGATTGTTGATGTAGAATTTGTGGAAATACCTAATCTTCTCTAAGAATGTTATGTGTAGCCTCGTATCTACATCAATTTTATGATCCCAAACTACAAAATTTTCTTCTTCATCTGATAAGCTTGCATACACCCAAGAAAGAGATGTCTTGAAAGATTCAACATATGAATACTCAATGTTGAGCTCTTTCTTTGCTTAAAAAGAATGATTTCCTCCCAACATAGAGTACTTGTACTCATCCGTGAAGAGGTGACTTATCAAAAGATATTTTGTTTGGGTATGTGGAGGGATCTATGAGGACTACATAAGGTAAGACACCTTTCATGTTAAGTTTCAAATTGTGAACCCATGTTTCATTCATCTCTCTCATGTCAAGTGGCCTCCTATTTGTATTGGGATCAAAAGTAGGGCGTTTAATACTTTGAATGGGTAATTCTAATGGTCATTTATCTACAAGATTTTGTGTTTTCATCTTTTTTCTCAAGGCATTAAGCTCATTAACTAAGAAACCTTTTCCTACATATGCCCCTGGACTAGATGGGACTTGCTTGTTGGCGCTTCAGACAAAAACTGAGAACCTTTGGATTTACTTTTTATTTGATTTTTTTAATGTTTTTTTTGGTTGGCACCACAATTAGTTTCTCTTTACTCTCTTTAGTTTCTTCATCATATTTCAAAATTTATTTTAGTGTGAAGATCTCTCACATCAAAGCTTGTAGTCACACTAAGACGATGTCAAGTTCTATCCCCAAGCACACTCTTCAAGGTGGTATGGCATGGTTGGAGTTCAATAGTGACACCAATTCTAATGTAGATTGTTCTTACATTTCATTCATCAATTCATCCTTACATTCAGATTTAAAGTCCTAAAGTCAGTAAGGTTCTCTCCATCAAAGTCACCTGACAAGAAGAGGACGAAGTCTATGCAAACTTCTCACAGGGAGAATCATCAAGGTATGAGGATTTATCATTTAATAAAAATTGGGAATGAAGGGAATAAAGAAGATGAAAGAAGTTTGGGAGAAGATGAAAGAAGTTTGGGAGAAAATGAAGCATTGCAATCACGAAAGAAACACATGCTATCAAAAGAGTCAATAAGACAAACATATAAATCCTTTTGTTGTGTGGGAAGAATTGTTTAAGAAAGTTAGGATAGTTAGGGAGGCAAAACACACATTTGTTTCTTTAAGCAGAGATCAACAAAATATGTTATTGAAAATATCCATATTGCATGGTAGCTATCCAAAGTATACTATTTTTACCATCACTATTTTTATCAAAGATGCTTTTTTTAAGGTTTATGCAATTGGGAACATGTTGGGAACGTAAGGATTCAAACTTGGCATTTGTTTCACATGAAACTCCACAACTTTTTTTTGTGCGACAATGGTTGGCAAACTTTATGATGTTGAATGGAGAAATGATCCCACATTCTAGCTTTACTCGTCTTCTTGACACTTTCACTAAGAAAAAAGTCTACAATTTACACAGAATTATTTAGGGATACCCCATAGAACACTCTCTCCCTCTTATCTTTCCTTTGTGTTTGGAGGTAATACTTTTCACACTTGAAAATTTCCAAAACGACAAAGATGGGTGTATGTCAGATTTGTGCAAAATTAAAGGCAAGGTGAGAGAACACAAAGACCAAAGAGGCGAGAGGTAACCTATGATGATTAAGAGAGATTTTTTTATTTTCACATTTGTGTTCATATTCAATGTATGTAATACATGCTTCGAAGATTCATTGAGAACCATAAAGCATAGAGCGATATAAACTTGTAGAACACAGGAAAAAGTGTTTAGATAAGAAGGAAATATACTTAGGATTGGTGATAGATGGATTGGATCAAAGGAAGACTTCAATACCTCTCTTCATGCATTTCACCAAAGAACTTGAAAGAGGAAGTGCATGTTGTGGGTGCACTAGTGTTGAATGGTGTAATGTTTTTTCATGTCTTCATTAATTTGCCAAACATTCATAATGACCCGAATCTCACAAGATCAAAGAAGACTTCAATACCTCTCTTCATGCATTTCACCACCAAAGAACTTGAAAGAGGAATTGCATGCTGTGGGTGCACTAGTGTTGAATGGTGTAATGTCTTTTGCTAAACATTCATAATGACCCAAATCTCACAGTAACAATAATCCATATCATAATTTTAGAATGGCCAAGAGTTCTTCCATCAGTACTTTCTTGTAATTGGATAATACATGTAAAGAAAATAAGAACCACATATTGCTTGCATACTTGTGTATGTTGGTGCGAGATTGGTGCATAAGAAAATTGTCAAGAAGATCAAGGTGGGGTTTTTATTGGTGGGTCACACACATGATAAAATGATCAAATGTTTAGTATACTTTCATTGTGATTGGCAAAGAAAGTACTTTTGGTCTTCCAACAATATGCCAGGATTTAGAACAAGCTTATGCTCCTAATTCCATAATTGAAAATCCTTGTGAGGAAACATATGATTTTTTGTCTTTTTTAACTGGCTCAACCACATGTCTCTACATCCACCCTTTTTTAACAAGCGCAACCACATATGTCTCTACATTTGCACAACTTAATGATCTTAGCTTTCAAGGTCGAACAAAAGGATTCTAGGGAGACACTAATTTTGGCAAAGAAGTACTTAAACTCTGAACTGTGGCATCTCAGTGAGGGTTTGAATTTTCTTTTGTGCAATTCCTAAAAGCTAAAAAGATAGAGAAAATGTAGCCATTTATATGGTAGTGATGTGTGAATAATGGGCTGGGGCACTTTTTCCCTCTTTAGGAGGTTTTTCCCCCCGAGTATATGTATACACTCTTATGAGTATGTGTAAGTGACCTTATCATGTCACTTCACTTGTCCTTCACTTATACCCATCAATATACTTTGAGTGTTATGCTTCCATCTATATCTCTCCTTGCTTGCTGGCATCTATGTGTGTGTTGCTACATTCATCTCTACTTCAACAATTGGTATCAGACGAGGTTCTCTTGGCTCTCACCCCCTTATCATCTTCTCCTTGAGCTACTCTTTTGATTGTCTCAAATTGAGTTATCCTATTAGGTGGAGAGGGTATACCCTATAGTGGTCCTATGTAGTTAATGGAGATATCACTATGTTATTCGGTACCATAAGGCATGGACTTTATAGGTTGGACATGTATGAGATATTGGCACATAATTCTTGTTCAGTTTTACTACCACACATGCTATGAGTGACGTAGAGCTATGGTATGCCGACTTTGGTTACTTGAATTTTGGTAGTTTATTGTGCCTTAAAAGGTAAGAGATAGTGTCAGAGTTAACAAATCTTGAGGCCCCCTATCAAACTTGTATGTGAGGAGTGCATTTTGGGCAAGATGCAATGTACACCATTCTCAAAAGCTGGATCAATTAGGGCTATCCAGAAATTACATCTTATACAGTGACATGTGGTGTCCCATGGAGGACACCATCAATCGGGGGATATCTCTACTTTGTGACTTTTATACATAGTGACGTATGGTGTCCCATGAGGACACCATCAATCGGGGGATATCTCTACCTTTTGTGACTTTGATCACTTGAATTTTGGTAGTTTATTGTACCTTAAAAGGTAAGAGATGGTGGCAAAGTTAACAAATCTTGAGGTCCCTATCAAACATTTATGTGAGGGATGCATTTTGGGCAAGATACAATGGACATCATTCTTGAAAGATGGAACAATTAGGGCTATCCAAAAATTACATCTTATACATAGTGACATATAGTGTCCCATGAGGACATCATTAATTAAGGAATATCTCTTCCTTGTGACTTTTATTAGACTACTCTAGGCACAACTAGGTGTATTCATTGAAGGCAAAGCCTACTTCAAATACTTTGTTTCTATGGCTGAAAAATGTGTTTACATGTAAAGTTGGCACCCTTTGTATAGATCGAGGGGGGGGGGAGGGGGGGAGTATATAACAAAATAGTTTCATGTGCATATGGCTAAAAGAGGCATAAAACATTAATGCACAATGCCTTATAAACCTCAACAAAATGGTGTGGCTAAGAGGAAGAACGGATCTCTCATCATGGAGATGGCTTGTTATATGGTTAAGGCCAGGATTTACCTTGTGTTTTTTGGTTGGAGGTAGTTGGATGTGCCACTTATGCACTAAACAGATGCCCTACCAAGACCTTGCAGACAATTACCCCTTATGAAGCTTAGAATGCTAGGAAGCCCTCTGTGGCTCCCTTATGTATTTTTGGTTTTCTTGTTTATGCTCTTGTGTCTGAGCAACAACATAATAAGCTAGATACTAAGGTTATAAAATGTATTTTTGTGGGATACAGCTCATATAGCAAAGGGTATAGACTCTACCATCTGGCCACAAAGTAGATTTTGGTGAGTAGAGATGTATCTATATAATGAAGAGGAACCTATTTTCTTTGAGGAAGCATAGGAAAATGATCATTGGATATAGGCCATATGTAAGATGAGTATGACTTAATCCTCAAAAATAACACTTGGTATTTAGCAGATTTTCTTTATGGTAAAAAGGCCATTAGTACGAAGTGGGTTTATAAGCTTAAGCGTAAAGCTGATGCAAGCACAAGGCATGGCTTGTTATAAAGTATGCAAGCTAAAAAAAGCTTTACATAGTCTTATGCAGGCTCCTAAAGAATTGTATGAGAAGATAAACACATACTTGGTTGCAAATGGTGTTTGCAACAATATAACTGAGAGTACCCTCTGTATAAAGATTATTTTTTGGTCATCATTTTAGACATTAATGACATGGTGCTCATATGCCCTAATGAGGAGAAGATTTCAACCTTCAAGGTTGAATTACATGTGTCATTTGAGATGATAGATTTGGTCTGATCTCATTATTACTTGGTAATATTGTTTATGCAATGTGATGATGGTATTGTGGTGTTGCAATCAAAGCACATACAAAGGCTACTTACATGGTTTGGTTTTGAAGACTATAAGCATGTTGCTACACCAATAGAGACGAGTGCTAGGCTTAGTCTCTAGGATGAAGGTGAACCATTTCATGCATCACTTTATCAACATGCTATTGGATGCTTCATCTATCTATGTAATATGACACCATAAATGTAGTTTAGGGTCTCCCAATTAAGAAAGTTTACACAATCCAAAAAGTAAGCATTGGTAGGCTATGCCAAGCAAGAATTCACATCCTTATAGGTCACTCAATCCCTTGGCTTATTCTATGCTAAGGGGGGAATTTAGTTGTATATGTTTTCAATGATTCTATGCTAAGGGGGGTGTTCAGTTGTATATGTTTTCAATTATTCTAATTGGTATGGATGTTATGACACATGAGTGCCCACTAATGGCTTCTGCCTTCATCTTGGTGATTCATGTATATCATGGCTCAAGAAGAAGTAGCCGACACTTCAAGTTGTGAAGCTGAGTAGTATAGGGCAGCTTTTGTAGCAACTGTGGAGTGTGTACGGCTCATACACCTTTTAGAGCAGATCTTGGTATCCCCCACCTCCATCTTCATTGATATCCAGAGTGCATTAAACATTGCAAGGAACCTAGTGTTTCATGCTTGCACAAAGCACATTGAGGTACATTATCATTATGGCAGGGAGAGAGCCTCATTGTAGGAGAGATTAGCTTAGCTTATGTCTCTACACATGACAATGTGGCAATTTGAAGATTTCTGCAAAGCTTTGGGCTTATTACCATCTGTTTACATCATCATGATTATAGGAGAGATTTGTACCCATTTATATGGTAGTGATGTGTGGACATAGGCTAATAATGGGCCGAGGCACTTTTTCTCTCTTTAGGAGGTTTTTTTCCCCTGAGCATATGTACGTACTCTTATGAGTGTGTGTAAAAGCGACCTTATCATGTCACTTCATTTGTACTTCACTTATTTGCATTCAATCTAGTTTGAGTGTTGTGCTTCCATATATCTCTTCTTGCTTACTCATCTTTGTGTGTTTTGCTACATTGATCTTCACTTCAAGAGCAAAGTACATGCTTTTGACTTCTCCAAATAAGGTTTCTAAAATCAAAAAAGAAATGTGATCTTGACTACATGCATGGATGAAATTAAGAAAATAGTTTAGTGTGCATGTGTGTATTTTCCTACTGGATTAGTACAATGGTGGGAGTGTTTTTGTTTTAGAAGTAAAGAGAACTGAAACATTGGGCATCTTCCGTTTTGTGTGGCTTGAAAATTAGTTTTCTAGTGGCAACAAAAACCTTGCACTTTTTTTACTTCTAGTCAACCCTCAATTTTTAGAAGATCTCATGATAATGGTTTAAGGAGAAACCAAGGAACAATACTTCAAAGCATCATCAACAAGAGAAAGAAACGTGGGAAGAAAATTTTAATGAATTGTGTGGGAACCGTGATTGTAATGTTGCCTTCACAAATGATGAGAATAACTATCCATTCTAGATAGCAAAGATCACAAAGATTTTCAAGAAGAACAACATAGTGAATGCAATTGAAGTTCATTAGTACATAACAACTGCAAATGATCTACTCACAGGAAAATATGATCTAGAGTGTTATGGCTCACCCTAATCCTCCTTGAAACACATCCAAAAAGAGATTACTTGGTGAACCGCAACTGTCGTGAGGATCTTTCCAATGGCCGAACTCGTAACCCTTGAGATCTCCAAGCTCTACAACTCCTTGAGAAGCAATTCCACCGCATCTCCCGTGAGCGTTGTCACACCATCGTGTTGCACTACGGGTCCTCGTCCCTCCTCTCACCTCACTTCACTCACACACACTCACTCTAGCATGCATTAGGGAGAGAGATTAGCAAGAGGATTAGCAAGAGCAAGACTCAATTGCATAATGGGAGAGTATGTTGTATTATGAGAGAAATTCACTTATATACATGGCCATAAGTGTTCACACTCACTTAAACTGTGGCCATAATGGGAGAGTATGTTGTATTATGAGAGAAATTCACTTATATACATGGCCATAAGTGTTCACACTTATGGCCATAAGTGTTCAATTGCATAATGGGAGAGTATGTTGTATTATGAGAGAAATTCACTTATATACATGGCCATAAGTGTTCACACTTAAACTGTGGCGTCGACCGGGCACTTTAGGTAATATATCCATGAAGTACATCACTTAGGACTTCATCCTAACTTGCTACCACACGCTCTTGAAGCGGGAATCATCATAAATACTCCGTCACACCATTACGGACGCCCATCCAAGTTATAGCTTTGGACACTATTGCTTCATATCATGAACGTATGACCCTTTGGTGGTTCTACCGTGACTCCTTGATGTAAGATAATGGCGGTAGCTCTTGTTAATCCTAGAATTGGATTAACATTCCCCCCTTCCTGATGGCGATCGTGTCTATATGATTGCATTGAGGACCTTTGTGTGGGGAGAATGAACAAGCTTGTCGATGGCTTTGATGTTGAATGACGTTCAATGGTCTTTGTTCCTTCGAAGGAAATAAGAACAGCTAGTTAATGAATGAAGAGGTTAGTTGTGTATTGGGAATTCCTAACGAGGTGGGGGGTTTTTGTGAATGATTGCATTTTTTATTTTTATGTGAGCCCTTTTTTTTGCCCACTTTGTTTTTGGCAATCATCGGCAAAGTTACATGTGATTTTTGTTAGTGAAAGGTTTATAATTTGAAGGAAAATTCCAAGTGATGGGTTGTGTACCATTGACCAAGCTTCCGCCCACCATGGCCCCCCCATCCAGAGATGTACTTGGAATTTGTCAATGGTGAGGCTTTGGTGCAAATGTTCTCCAGTGAGTATGGATATGTACTCATAGAGCAGCTGCTACATTAATTTAGCCAAAATAATAGTAAGCAATAAACTTAACAAATATATAGTAGCTACTGCATGATCTGGCTTAATTTGTGATGAGGCTTAAATCGTGAAAGTGCTGGTTCTTAAGCCGTGAGATGGAACTTCGTGAATTGTAATTGTGTGAGATGGAATTCCATGAATTCGTAGGTTTTGACCTCGAGGTTAAAAAAAAGGGTCATCTAGGTCATGACTTGCAAGCAACAGCTTCTTGTGCGCTCATTTCTCACTTCTAGAGGGGTGACAAGAGCATTGTTATTTTGTTCTTGATGTGCTCCTAAGTCTCCATATTTGATCTTGAATTTGTTGTTGAAATGATGTTGAGGCAGTAGGGAAGACTGCTGTGATTGATTAATTATTGAACAGACAAGCTCGTGTTGGTGTGAGAGTGGTTGAGTGATTTGCTTTTTGCTGTTTCTTGGGCCTCCATTCTTGTTGAACTTTAGGTGAAGTTGTTGGGGTTGAAGTCAGTGGTGAGGTTTTCTTCACTTTGTTCGATTTTGGCGACCATATGATGGAATTACCATCATAGTATCCTTGTTTTGGTGAAGTACATGCATAGGCACCTATCTTTGATGAACACTGTAATTTGGTGGCCGATGTGCTTGGTGTTGAGGCTTTATTCTTTGTGTAAGATTAGGGGACTTTGTGATGCGTTTGGGGATCCTAGCTTTGGTATTTCTTTGGTATTACCCCTGTGCTTGCAGCAATGTTTTTGGTACCCACACTTGTTGCATTGGTGGAGTTCTTTGAGGAACTCGCATAGGCTTTTGTGGACGGTGTTGTGGAGTACTCTTCTTCTTCCTTGGCTTCCGAGTGCTACAATTGAGGAAGAGGTTTTGACTATCGAGGCACCCAAACTTGATTGGCACCTTCATAGTAGTCTTGAGCTACAAGTAGTTGCTTCTCCACCCCACATTTTGATACTATTAAGATATCGTGATCGTGTGAGTCTTGGTGGAGTTTTCTTTAGGGTTGATGTGGAAGGCTTGGGGACCTCCTTGACTTTGGCTGGTGCTGAGGTTGTGGGTTTGAGACTCATGGGCATTGTTGTTGATGATGAGGTTAGAGTCTCTTGTGGAGTGGCGGTCGATGTGACGAGGCCTTTGAGCATGTGGTTGTCTCCTTTGTTGAGGTTTGTCGATGAAAATGCATAGGCTCCGGGGTCTTTTCTTTGAGTTCCCTATTAGAGATAGATGGTTGTGGGCTCTGGGAACTTCTTCAAGAATAGCTGCTGATTGTGAGGTTTTGGCATCGAACTTCGTAGGTGAGGATGGGGTTGAAGGAGTTGATGCTTTATCGGAGGTCGGTCGTTGATACAGATGATGGTAGGTCCTTGTGTAGAGGGGATTTTGTGGAAGAGGCTTGTATCCGTTTGCGTTTAGCATCATAGAAATCCATTAAACTTGGATCCTCTTCCTCGTAGTATGGTATTGTCAAGTTCTTGTCGTTGACTATCATGATGACTCTATCGCTAGCAAAGCACAGTGGTGCTTAGGCAGCAATAATCCATTTATGCCCCAAGATTAAATCTGCTTTCAACACATACTCAACCACTAAAAACTTGCAAGTGAGGGGGTTAGTTTCAATATACATTGTATGTTCAAAGTACCCCATACATGGCATGTTCAAGTGTTGTGTAAAGGTAATCCTTTCAGAATGTGCCGTGAGTGTTGGTTGACCTAACAAATCCCATAGCTCGAGGGTCATGAGATTGTGTTCTCGTGTTGAATAAAGTTGTGCTTGAGCTGTAGTGATTTTATTTGCAATTTCCAATCCAACGAAAATCCTAGGGATCTTTTTAGTAAGATATGTTGGAAGTTCCAGCTCCTGCAAGGTTTCTTTCTCCTATAATAGCAATTGTATATTGCCTGCATGTAGGAGTGTTCAAGGTGAATGTTTGCATGTATTCATCTAGTGAATACAATGATTCACTTATCCAAGGTCCACCAAAGACGACATCATACTCAAGGGAATCTAGGGTAACATGAAATGTAAATTCCATATCGTCCATCGATTGTTTGAATAGTGTATCTAAAGTAACCTAGAACTTCAATGTTTTGTCCATTGGCTCCTTTTGCAAGACTATTGCTTGTAGGGATGAGTTTAGGTTGTCCCAATGACACCCAAGTTTCTAGTGTCATGATGTTATGACTAGCTCGAGGGCTAATCAATGCGCGTTTGCGCTAAACATCATTGCTTGTAGAGAAATCTAACCATACCATGATAGAATCTTCCGAAAGAACCGTGGATGTTTTGGTTATTGTTTCAGCTTTCAGTAGATCCTGCTTCTGTTTCATATTCCCATTCACTTTCATCCTCTGTTTGGGTCTCAACTTTTCAAGAGTACCCAATGCGTACACTGGCACACTTGGCCCTCTGACAATTCTTAATGAGGGCTATTTGGAAACTTGTGAATCCTCATGGTCTTGTTTTATGTAGTTCGTTATGTCCTTGTATGAGCCTAAAGATGCAAGTGTTGATGTGATGCTGGCTTTTGTCAGATTGGTGCATGCGGAAGCCACACTCATACGCACGTAGAGAGAGAAGTTGGCGCAGAGAGAGAGAGAGAGAGATTGGCGAACAGCTTTCTTTAGCAATGAATAGGTAATTAGATACAATAGTGGGCATGGGTATATATACCCTCAAAATGGAAATGGCCGACTCATGTAGCATAATAATTTATACCCTTTACTAAGCCTCGTTCCCACATGAGATACTATATTTTAACACCCTCTCTGTAGCTCATAGTGGACATAGATGAAGAAACCAAGTTGATGTAGATGCAACCATGGACACCTCAGTACCGGCCGGATACCGAATACACCTCCGAAAATGCACCAAACAACCTGTCTCCTCAAGAAAATGCCATCTTGAGCTTTAGCTGCCACATAGAATAATGAATTGCAGACAACTCCACATCCATGATCCCCCATTCGTTGAACTAAGAACACATCACGTCCAAAAATCTCTGAATGCTTGAACTGTCACACACGACGCCCAAAATTCTGCTACACAATGAACAAGGAACTCATCCCATCCATAGTCTACTACCAATGAACTACGAACACATCACGTCCATAGATTTGTCAAGCTGTTCCATGCCAGATGCATGTGCCTTGAACTCCGACACACGGGTCCAAATCACCAAAACGGGAGCACAGACTGCCCCTCTCTACCACTCACATGCCTCTCTCTGGCTGAAGCACGTGGTAGCATCCATCCACCAAGCTAGAATGCTGGAGCATGTGCCAGTGAAGTCCTCGCCACACCGGCAGACGCCGTAGCATCTCTCTTAGAATCAGTGTCACTGTCATCCTCGTCAGCTTTGCCTTTGCCTTTGTCATTCGTCGAGCCTTGAGCTTTAGCTTTGGATTTGCAATCCCGAGCCAAATGCCCTCGCTTTCCGCACTTATAACAACGGCTCCTAGACTTCTTATTGGATTCCGATGCAGCATGTGCCGATTCTACATCCTTCGGAACCCGAATCTTGCCTTGGGAAATGAGCACTGCTTCCTCCTCAATGAGAAAAGAGCTGAGATCATCAAATTCCAGCTTTTCCTTCGTGACTTGTAAGCGTAATGCCCTCGAGACCATCTCGTACTCCTCAGGCAACTTCGTAAGAACCAAGGCAGCTAACTGGGTACTAGTTAATGTACTATTCATAGCCGATAACTGATCATGGATAACCTTTGCCTTCATTAGAAGTGACTGCATAGAGGTCCCGGTTTCAAACTTGATGGAAAACAACTGGCCGAGAAGGGTTACTGCTCGCATTGTTGAGTCTCGATCAAACATTCCTGCAAGCTTTGACCACATTTCCTTGGCAGTCTTTAAAGTCTGAATGGCAGGGGAAATTTCCTTGGTGAGAGATTCTGCAATCGTCGACATCGCCTTCGGATTGTGAGCATCCCAATCCACAAGAGATTTGAGAAACTCCTCCTCCTGAAGACGTGTGAACCGATTGCTATCCCTTCGGGGACGTTCCTCCGAGCCATCAACAATGTCCCATAAGCCTTTTCTGCTAAACCATAGCCTCATGATCAAATTCCAATGCGCATAGTTGTCGCCATTCAGTTTGTCGTCCTTGCTTGAACACGGGAGACCCATCTCATAAACTCTGTCCAAGATCTCAGTCGAACCAAACCTCCTCTTGTAACAGTCAAAATTTTAACGCTGCACTTGATCGCTTGCTCCTACAAATTCCCTTTGTGCCTTGTTAAATAGAAGTGTGCCAGGTTGCAAGGCCGCATTGGACCAGCAGAGGCATGACAATGATCAACTGCACTTGTAGTGGGGGATTAGTGAGACACGTAGTGCTCCTCGCCCCTCGCCACATATGCTCGCACAGCCGCTTTGCTCCTCACAGTGCTGCTCGAGCCCCTCCTCGCCTTGTCTGCAGCAAAGCCGAAGCACAGCACACACGAGCGGCTGTCTCGCCTCGTTGCTCCACTTGATGCAGTCGGGGTCCGCGCCAAGGCTGGTGGCGTTAGTCCAGCTCTTGGGCGTCAAAAGAATAAAGCCGCAGGCGCTCGGGGGTCGGCAACAAACGGACTGGATGGAGGACAGATCGGCACCATAGAAATCTTTCAACTACGGCCACGCGACGCCAGTCGTGCTTCACGTTCTGTAGCACCCCGGCCTTGCAAGAGTCGCAATCGTAGCAGACAAGCCAACGCAGCTCTTGTTCTCAACTGCTCCTACCTGCGCTTGAGGATCATTGAGCCAGAAGCTCTGATACCATGTCAGATTGGTGCATGCGGAAGCCACACTGATACGCACGTAGAGAGAGAAGTTGGCGCAGAGAGAGAGAGAGAGAGAGAGAGAGAGAGAGAGAGAGAGAGAGAGAGAGAGAGAGAGAGAGAGAGAGAGAGAGAGAGATTAGCGAACAGCTTTCTTTAGCAATGAATAGGTAATTAGATACAACAGTGGGCATGGGTATATATACCCTCAAAATGGAAATGGCCGACTCATGTAGCATAATAATTTATACCCTTTACTAAGCCTCATTCCCACATGAGATACTATATTTTAACAGCTTTATTATGAGAGAAGAGCATTCCTCCGAATGAGGTTTTGAGAGATTGTTTTAATCTTGTAAGGGAATTATCAAATTCCTCACGTGCTTTCTCAAGCCTATAGTTCATACAGTCTGTTTTCAAATGACTCTTCTCTGTAGAGAGTATGTCTTCCTCTTCTTGAAAGGGAAAGCGATACTCTTCTAGGTTTTGAATTTTGGTTGTTCTTTTAAGATTGGCATTATGAGGCTCAATCACAACCGGTGACCCTGTAAGACATTCAACCAAGCAAAGAATGCTCTCCTGAGCTTGCTTTTTGCATTCCGCATATGTCATGTGATCATTATTATCCATTTGGGGTGGTTGGGTGGGTTCTAGTTTCTTGATTGGTCTATGTGGTGCACTGAGCGAAGAGTAAGAACTTGTTTCATCCTCACTTAGTGTGATGTACTAGAACTTGTTTCATTTTCTGACTTTCTTCGGTTTGTCAGTTTTTCATTATGTTTACCCATGCGATGAGATTGAATTTTCTTTTGGGTTTTTGTATCCTGTGTCGTACATATGGGTGTTGAGGGTTGTGTGGTGGTCTTTGATGTGGATGCTTTTGCATCTTGTATAGCTTTTGGCTCTTTCGTATTTATGTCCCCTTTTAGGTTTATGTCCTGTATAGACTTCTTTTCCTTGTCTTTTAATTTGACCTTGGTTTCGACAGTTTATTGTCCTTTGTTTTTCTTGGTTTTAGAAGGTTTTGTTTTCTTGTTTTAGGTTCTGTTTTAAAACATGTTCTTCTACCAATGTTGAGGTATTGTCTTTTATGTTATTTTTGACTGTTTGTCGTGCCTTGGCTTGTAAGCGTGTAAGCACATTCAAGGGCACCATGGACAATTGCCCGTTTTGTACACTTAAGATGTTAAGAGTTGTATTTTGTGAGACAAGTTGCATTGAAGCAACTCGTCTTGGGCAATCTTGGAACATGTGATCAATGCCACATTGTTCACACATTGGTCACAAGGTATCAGTGACTATGGGCATGGAAGTATTCCAAACTATGCAGTCTGCCACCTTGTGAGGTCCACGACAATAGAAACACTAAAGTGTCCAATTAACTGCTTCCTAAGCAGTTTCTACCCTTTGGATTGTTTCTGTTTGGTGCACGGGAGATGGAGGTTTTGAGTCCATTGTTGATGAAGTGGGACACTTTTTACTATCATATGGTCAAAGGTTCTACAATATATGCAGTATAGAAGAACATGTGCCTTGTATGCACAATGAGGATTGGGATGGTCGTATTGATTGCATTCAACACAAGGCATTTCGCTCCTCACTATTAGAGGCATTAAGGATGTCTAGTTTTGAAGGTTTTCATCTTGCTTATAGATGTCTGCTGTACTGTTTTAAGCAAGGCTGCATAAAATTCTGGGAATGTCAATTCCGAGATTGATCTTTCTTTTGCCATTGCTTCACTTGGTTTAGATGAGGAACACCTTGTAGCATGATCATCTTCTAGCATGTTGTCATCTCAACGTATTGCTTCTTTACAACATTGATCGAATGTTTCCGGATTGGATACAATGATAAAGTTGTGTAAGGTGTTATTATGTAAGCCCATCATCAAATATCTCCTCAATTGAACATCGTTTAATTTTTCCCATGACTCACAACGCGAGTCCAAGAGTTTTATTCGAAGGATAAAATTTCTAATGGATTCATTTGGTTGACGCTTAATTGAATAGAGTTCTGTTATTGCACTCCATCGATCACCTTGTCTGAAAAAGCCATGTCTAAAGGTTGATTTCAAGGTTTTGAAGTTGGCCTTGATCGCTGGCATCAATGCGATGAACCATCGACTAGCTTTTCCCTCTAAGCATAAGTTCAACGCATGTACCTTAGTGGGGTAGTTGGGATTTCCAAAGGCTTCACATCTCTATTTAAACATTTGAAAGAATTGAACAGGGTCTGTTGTTACATCATATTTGCCCATAATTTTAGAAATTTGTACGGTCGTATTTTTGTATGAATCATTGAGGTCGTATGTGAGTGCTCTTGTTGGGAGAGACTTGGTGAGTCCTTGGGCCACCCCCCTTCCTAGATTAGTTAGTATGTCCAAGGTGTGGGCATTCAAGAAAGGGTTGGTACTTATAAGATTTGTGGGAATGTTAGGCAAGGGACCAAAGCCCGGTGGAATCGAAGTGACAGGGGGTGTAAATCCCGATGACACACTTGTTATAGGCATGGCCAATGGCATTGGGAGGTGAATTTGCAGCGTAGATCTCAATGGCTTGAAGATGTCAGTCATTGGGTTCAGTCCTTGTGTGATCCCTGGTAATCCCTCTATTGTGGCCATGTCGGAGTGCCTAAATGCTCCTTAATGAGCAATCACAGTTTATTTGTTTGTTTGTTTATTTTTTATTTTTTGTTTTATTTTTTTTGCTTTTTATACTTTCCCACACCCCGTTACAACCTCAAGAGGCTTGGCGTACTCTTCATTGGATCAAACGGGTGTCCGTTTGCCCTAATTAGCCGAACCTTAGAGATATTTTTTTGAAAAAAGCGTATGCTAGGAACTTCCTAGATGGAAGAGGAGGTCCTAAAACCTATTTTCCATCACTGTCTCAAGACGAAAAATTTTATTGATAATTTTTTCCCTGTTTCGTAGCACGTTTTTGAGGGTGTTCCAAAAGGAATTTTGAAAAACTCTGTATGAGAGAGTTATAGTATTTTTGGAGTACTACAACTTTGTTTCCCTGATTTGTCCGTGCTATTGTCGTCTAGACCCTCAAAAAGTAGCCCGAATATGACTTGTTGTCGTTTTCACGCTATTTTTTTAACCTTTTTGTCGTGGTTTTTGCGCTGTTTTTCCTCGATTTCTAGGTCGAATTTTGAGGCTGTTGGTCGGAGGCCAAAATGATCGATTTCAACTCAGAAGACAATCAAAGTCGAAGAGGTCGATATGCCAGCTTTTCGATGAGCCCTAGAGCGCCTTCATCGGATATACGGTTTAGGAGATACGGGCCTCCAAACACGGGTGGTTTTCAGAGTTTTTTTTTTCGAAATTTTTTGGTTGGATTTCTTTCACGGCAGGAATTTTTCGCTTGATTTGCATTTCATGGCCGGAAATTTTCGCGGGATTTACCTTTCATGGCCGAAAATTTTCATCGGAATTGTCTTTCATGACCGGAATTTTTCGCTAGAATTGTCTCACGGCCGGAATTTTTCGTCGGAATTCTTTCACGGCTAGAAATTTTTGCTAGATTTGACTTTTATGGCCGGAAATTTTCACCGGGATTGTCTTTCACGGTCCGGATTTGACTTTACGGCCGAAAATTTTCACTGAAATTGTCTTTCGTCGGATTTGCCTTTTGCCTTTCACGGTTGGAAATTTTCACCGAAATTGCCTTTCACACGGCCGAAAATTTTCGCCGGATTTGACTTTCACGGCCGAAAAGTTTCACCGAAATTGTCTTTCACGACCGAAATTGCCTTTCACGGCCAGAAATTATCGCTGGATTTGCCTCACGACTAGAATTTTTCGCCCAGATTGTCTTTCACGGTCGGAATGTTTCGTCGGATTTGCCTTTCACGGTCAAAATTTTTCGCTGGATTTGCCTTTCACGCCCGAAATTTATTGCCGGAATTGTCTTTCACTCACGGTCGAAATTTTTCGACGGATTTGCCTTTCACGAGCTAGAATTTTTCACCAGATTTGCCTTTCAGGGTCGAAATTTTTCACCGGATTTGCCTTTTAGGACTGGAATTGTCTTTTAGGGCTAGAATTTTTTGCTGGATTTGCCTTTTACGCCCGAAATTTTTCGTTGGAATCGTCTTTCACGGTGGCCAAAATTTTTCGCTAGAATTGCCTTTCACGCTCGGAATTTTTTGCCGAATTTGCCTTTCACGATCGAAATTTTTCGTTGGATTGGATTTGCCTTTTATCACAGCCGAAATTTTTCGCCGGATTTGACTTTCACGGTCGAAAATTTTCGCTAGGATTGCCTTTCACGACGGAATTTTTCGCCGGATTTGACTTTCACGGGCCAAAATTTTTTGCTGGATTTGTCTTTCATGGTCGAAAATTTCTGTCGAATTTGCCTTTCATGCCCGAAATTTTTTGTCGGATTTGTCTTTCACGCCCGAAAATTTTTGCCAGATTTGGCTTTCATGCTCGGAAATTTTCGGCGGATTTGCCTTCACGCCCGAAATTTCACACCGGATTTGCCTTTCACGCCTGGAATTTTACACCGGATTTGCCTTTCACGCCCGGAATTTTTTTATCTGATTTGCCGTTTCCCGTCGGAATTTTTCGCTGGATTTGCCTTTCACGCCCGGAATTTTTTTATCGGATTTGCCTTTTCTCGTCGAAATTTTTCGCTGGATTTGCCTTTCCTCGCCAGAATTTTTCGTGGGATTTGTCTTCTCACGACTCGAAATTTTTGTTGAAATTTCCTCATGGTTGGAAATTTTTATCGGATTTGACTTTCATGGTTGGAAATTTTCTTCGGAATTGTCTTTCACGGTCGAATTTTTTTACCAAATTTGACTTTTGACGCCCAAAAATTTTCGCCGGATTTGACTATAATGGCTGAAAAGTTTCGCTGGAATTGACTTTCACGGCCGAAAATTTTCTCGGAATTGCCTTTCACAGCCGAAAATTGTCGCCAAATTTGCCTTTCACGGCGGCCGTAATTTTTTTGCCGGATTTGCCTTTCACGATCAAATTTTTTCACTGGGATTGCCTTTCATGGTGGCCGGAGTTTTTTCACTGGATTTGCCTTTCACAGCCTGAATTTTTCACCAGATTTGCCTTTCACGATCGGAAATTTTCGCTAGATTCGCCTTTCATGGGTTGAAAAAAAATAAATTTAATTAAAAAATTTTAATAATTTTTTTTAAAAAGTAAATTTTTTTTAGGAGTCTAGTGGGAAATATGAATTTTTCTTTTTGGGGGGGAATATTTTTTGAATTTAAAATGAAAGGGATATGGGCATTTTCCCAAAAAAGGTAAGTGGGAATCAAAAAAGTCAACCTTTTAATGACCCCTTACACCCTTCATAAATGACCCCCAAAATGGACAAATTGACAACTCATGAGCATCTACTCATTGAATGCTTAACTCATTAGCCTTAATGAGTTATGTAAAATAGTGATTAAGAATTAATCTAAGATTAATCCTTTCATTATTCTTTCCCTCTTTTACACTAATTAAGGACTCTAATTAATCACTAATCCCTAATAAATTCACACAATTGAGCACATCATTGGATAGAGCAAGGGGAACCTAATCTTTGTGCATCAATAATTGTGTAAATTAATTTAAATTAGGAGATTAATTAGACTCTTAATTATAGTCTCATCTTTTAAGGCAAATTTAAGTAAAGAGAGTCAAATTTCTCCAATTGATCAAAAAATTGATGTGATTAGGTGTTTTGATGCATCTAAATGCTCTCAGAACCTTGTTGTAAACCATTCGAAATAAAGTAGGAAAACATGGCATTATAACAGCAGGAACCAGGATTCCATCGGCGGCCCGATGTACCCCACATCTGCTCATGGAATTATCGACGTCCCGAGTTACCCATATCAACATAGAGAGTCATCAACGTCTCGATGAGTCACATATGTCTATCTGGAAACCATCAGGTTGACTATATAAATCACCTAAAGTACGAAAGTAGAGAAAGAAATGCCAACAAAGGAAAAATCCAAATTTCCTTAATCCGAACACAACAAGATAAACTTGTTGAACTCTAAAGAAAGAGATTTTAACAAATGAAAATACCAAAGAGATTACACTCATCAAAACATGCAGGCTATAGATAAAAGAAGTTTATGTGGAGAATGCCCACACAATAACTTTAAATGAATGCAGAAATTGAGATTGTCTTTGAATGTTGAGGTCAACATGCTAAGTGATGTAAGCAAAGCAACAATCTTGAGCCCAAATTATCCCATAAGATAATATATGTGAGGGATCGCTAGCGTCCCATACCACCATGATACCACCCATACATACCTTACCAATTTGAAACTCCCTAGTATGCCGTCTAGGCGATATGAATAAAATCCTTTATAAAAGAAATAAGATGGCCTTATCCCAAACTTTCACATACTAAAACCTGTCTCTATACTAAAACCTGTCTCTATATTCTTGAGACCACATCAAGGAATAACTCTTTCCGAGTACATCATTAGAAAAGAATTTTGAATTATTGGTGTCTTTCTAATGATAACTACCCAATAAACTCTATAAAGTTAGGGTAGAAAAATAACAATTCACCTAGATATATAAGCAACTAGGTATCTAAGTTGGAATATATACAAAAGTACAAGGAACATAGTCCAAAGGTATCTAAGTTGGAATATATACAAAAGTACAAGGAACATAGTCCAAAATTACGTGCAAAAAACAAAGGCAAATGCTATCTTCAAAGCACATGATATTATCCAAAAGATCAAAAGATCCTTATGAAACCATGGATAAAAGAATAGAAGCTTCTCGAATCCATGAAAACCATAGTTGATCATAAAAATCAATGCATGCCATCTAATGGACATTAATCATGCCAAAAGAAGTATTAAAATTGGTGTGGCCAACTCATCAATCTGGAGTATATGAACGTGGTGTCATTCAAGCAAAACTCCAAAGTAAGCAAGTGAAACACATGTGTGTAACACTCATTAAAAAATCCCTAGATACAAGTGATCTAGGCAAAACATGATGAGTCCATATAAAACTTGAAAAACATCCAATAAAATCCACCAAAACAAACCGATCAACTAACCCATGATAGAAATTGTCTTAGGCTTAAGAAATTAAACATAGACCACACTTAAAAAAGTGTAAAATAAATTATCATGAAAAAGTATCAAAGGTGAAATACACTTTGAACGCAGATTATAGCCATCAAAAGTATGGAACATGTTCAAAAAGAATGGCTAAACAAAGGTAAAAAAATCATGCAAACATCGTTTAAAATTAATCCAAACAAAAATAACTATTAATACAAGGTATAATCATATTAATAATATGCGAATAACCTGCATCTATCTAATGTCAACACGAGAAAACATACTTCAACATTAAATAACCCTTGAAAATATTAAATTCTCGAGAAAAAAAATTATCATGATTTTTTTCTAATTTTTTCTAATTTTATAGAGCCTCAAAATATGATAATTTTGAATTCCACCAAATCTATCTTATGGCATTCCAAATGTGTATTTTTCCAAAAAAAAATTTAGCAATTAGATTTGCCAAAATACCATTGATATTTTAAAAATACCAATTGTTAAGATTTTTAAAATTAATTTCTAGAATATTCCTAATGTTCCTGAGAATCCCATTGTTCATAAAATTTCGAATTCCACTCGACAATTCTCAAATCCAATGGAAATTTATAATTTTAATGGATTTTCTAATTTTTTGGGTCAAAAAATATATTTTTAAAGGAATTTGAATGGTCACGGGTGCTCCAATGGACACACCACATGCCAGACACCAACCCCACATTTTCCAAAAATTTAAAATAACCTTTGTCTAATTTTTCACTAATTTTTGGGGATTTTTTAAAATTTTTAATTAACTCCGAACACATTTAGAATACGAACGGTCAAAAAAATTCAGAATCCCAACAGTTTTCCCGGAATACGGAAAGCCAACAGTTTTTGGAAATGAAAAGACAAAAAAAAAGGGAATGTGAAAAGTCAAAAGTTTTTGGAATCCAAAAGGTCAAAAGATTTTCCGGAATTCGAAAGGTCAAAAGATTTCCCGGCATTTGGAAAGCCAAAAGGTTTCCTGAAATTCGGAAAGCCAAAAGGTACCAAGAAAAAATATTTCTAGAAATTTTTAGAGAATTGTTTTTCTCAAAATTGATATTTTCTCCCCCCTTTTTTAGAGCTTTTTTTTTCAAGCTTTGAAAAGCTTTCTTTGGAATTTTTTTCAAAAGTTTTTTTTTAAATATATTTTTTTAAAAGCTAAAAAATAAAAGCTTTTATAAGCTTATCTCTAAGCTTTTAACAAAAAAATGATTTCAAGGGGGGCCGGGGGGGAGGGGGGGGATTTTCGCCCGGGGGCTGCTGCGCAGCCCCCCCTGTGCGTGCACGCAGAATTATGAGAGAGGGACAAGGGTCTCCCTCTCCACTCTCCTGTCTCCTTCTCCAAATTAAACTTCACTCTCCACCTCTTTCTTCTCTTCTCTCTTCTCTGTTAATCAAAGAGGTCAACACTGGATTAAAAAAATTAATCATAATTAATAATATTAATTATAATTAAAGTTTAATCAAATTATGCCAACTAAGAGATATTCTCACGGGCGGGGTTCATGACTGGTCTGTAGCTATTAGAGTGGAGACCAAGGTAACAACACACACGTAGATGTAGCAAGCAAGGAGAGTGAGAGAGATGCATAACACCCAAAGTAGATTGAATTGCTTATGAAGTGACATGATAACATCACTTATACACACTCATAAGAGTGTGTACACATGCTCAGAGGGAAAACCTCCTAAGGAGAGGAAAAGTACCCTCGATCCATTATTAGCCTACATCCACACATCACTATAATATAAATGGGATCCCCTCTACATAGTAATGACGTGAGAAAATATAAATGGAATTTGTAGCTATATAAATGGTTATAAACACCTCCTATAGTGATGATGTGAGCATGTACATGGATCATGCGATGGCTTAAAAAATTCCCAAATAGTAATATGCCCAAAGCTTTGCAAAAAGCTTCAAAATTCTTCTATGAGAGCCTTTGTGAACATATCTATCACATTGTTGTGTGTAGAGACATAATCTAGGTTAATATCTCCTGCTTCTTGACATAAAGATAATGCACCTCAATGTGCTTTGTGCAAGCATGAAACATTGGGTCCTTTGCAATGGCTAATGAACTTTGCTTGGTAGTATAGATGGAAGTGGTGGGGATACTGCTATTCCAGCACCAAGATCTACCAAAAGGCATTTGAGCTATACACAATCTAGAGTCACTATAAAATAGCTTCATAGCTTGAAGTGGCCACCATCAACTTCTTCTTACCGAGCCATAATATACACGAATCACCAAGATGAAAGTAAAAGCCATTAGTAACATCTAGCCCCAATCAAAGTCTGTAAGATTCCTCCCCAGCCTCTCAAGATGTCCAGCATCTTTCCCTGTAATCAAATCCCCCTTCAGAAATATAAAAGATCTTGTTTCTACCAGTTTTGGCCTAGAGAGAGAAAATCTTCTAGAGAGTGGTAATTTAGTTTTTAAATATTTTTGGATAGAAAAATATCTCATCTTATTAAAATAAGTTCCCCTGAAACAGAAGTTCAAAAAGATTTTCAGAAGGTGCATTAGAAATTAAGTATAATCTGTTCAAGAGGGATTATCCTGGGAGTGAAGATTTTTTCAAAATTTTAAATTAAGGTTCCTATGGATGATCAATAAGATTCATCCAAATATAGGGAGGAGATAAATGAAGAAATAAAAGAAAAATCCCCCAAAAATGAGTAAATACTCACATAAGATGAAGAGTTGACTAAGGACAAGGTTAATAGTTAAAAAAGGGAGATATTTAGAAGTAATGATGTATTTTTGACACCTTTGCATGGGGGAATTTCCCTCATGAAGGAGGCGCCTATTTCACATGCTTGAATGAGTTTTAAACTCCCAGATAATGAGATATTTTATCTCTCCTCTCTCCTGTTTCAACTAGATCCAAAAAGTGAGCAAAACTGACCAAAAAATGGTCAAAAATTGACCAAACTGATCTGGAAAATTCTAGAATCAGTTGGCTTGGTTAGAAGCTCACTTTTTCCTATAAATATAAGCCCTCCCCTTTGTTGAAACTCAATAGTGTTTTGCACTGTTACCCTGTCTCTCCCAAGTGCCAAAAACAGTGAAGTGTATTCATAATTCATTAGTTTTTGACCTTCCTTCTTCTAGAAGATTGGTGGCCACTCGTCTCAAACAAGAGTAGAACCCTCAAACCATCAAGCCAAAGGAAAGCTCTCAAATTATCAATGTAAGTTGGAGATTCTTCTCTTTTATATTCTTTTTATGGTTTTTATGGTTTTTGTCTTCTCTTCATTGTAAATGATGTTATGTCATTGCAAAAGGCATTCATCTCTCTTCTCTAGTCAATCCAACCATTCTTTATCCTAGGTGAATGATTAATGAATAAAATCAAGTTTTACATAATGTTTCTCTTTGATTGTTTACATTAGATTGATTTAAATACTCTTGGTAAACTTCTAATTAATTTTAGTAAGTTAAAAATTAAAAAATGGTTAGCCATACAAAGGAGGTTATGGTAATTTTTTTTGGAAAGTAGTGAAATAAATTTCATCTTTTATTAATCAAAAAGAGTAATCCCCATCGTTAGAGTATTCTAAAAGTGTCATTTTTATTCATGCATAAAAGTATGCATAAAAGATTATTATTTTTTATTATAAAAGTGTTACTTTTATCATATTTGATTTTTTTGCATAAAAGTATGCATAAAAGATTATTTTTTTAATTATAAAAGTGTTACTTTTCTCATATTTGATTTTCATGCATAGAAGTATGCATAAAAGATTATTTTTTTATTATAAAAGTGTTACTTTTATCATATTTGATTTTTATGCATAAAAGCATGCAAAAAAGATTATTATTTTTATTATAAAAGTGTTACTTTTATCATATTTGATTTTTATGCATAAAAGATTTTTTTATTATAAAAGTGTTACTTTTATCATATTTGATTTTCATGCATAGAAGTATGCATAAAAGATTATTTTTTTATTATAAAAGTGTTACTTTTATCATATTTGATTTTTATGCATAAAAGTATGTATAAAAGATTATTTTTTTTATAAAAGTGTTACTTTTATCATATTTTATTTTCATGCATAGAAGTATGCATAAAAGATTATTTTTTTTATTATAAAAGTGTTACTTTTATCATATTTGATTTTTATGCATAAAAGTATGCATAAAAGATTATTATTTTTATTATAAAAGTGTTACTTTCATCATAAATGATTTGTATGCATAAACATATGCATAAAAGATATTTTATATATATATTATTTCAGCATAAACATATTCATAAAAGATATTTTTTATATTAAAAGTATGATTTTCATCATAAAAGATTTTTATCCATAAACATATGCATAGAAGATGTTTTTTTATATTAAAAGTATGATTTTTATCATAAAAGATTTTTATGCATAAACATATGCATAGAAGATATTTTTTTATATTAAAAGTGTGATTTTCATCATAAAAGATTTTTATGCATAAACATATGCATAGAAGATATTTTTTTATATTAAAAGTATGATTTTCATCATAAAAGATTTTTATGCATAAACATATGCATAGAAGATATTTTTTTAATATTGAAAGTGTGATTTTCATCATAAAAGATTTTTATGCATAAATATATGCATAGAAGATATTTTTTTAATATTAAAAGTATGATTTTCATCATAAAAGATTTTTATGCATAAACATATGCATAGAAGATTTTTTTAGTGTGATTTTCATCATAAATGATTTGTATGCATAAAAGAAAATCTTTCATGTTAAAAGAGTGATTTCCATCATAAATGGTTTTTATGATGATAAAAGTGTGACTTTCATCACAGAATTGGATTTTATGCATAATTAGATGCATATAGAATCTTTATAATTAAATAAGGGTTCTCTTTAATCTTCTGTTAATTTTCATAAAAATTGAAAAAATGAATAGGTAGATAACATGTGAGAGGAAATTCTACCATTTCATATTCACTAAGATGGTAATGAGAAAATTCAATTAAACTATCGAAGTCGGAGATCGAGATAAATGATTATTTTATTCCTCTTAAGAAATCCATGTTTTAGAAATCTGTAAGTAAATATTCGTCGAATGAAATTTAGAAAAAGAGAAATTGAAATAGTACCTTTCGAGAAAGATAGTTTAGGAAGAACCTTTCCAGACCCAAACTCTGATTCAGACTATTGACCAAGACCTAATTTCTTCGTCAATGACGATGTGATCAGTTGAGGAAAAATGCACTCAAAACACCCACCGAATCTGAAACTAGTTAAGACTCTTGATTTTGATCTGAGGATCAAGTTAACAGAATTCGAGGAATTCTGTTTGGAATTCAGACCTAGATCTAGAAGTATTGGGATACGGATTTAAGATTTATTCATAGTATTTAAACAAAATCAAAACTATAAACTTGCATAGAAACCCAGTTTTCTTAAAAGACTGTCTTACGCCAAAATGCTAGAGGGAGCATTTGGCATATATGTTTATCTAAGGGAAGTTCGGTTGCAACAGCTGGCGCGGTGGGGAGTGTTCGAGGGACAGCTCACGTGGCAAAGCCTGTTGAGGTCTTGACCAGCCTCGGTATGGTTAAAATGGTGTGCTTCCGGTACAATGGGCGAGGGCCGACGAAGCGGTCCCTAAGTGAAGTGCCAGGACACCTAAGGAGGATCCTGGAGGGTTCTAGCCAGCGGGCTCGTGGTGCTGAGGACACCCATACGTATGTCGAGGAAGATATTGTATGACAGACCAATGTTATTGTAATCTATCATCACTGAATCTTGTTGTTGACTCGCTGGTCTCAACGGAGAGTCCAGAGTGATACTGTTTGTGAGAAACAAAGACTCAATGGAAATTTTGAAGTTTGACATATGTAACCAGTAAATTGTTTGTCAATGGATTTTTTTTAAAAGTTTTAAAGAGGAGTGTGTGCGTATCTGTTTTCTAAAGCTAAAGTAAAGAAAGGCATTTCAATTATGGGTGGGTGAGTACTTGTTTGGATCTACCGATTCCAGTGGTGGCAGGGTGGTGGCTAGGCTGGAATCAGTGGAGTTTTAATAATCAAATTGAAAAATCTTAGGATTACGCTAGGATTCGAGTAGATAGTTAATTCCCTGATAAAATTCTCGATTGAGTGGATCAACGGCTGTGCCTAATCTTGATTAGGAAAAATGCGTTGAATTGCTCAAATGATCAAATTATATCAGTGATAGTTTCCTTCTATCTGGTTTATTCAGGTGGAGGATAGTTTAGATTTTGATCTCGTTAGAAAACTCGTTAAAAAAATTCAAAAAGGTGGAATCGTCCTCGCTTTCCGAGCATGGGAAATTTTCTCGGTTTCGATTTTCGGAGTGACCACCAGCCTAGTCTCGTGCCGCCCGGACATTTGTGGGCAAGGCTCCGAGTGAGAAACTTTGCCCCAACTTTTATATAAATAAAGAAATGTTTTTCAGAGAAAAATTTCCTGTTGTATAAGTGATTGTTTACGGACGATCTGATAAAGAAAAATCTGTTATCGGACATATGTCATAGATCTCCAATAAGATCATTGTCTTGTTTAAGAAATTGTTTTTCGAACCTCTCAAGTCTTAGGATCTCCTGGATGATATCAAAATAAAATTTAATAATATATAAATTTTTGGCAGAATCATGAGACGAGGAAATCGTGGTGGCCCCGTCAGCCAGACCCTCTCCCTGAAGATGACGAGCTTGACCTTGATGTTCGCAAGGCTCTTCATAGGACTCAACCAGGACCCTTCAAGGGAGAAGGGGAGAACCTGGGCGAGGCTGTGGAGAAATGGGTGGAAGCCATGGAGGAATATTTTGACGTCACAGGCTACAATGAGCGGAGCAAAATGGCTCTTGCTGCCCGACTGAAAATAGTGGAAACAGCCAGGGTAGCATGGAGGAACCACTGTGATACCAACCGTCTGGACAGAAATACTCAGTCCTGGAATGATCTAAAAACCTATCTAAGAAAGAGATTTTGTCTCCCTGGATTTTTGGAAATCAAAATGAACGAATTTTTAGAGCTAAAGCAGGAGAGCAAAACCATCAAGGAATATAGGAATATCACCAGGCCTTTGCTATTCTACTCAAATATTCACCACCTCTAGATGAAGAACAACTCATGGCCAGGTTCATTCGGGGAATGAACGAACCCTTGGACACACTGGTCAAAAATGCCAAGCCAGTGTCCATGGCTGAAGCAGTAAGAATGGCAAAGGATTTTTCCAAAGCCTTTGTAGTAAAGGTCCTGCCAAAGCCTGCACCCTCTAACTTTAAAAGATTCCAAGTCCAAGGAAGTACTTTCCACCCCCAAAGAGGTAGCAAGGCTCGAATCAGAATCAGGATGCAAGAAGATTTAGAAGTGAAGGAAGACCCTTCCCCTAGAATACTTTCTCAGGAGCCCCACCTCTTTCAAGAAATCAGAGGGATGAGCTCAGAACTGAAAACCAATGTTTTGGATGCCAGGGTTTTGGTCACCAGTTAAAAGACTGCTTCCATGTCAAGGGGACAGGGAAGTCGACTCCTTCCATGTCAAGGGGACAGGGAAGTCAAGGACCCCGAATTCAGAGACCAACCCCTTCATACCAATCTAATCAAGGTCTGTCTCGCCCAAGCCAGGGAAATCCTAGAAGAACTCCAGCTCAGCCATCTGCCTCTGTCCAGAGTAACCTCAGAACTCCTTCCCAGAACTGGGGCAACTAAAGAGAAAGAGTTCCACCTCAGACTGCAGCAGCCAGAGCAGTCACAATTTCAGATGTAGTAGAAGAGAAAAGAGGGCAGATCTATGCTGCAATTGAAAATCAAGGGCCTAACCATCAGTTCTCAATCATCCATACTCCAGCTGAGTATCAGGGTAAGCCTTTTAAGATTTTGATTGATTCTGGTAGTTCTCATTCATTCATTTCCCCTGGATGCTTGCGTAAGCTAGTCTTAAAACATAAATCAGGGAAACCTATGCAAGTTGAATTGGCCAGTGGGAAGATTCTTTTCACTAACATGAGACAGATCTTATCCAGTTCAAACTAGATGGTAATGTAACTGACTGTTAGTTCAAAGTCTTACCTCTGGGAGTTTTTGACGGGATCCTTGGGATGGATTGGCTCCACAAAAATCAAGCTGACATACACTATCACAATGGAACCATTTCCTTCCATGACCTTCACGGGAACAAAGTTCAAGGAACTGGAGTTTTCGGATCCCCAGACCTTCAGTTAGTAAAAGCTTCTAGGTTACTGAAAGGACTTAGGAAGAAGCAGCAAATTTATGTTGTCAAAATGAACCCAGTAGACTCAAAGCTTAAGGCTAAAGAACTAGAATCGTTAAGTGAATTTGATGACCTATTCCCAACAGAACTAACTGAAATGCCTCCAATTCGGGAAGTAGATCATGTGATTGAATTGACCCCTGGAGCTCAGCTAGTAGCCCTACGCACGTACAAAATGCCAGTTCCTGAAGCCATCAAACTCAAGGAACAGCTTAGACAACTGTTAGAACAAGGGTTTGTAAGACCCAGTGTTTCACCTTGGGGTGCGCCAGTTCTCTTTCAGAAAAAGAAAGATGGAACGCTTAGACTCTGTGTGGACTACAAAGGTCTAAATCAGCTGCTAACAGTTAAGAATAAGTATCCCATCCCAAGAATTGATGAGCTTTTGGACAGGCTAAATGGAGCCTAGATCTTCACAAAGATAGATCTCAAATCTGGGTATTACCAGATCAGGATCAATGATCAAGATATACCGAAAACAGCCATCAATACTCGCTATGGGCATTATGAATTTACTGTCATGCCAGTTGGATTGACAAATGTCCCAGCTACATTCAATCGCTTAATGCAGGACATTCTTAGAGAATACTTGGATGATTTTGTTCTAGTTTTCTTTGATGACATTATGATTTACTCAAAGAATGCAGCTGACCATGAGACTCATGTCCGAAAAGTTCTTGAGATTCTAAGGAAGCACCAACTCTTTGCCAAAAAAAGCAAATGCACTTTCTCTGCCGACCACGTTGAATACTTGTGGGCTTTCTAGTATCCAAAGATGGAATTTCTCCAGATTTCGCAAAGGTCCAAGCAGTCATAGATTGGCCTGAACCAATCACAATGAAAGAAGTAAGAGGATTCTTGGTAAAACGTTTCTTTGTGAGTGTGAGAATGGTTTGAAGATTAAGTAAATATAAGCTTTTTAAAGCTTATATAGTAGGTAAATTATAACCTTTTAAGGCTTATAATATAGAGCTTGTCTAAAGCTTATTAAAGCTTTGTAAAAGCTTCAATAGACTGTTCAACCCTCCGACAGCAGCAGCTAGCACATAAGGGATTTTGGTCTCCAAAATTTAAAGCTTTTGAGAAAAAGCTATAATCAAAGCTTATATCAAAAGTCTTTTTATAACAAGTCTTTCCACTGTAATAATTCGCCCAACAGCGCATAGAGCTCAATAGAGGGGGTTATAAACCTTTCCTCCAAAGAAATTAAAACTTGTTTTGATCAAAGCTTCATAATAAAGCTTAATTTCAACTTTCAAATAAGGCTGATTAAAGGGTTTTTTAAAGCTTTTTAAATAACGCTTTCTAAAGCTTTTAATTAAAGCTTCATAATAACAAAGCTAAGCTTTAATCAAAGCTTATAATAGGGCTTTGTAAAAACAAGCCTCTCCACACGAAGTGCAACGTGTGACGCGACTATGAAAACAAGGGAAGTAGAGGGAATCCGCCATAGCCCGTGCAGGGTGGATATGAAGGCCGCGCGAGCAGAGAGAAAGAAAACAAAGAGGCGCAATAGCGCATGTTTTTTTATATAAATTAAAAATTAAAAATTAAAAAAATATAATATATATATGATTTAAAGCTTTGCTTACAGGTTCTGGGCTATCGTGAATCCATCCATACCGTTGGATTTGAGGAAGACAGAGAGCATAGAGTAAAACTACTTTCAATCTTGAAGCATGGTTTTCTACTTGTGCAGGGTGGTGGTTTCAAGAAGAAGGTGATGATCTACTTGATTTTAAGACCTTCATCCAAGGGTCCACAAATTTCACATGATCCTTCCAATTTTTGTCCAAAGGTCCTTGAGCCATTCACTACTCTACCCTTTGGATTTTACAGAGTTTTTCTCTATTCTTCAAATCAGAGTATCCCCTACTCTAGTACCACTGTCACGGGATCTTTAAATACTTGATGAAGAATAATGCAAAACTTAAATAATACAAAGAATATGACCATTCAATTGAATACAAATTGACTAAAGTATGCATAAAATAAACTTGCAACAAGAGATAGAGTAGAAGGTACCACACAAGATACCAATGCTGGGTGCAATCTCCCTCCTCAAGCGTGTAGCTCCCACTTCCACAACTTGAGAATTTAGAGAATTGTATTCCATAAAAATAGCTCAAGGAGCTAATAATAGTGGTGCAAACAATTTTGGGCTTGCTTTTTCCACTTTTGGGTTTTGCTTTACATATTAAGAACCATATCAAGGTTCCTAAGGTTTGTATATATCAAAACCTTTGCCCAAATAATGAGCCTTTACACATGAAATAACCTTGTGCACACTTGCACGTAAAATAATTTAGCCACATGAAAGGTTATAAACGATTTATGTTATTCTAATACACAATTTAGCAAAATGATATCTTTCTTCACGCCACCGCTCAATCTAGCATCCATGCGACACCTCAATCAGTACCCTCATATAGTGTGACACCTCAATTGGTACCCTCACACATCTCATGCCATGCAATACCTAAATCAGTACCCTAGCATATCTCAGTATCTATACTCATAGACACAATCCATGTTAGTTAACAATTAATTGAACACGTTAATTAATCCCAATGTTGTTATGAGATATAGGCAACCATAAAAATCAAATTACACGTACCAACAAAGCACAGTACACATGGGCATCCCCGATATAAAATAAGAAATATAATTCCCAATAAACAAGAGTGAATTTTCATATCATCATTGGTATCCACTTTTGTATCCTTGCCAATAACATTTCTACACTTTACATTGCCATTTTTCATACACTTCATAGTTCTCTTTGTCTCATCAGTGATCTATTGGGGCAAGCCATCTCAATCGCATTGAATGGGCATTCAGAGTACTTGCAGGTTGTTGAAATATTTACATTTTATGTCAGAGATTCGTTATTTGCAGGCTGAAATGCCAGACAATAATGTATTTGGAATGTATTTGGCATGCATATTAATGATATATTAACATGGTAAGTATTTTGATAATGGTGCTAGCAAGCACATTACTTCTCAATGTGGTTATTTTCCTCCTTTGAGTGTACTCCTCTTAAGGAGGCATAGCCACATGTGCAAAAAACTCCTCATATCTAGTGAAAGGAGTTGGTAAGTTTGTACTCACTACTACAAATGGTGAGACAATCACTCTCAAATGTCTTGTTTGTACTTGGTAGAAAAAAAAAGAAATTACTGTCAATTTTTGCATTACTAGAGCAGGTCTAATGGTCATATTTGTTGATGGTAGGTGTACAGTTCATGACTGGAGTGATGGAGACATCACGGGAGTATCGAGTAATCTAAACCATGGGCTTTATAGATTGGCCATATATGAGAGATTGGCGCATAATGCTTGTTCAATTATTGCCACACAAGGTTATGAGTGACACAGAGCTATGGCATCCTACTTTGGTCACTTGAATTTTGGTAAAATGTTACACCTTAAAAGACAAGATGGTGTTAGAGGTGCCATAACTAGCCCCTATCAAACATGTATGTGAGGGGTGCATTTTGGGCAAGATATAACAAGCATCATTCGTGAAAGATGGATCAATAAGGATTGTCCAAAAAATACAGCTTCTACATAGTGATATATATGGTTCTATATGAGGACACCATCGATTGTGGGATATCTCTACTTTGTGGCTTTTATTGATGACTACTACAGGCACACTTGGGTGTATCCATCGAAGACAAAGTTAGAGATCTTTAGAGGCAAAATCAGTAAGGGCTATCTAAAAAATTATAACTTCTACATAGTGATGTATGTGGTCCTGTGAGGATATCATCGATTGGAGGATATCTCTGTGGCTTTTATTGATGACTAGTCTAAGCACACCTGGGGGTATCCGTTGAAGGCAAAGTCAGAGGTTTTTACATACTTTCAACATTTTGTTTCTATGGTTAGAAATATGTCTACATGTAAAGTTGGCACCCTTCATATAGATCGAGGAGGGGAGAATATGTCAAACGAGTTGCATGCATGTATGGCTGAAAGAGGTATAAAACATCAATGCATGGTGCCTTATACACCTCAACAAAATGGTGTGGTTGAGAGGAAGAATAGATATCTCATGGAGATGGCATGTTGCATGGTTAAAGGCCAAGATTTATCTTGTGTTTTTGGTTGGAGACAATTGTGTGTGCCACTTATGTGCTAAATAGATGCCTCACCACTTGTAGACAATTACCCCTTATGAAACTTAGAATGGTAGGAAGCCCTTTGTGGCTTATTCACATATTTTTGGTTGTCTTACTTATGCTCTTGTGCTTGAGCAACATTGCAATAAGCTAGATGTGATAAGGTAGTGAAATGCATTTTCATGGGATAAAGCAAAGGATATAGACTCTACCATTCGTCCCACAAGGAGGATTTTGGTGAGTAGAGATGTTGTCTTTATTGAGAACTCAGTTCAGCCCATGCTTTTATACAAAAAATAGAAAAATGTATACGTATAGGGACATCTTCGATACACTCCTACCTCCTTTATACAATTTTGGATAGCCATATGTGGACAAAATGAATACTCAAGAAGGTGCTACAAATTAGCTCATACCAACTAAAGAATTAGGTGGAATTTCAACCCACAAAATAGCCTATTGATGAGGCAATTATGGAAGATGCAGTGGATGAGGAAAGGGAAGCCATACAAGCATTCAAGTGTATGCCAAAATGGTTGGTGACATTGTAAGATAGCAAAGTAGCTACTCCTTTGCCTAGCAGGACACATGCATGTTCTCATTATGCATCTTACTCTTTTGTGGATCATGATATCATTGTCGGTATATGCAATGAAGAGAAACCTGTTGCATTTAAGGAAGCACATAAAAATGATTCTTGGATGTAGGCCATGCAAGATGAGTACAACTCAATCCTAAAAAATGATACTTAGTATTTGGCAAATTTTCCTTGTGGTACAAAGGCCATTGATGCAAAGTGGTTTAATAAGCTTAAGCATAAAACTAATAGTACCATTCATATGAAGTGGATTTATAAGCTTAAGCATAAAGCTAATGGTAGCATTGATCGCTACTACAAGGCAAGGATTATTGGAAAGGATTATAGATTATAATGAGACCTTTGTCCCCACCTCTCATATGACTACAATCTAGTATATTATTACATTAGCAGTGCATCATATGGATGGAATGTACATTAGTTGGATATCAAGACTTCCTTCTTGAATAGTGATTTTCATGAGAAGATATATGTATCTCAGCCTCATTGTTCAAAAAAGGGATAGAAGTCTAAAGTATGCAAGTTAAGAAAAGCTTTATATGGTACGAGAAGATTAATGCATACTTGTTTACAAATGGTTTTTGTAAACAATCTAATTGAAAGTAATCTTTATATTAAGAGGAGTAAGAATTGTTTGTTGGTTATCATTTTACAAGTTGATCACAAGTCCTAATGAGAAGAAGACTTCAAACTTCAAGGCTGAATTATACGTCATTGGAGTTGATGTTGCAGTCAAAGTACAGCAAAGACTACATACAAAGATTGCTTACATGGTTTGGTATTAAAGAATGTAGTCTTGTTGCTACGCTAGTAGAGATAGCTATTAGGCTCAGTCTGTAGAGGTGAACCATTTGATGCATCACTTTATTTATCTATGTAATACGAGGTCAAACTTTCTTTTTGGGGTCTCCCAGTTAAGTAGGTTTATACGCAGTCTTGGAAGCATGCATTGGCACGCTACCAAAGCAAGTATTTTGATACGTACATAGCACTAGGTTCCTTTGGCTATTCTATTGTTAAAGAGGGTGATATTTAGCTGCATGCTTTCAATGACTTTGATTGGGTTAGATGTTATGACACACGAGTGTCCACTAGTGGCTTTTTCTTTCATCTTAGTGATTCCAAGAAGTAGCCAATGGTGGCCACTTTGAGCTGTGAAGCTGAGTATACGGCAGATTTTAGAGCGATTGTGGAGTGGGTATGGCTCAGATGTCTTTTGGCAATCTTGGTGTTGGTGAATAGCAGTTGTTACCTAACTTCATTGATAGTCAGAGTGCATTCATGGTTTACGAGGAACCCAATGTTTCATGTTTGCATAAAGCACATTGAGGTACATCATCATTATGTCAAGGAGAGACTCATTGCAAAAGAGAGATTAGTCTAGCTTATGTTTCTACACACAACAATGTGGCATATTCATTCACGCGAAGGCTCTCTCATCATCACGAGAGAAGTTAGAAGCTTTTGTACTGAATCTCTTATATGTATATGAAGTTGTGGTTCCTGAGGTGTGCCAGAGAGGTGTGGAAGACCATCACCTTGGTCTTGCTAAGGTTGACCGTTAGGTCCCACTGTGTACAAAACTTCTGTAGAGTATCCAAATTCCTTTGCAATCTAGCCATTGAATCTAAAATGAGAACTATGTCATTTGTATATAGTAGTAGAGGGATCGATATGTTGCCCATGCTTCCTCACTTCAGAGGTAGAAGTGGAACAGGAAGAGGAAAATACCACAACTACAAGCCAAGGGGTCCACATCAAGATTCAAACTCACCAACTGAAGCTACAAACTCATGGCAACCACAATATCCAAAGAGGAAGAGATGACTATAGAGAGGATCAAAAGAAAGAAGCTATGGACAAAGAAGACCACGAGTATATAACTATTGTGGCATTGTAGGCCACTCGGAAAGAGAATGTATGAAAAAGAAAAAGAAAAGCAAATGGAAGACCCCAAATAAAAAATGAACCAACCCAATAATCAAAGTTCAAACTAACAGCCCCAAGTCTAGGTCAACCCTAACAATAGGTGTTTCTCTCTACATACATGGCACATGGTAGAAGATGATTGGTATGTTGATTCAGGAGCTTCTAACCGTATGACTCATCATGCTAAATGATTCAAATCAATTCAGCCCATCTCAAAGAATACATCAGTTATACGAGATGACTTCCATCATACAATACAAGGACAAGGCACCATTCCAGTTCAAACTTCATCAAGTCAAGTAATAGATTTAATAGATATCTTTCTTGTTCCAAGTATAACCAAAACTATAATTTGAGTTATTCAAATATTTGAGAAAGGTTATGATATAAGATTTAATTTAAAGAGATGCTTTGTTGAGGATGACAATAGGAAAGTTGTTTCATATGGAGAAAGAGGTGGAATACTTTTCAAGTTGAAATTAGATGATTCTCACCAAGCTTACTTCTCATCTCAAACCCCATTAATCTCACTTAGTCTTTCGCATAAGAGATTAAGTTGTTTAAAAACCATAAAAGAGAAGGTCTTGTGGAAGGGCTTCACATGCTTTAGTTCAATGAGCAAGAAAGCAAATGTCCATCTTGCATGTTTAGAAAGCAACAGAGAACCAGGTTCAACAAATGCACTTACAGAGCGAGGCAAACATTGGAGATTATACATATAGATCTGCAGGGTACAAGAAAAACAATATTTATTAGAGGAGCATACTACTTTTTGACATTTGTTCGATGTTATGTCCAAAAATGTATGGGTCTATTTCCTAAAGCAAAAGTCTGATGCTTTTCTCTATTTTTAGCAATTCAAAGCTATGGTAGAGAAAGAATGTGAAAGCTACATCAAAACCCCAAGGTCAAATAAAGGGGGGGGGGGAACATATCCAAAGAATTTGATGACTATTACAAGCAGCAAGGCATAAGGAGGCATTGCACATGCTCCTATAGCTCTCAACAAAATGGAGTGGCAGAGATGAAGAAGATGGTGATTGCTGAGCATGCCAGAGCCGTGTTAAATGAAGCAAATCTTCCAAGCCACTACTGGGTTGAAGTAGTCAACATATCAATTTACCTCATAAACAAAAGTCCTACATAAGCACTTACCAATCTCACTCCAATAGAAGCATACTTAGGTAAAAAACCAAACATATTTCATTTGAAATTATTTGGTTGCATTGCTTACATGCCTATCCCAAATGAAAAGAGAAGGAAATTAGCTGCAGTGTCAAGAGATCTTGTTTTTTTAATAAGCATGATAACTGTTTAAAGTAGCCCCAAGCACATACCATAAGGACATAGGTGACGTTCAAAGAAATGGGCTCAGAAATTTCCAGCCAAGAAGATTCTCGTATGAAGTCATTAATTAAAAAACAACATTATAAGAGAATTAATTAAAAAGTATTTTTGTTACTAAAATTTTGATGTGGGAAGAACCTACAAAAAAGAAGAAAGAAGAGGGCAACAAGATTAGTTTAAAAATAAAGTTATTAAAGATTTTTAATCTTACCTACCAAAAAGAAGCATAAAAGATAAAGAGAGCCTATTAAGAGCATAAGGGAAGATTAAGGGGAAGAAGAGTAAGAATATGAGGACTAACATGAGCATTAAAAACATCCAAGAGGTAAGTCCATATAATAGTTTTTCTTGTTTGTTTTAAAAAACCCTAATATTATTATGGTTTCTCATAATACTAAAAACCCTAATAGTATTAGGATTCCCCTATACTGTTAGGGTTTTAACAAAGCCTATTAAGAGTAGGCTTCTCCTATCGGTATTTGAAAAATAATAAAATCATAATAGTATAAAGAAAAAACTGTTACTATTAGGGTTTAGCATACCCTAATACTATTAGGGTGCTCTTAATACTATTAGGTTTGGCACAATGATAATAGCTTCCTAATGCTAATAGTCTTACAAACCTTAGATATTAAAAAGAGAAGAAGATGAAAAATATTACCTTGTGTGCCTTTCAACATAAACCTGGAGAAAAGCGAAGAAGTGTATGTTGTGTTAATGAACAAGAAGGAGTACAATAAGTTGAGGTAGGAGAAATCAAGTGCATGAAAGGGGAATATTAAGGGAGATTCATGGAGGATAAAGTACGATCATGCAAGGTAGTGGGAAGCTATTTTGAGAATGTTTGTAAAGCTAGGGGTATCGATGCCGTGGGAATAAAAAGTTTAATATCCAACAGTGATGCTTATAGTGATGTTAGGGAATTTCCAAAGACCAAAACAGAGCAAACATTAGGCTACCCATTGGGAGTAAACAAAACATTGGTATTTTTTATTTGTACCAAACATTGTTATGATGTGTTCTTCTTCTAGTTTAGATCATCATGGGACAACAATTAGGAGTAAGGAACGAGTGGTTGTGAACATAAAATTAACATTCATATGCAACATCTAAGAATGCTTACATGCACAAATATCGAATCACATTGGATCATATTAGGAAATGGGGATCTTTAAGCTAATGCCACCCACCATGATGCCTTAAGCTAATTACTCGCTTGTGTATCGATGGAGTAAACCCAATTTGGATTGAGGTCTATATCATGGTCCACATGGCCCATTGCAATTGTGAATTATAATATTCCTCCATGGATGTCCATCAAGAAGGATCATGTGATGCTTGCACTTCTTGTTCATGAGGAAGCACAAACTAAAGAACATGGATATATACCTTGAGCCTTTGATTAATGAGCTCAAGTAATTATGGAGAGGCATAAAAGTGCATGATGTTTCTCGTCTAATTTCTCATCGCAATGTGATGGTCAAAATATGATAGCCAAGGATGGTATTTTAATGTGAACTATGCATAATTTTCATGGTAACATGGAGTGCTTAGGTATTCCACTAACTCAATTAATGCTTATAAGAGTATATGTAACTCACACATATAATCTTGATTCATAAGGGTATGCATAACTCTTAGATATAATCATGATTCATAAGAATATGCATAACTCTCATATATAATTTTGATTTATAAGAAAGTCTGTTAACTCTACATTCTTAAATGCCATTTTGGTAGGTCTCACAACCATATGATATAATGCATGTCCAATTCATAGACCATCACGTTTATCCAAGCAATCACATACACTAAATTAAGTGGTGTTTGATAAAAATCAAATAGTTTTTCCTCCCAACCATCCCGATCATCCTCCATCAGAGGTTTCTCCCTCTCATTGTAATGAGAGCTGATGATTGGGAAGAATTGTACAAGGCATCACCTTCTAAGCCAACATTGGATGGAACATGGATACATGGATATTGGAATGAGAGATGGATAATAAGACCCATCATGTACTCAAGTTTCTATTGACTACCATATTGGGAAAATTTAAAGATTAAAGGGTTGGAATATCCTAACATGCTGGCAATAGCCACACTAGAAATCAAGGAAGTACCTACACATAGCAAACAACATTAGATATAATTAATAAATCCCTAAGAGAGTTTAATAAATCCTAGTAACCCTTATTGCAATAATTTCAATTGAAATTACAAAACGAGGTAATGAGACCTAGGACAAGGATAAACAAGTGTAAACCTAACTTAGAATAGAATACTTGGTTGTGTTAGATTCACTAATGCATTGGTGAGGCCCCTTTACCCTTGTTTTCTCAAAAGGTGAAAATAATTAGGAATGGTAACCCAAAAACTTAATTATTTGAAGGAACAACATGAGGAAAAATATAAAGAAAGAAGATAAGAGAGAATATAATGAGGAGATGACTTTTATCACATTCAAATAATTAAGTTATAATTCTTGATAAGGTTTATTCTAGCAAAAACAAGGGTGCTAAAGATAGGAACAAGATACCATTTATATTATGCCATTTCTTGGGTTTTAATAGGGAGAATTCTATAAAGAAAAATATAAAGAAATAAGAATATAATGAGGAGATGTTTTTTTATCATAATCAAATAATTAAGCCTTATAATTATTGATAAGGCTTATTCTAGCAAGTACAAGGGTTTTATGCTAAATATGACTTTTTATCACAATCATAATTAAGTTATAATTCTTGATAAGGCTTATTCTAGCAATTACAAGGGTTTTATGCTAAAGATAGGACCAAGATACCATTTATATTATGCCCTTTCTTGGGTTTCAATAAGGAGGATTATTTATTGTGGCCAACCATTCTTTATTTTGACAAACACACCATTAAATGTCAAATTCAAGATGGTGTGGTGATGTGAAGCCATGCCTTCAACGCCACCTTCAAATTTTAAGCAAGAGTGGAGAGCATTGGCTTCCACCTCGACTCACATGCCAACACCACCATTAAAGTGGTCGGAAGAGTCCATGGACACAACACCAATTTCATATGCAATGACTCCCATTAATTCAAATCAAAAAGGGCCATCCATAGTGCCAAAACATAATGATAGCTACATACATACTCCCTTGGCACCGCCAAGGGATGCCAATGTCCAAAGGGATCACACTCCTTTGCCATTGTCAACTAACTCCATGGAACAAAGGGATCACTATAGTCCCACAAAAACCCCATGTAGCACTCTGCCATAACACCAATTTGCTAACTGAAAGGCCAAAGTTCAATTAGGCACTCTAGTAAATCTAATGGTGGTGGTGCTAAATCTTTTGTCGTGTGGATGGGCAAGTGCAGTTTTCTACCTTCACTCATTGAGCCCACAAAGTAAGCTAGAAACCTTAAGCCTCAGTTGTACATTTGTAACATAGCACCTCCTATCAATTGTGTATAGACACATGTATACCTAGGAATGATTAAAAACCTAAAAACCACAAAAAATAATTAAAAACTAAAGTAACCGCATGTGCACACATACATTCACAAGTACACTCACACACTTGTGCACATGCACATAACCCTCACATACAAAACACCCTCAACACACACTTACGCACACACTTGCATGCATGTTCACACAAATAAAGCACACCCATCCACATGTGCACACAAATAAAGCATAACCACCCACAAGTGCACACACCCTCTCTCTATGATTGAACACACAAACACCCGCACATGCACACACACTTACATGCATGTGCATACACACAAAACACACCCACCCCCGTTGTGCACACACTCCCCTCTATTTCTATACACACACATGCACGCACACACTTGTTTTTAAGAAAACCCCTCCTCCATTAAATTTTTTAATAACCATCCCTCCTCCCCCCAAACATTTTTCCCCTAACACACACCCCCGCTTATCATTTTTCATTTTTATTTTATCTAAAAAATCCTTACTTTCTTTTTCCCATTATTTTTTATTAGAATTAAGAATAATAATTAAAGTTTTATTTATATAAACATGTGGCCATGAGGCCATGAGCCGTGCGGCCATGTGGCTAGGGCCTTTTTGTGGTGGGGAGGACATGGGAGGAGCCAGATCTGCATGAGTTGGATGCTAACCCCTGGCCTAGACTACAATGCAAGCATCGTTGCATCACCAATGGGCTCTGGCTTGTAAATGACCGTTGTCACTAATGTGCAACTCCAATGTGAGGCGGGATGTAGATCTAGGAGGTAAAAGTGTGCATATGGGGTGCAAGCAGCATAGTAGTTTGCAGTTTGATGCTTGGAAGAGACTCCAAAACATCTATACAAGTGGTTCATAACACCATTCAATGACTCTAGCATCTAACAAACCATAAGAACTAAACACTCATAAGGGCTATAGGTGGTTTACAACAACATTCAATGACTTTATAGCATGCAACAACCAGAATAATTACACACTTATAAGGGCTACTAGCCTTCCATCTATCACAACATGTAAGGACTTTATGAAGATGTCCTCACCAGAGAATCGTCCACATCTTGACCCAATCACACATGGGCATGCAAATAGTGATCTACGAAGCCTTTGGATCCATGCACCAAAACAAAATTCTTCACACAAACTGGTTATCAATTGGGCTCTACACCTCCCTCCAAGAGTCAAAACTTTCCTACAGCCATGCTAATATAAAGCAATGTGAAGATGCTCAAGAGGTCAAAGCAACATTGCATGCCCAAAGTCGGCATTGTCTGGTAATTGGAAACTCCACCCCAAACTGTGCAAGCATTTAATGCTTCACTTTATGATGACATCACCATGCTTCAAGCAAAAGGTCAGATTAGCCATTAACACTTCAAAATAGGCTCAAGAATCTCCCAGTTCCATTAGGCCATGTTCGATAACCCACCCACAACTTACAACTAACCAAACCTGATTTGCAAGAGCCTACATTCATCCTAACCTCACCATGGAATCCGTCCAAGTATATTTTTTGGGTGGGAGGACCATGGTGGGCCTATGGTACAACCCAGCCAACTGGACTTATGTGTACCACAAGCGTATGCCATACAGGTTTTCCTAACTTCTTCCATTAGCATAGGTAACCTAACGCCATTCACACAACTGCCTTTTTGACTAGCCTTGTTACACATCAACACTCAATCTCCTGTCCCAAACCATGTGTAAGGGTCACAGAAAGCAGAAAATAAGAGTAAAAGAAAAATCCGTGTGTTGGAGTTTTCACCACAAGGAACTTCCACACGAGCACACCTTGTCCTGTGTCATGCCTAGGCATGACACAGGACACCTGCAAAATAGACATGGGCACTGCATTTAGTAGACACATCTAGAGCAATAGGCACTGGCAAACTAAAGCAGCAATGTCCTTGCACAAATCTCGATAGGGGGACCATGGCCTATGGTACGCAACCCATTGCACATGGATCCTCCTCAAAGAAGCAAGAATCTCTCGTAACCTCTTCTTCATCCACACCAAGCATGGATCCAAATAGCCTCCATCCTAAGTGCTACAATAACACCAAATCAATTGGTGGAGCAAGAGAGGCCGCTTAGCTCTATGGGCAAAGTCTAATCCCATGCATCATCCTCACGAACTTAACTGAGAAAAGGGATGTTAGTGGAGTAAATGTCAAGGAAAATAGTAAAGTGAGTCGAGGAAAGCAATTGAGTTAGAGAAATCTTCAAGGCTAGAGGAGTACACACAAGGTACACCTTTTGCTCCCACCACCTTCTGCACATTGCCCAGACCCGTCGCTTGTATATTTCACTAAGGGTAAGCATCACTTTTTTCACATCTTGCACCTCATCATAACATATGCATGGACACATGCACTTGCAACTAACCTTGTTAATTGATAACCCTCTAGGCACATCTCTAGATACGGACACCATGGTGGGCACCCATGGTCCCCCTTGTTGAAATTACAGCAATGTGATGAGCTATGGTGGATCAAATACTAGAATCAACATCATTAACAAAGTTATTAGTACATAATTAAGATGTAATTAGTGAGCAATTAACAAATAGCTTAATGTAGGCATGGATAATATATAACCAGCAAATTCTCATTAGGCCAATGCCTCAATTTATAGTGTTTACATCCAAGCATCTAATCCCATTGATGTCTCCTTGATTCACTCCACCTCTTTTGCTTGACCTCTTCACTTTTCCCAGAATATCTCCACACTTCCTAAATCTTCTCACGCTACCCTTTATTCTCTCCCAGTAGATTCTTCTCACCTTTTCACAGGTTCTCTCACATTTACACTTGTATATTTCAACACCTTCCCTCATGTGAATACTCCTAGAACACCTAGACCCTATACCAAGTTTCCCTCTTACTTGTTGATAGTCCGCAACCCCAGTGCCTAGCACACCCGGACCCTGTACCAAGTTTCTCTCTTACTTGATAGCCCGCGACCAGTGCCTCAAGTCCCTAAACTCATAGTCCTTGACACTCTCTCTCTCTCTATGTGTCTAAGGCTACTACAAGTGCCCACGACCTTGACTAAAGTGCTCACACATACATCTACCACGTGGCCTACATCATCGGTGGCTCAGAGGTGGTTTTACTTTGTTGGGGCAGGTTACATTGGGTTGTGGGGTCTCTCTCTCTCTCTCTCTCTCTCTCTCTCTCTCTCTCTCTCTCTCTCTCTCTCTCTCTCTCAGAGATTTTCACATGGCTCCTCACTCTTTGGAGCCTCACATCTTCTCTTGTCTTCAGTCTTCTTGTCATGGCAGCTTCTCTTCACGCGTCCATGTCTTCCTCTTCTTTCAGGCTTCTTGTGGTAGCTTCTCTTCTCGTGTCCATGTCTTTCTTCAATGCTTCCTCTAGATCTTCTTGGTTCGGGTATTCTTCTTGGAAAGAGATGTTCTTCTTCTTTCATGGCTGGGGCCATGAGCTTGTCCGTCCCATCTTTTTGCTCCATGTGAGCAACATGTTTAAACACTTTGTTGACAGTTCTTTTGGGCTTTTGATGTTTATCTTATATCATTATGCAATGCAAACCCAAATTTATGTGTGAGGTCTTATCTCTTGCCTTATTCTGGACAAGGGCATTGTCTGATCCCATTTTTACACTGATGTAATGTCCCCAATACATAATGCGTATAGCATTCATTCTTATGCACATTCCCAAATGCAACTCTGGCTGTGAATAATCTTGAATTTGAGTGAGATTTACAGGCATTAACCAAGGGTTAAATGCAAACCCAAATTTATGCGGGAGGTCTTACCTCTTGCCTTATTCTGGACAAGGGCATTGTCTGATCCCATTTTTACACTGATGTAATGTGCCCAATACATAATGTGTATAGCATTCATTCTTATGCACATTCCCAAATGTAACTATGGCTGTGAATAATCTTGAATTTGAGTGAGATTTACAGGCATTAACCAAGGGTTAAATGCAAAATGATGATTATCACAAATTTATCAGCACAGTTTTACCAAAAATTACATTAAATCAAGGGTAACAAATTTTTGTACGGAATGGTTGGAGTATCAAACCAACTCTGAATTTCAATCTGAAGTTATAGGGATCTGTATCAGATATCTAATGGTTAATTTGAACCCTCAATTGCACCAAAATATAGTGATTAGTACTAATTAATCACTGATTAGTAAATTAATCCTCTATTTTGTGTGTAGAAAACAGAGTATGCAGGGAGTCCAGATCTGGGGCCTTAGACTTCAAATGAGCTCAAATGCTTTCAAGGCCATCAATAGCAATGAGTCTAGTAGAGGATTAAGCCAATAAACACAAGATTTGACGAAATATTGAATGCTTAATCTCTGTTTTACCAAAGTCACCTGCAGATTTGATGAAGAGCTTGGATCTCACTGTAGACTTGATCAAATTGAATTCTGACTTCACCAGCTTCTAGAGCATGCTTGAAAACCCCTAGAGCTATGAGGAATTAGAGCCATTGGAACTGAGCAAGAAGAAACCTCAATTTCCCTTCTGAAAAACGATGCCTATAAATCGGGCTGCCGCCGCCGCCGGTATTTTGTGCGCTGAATTGCTTCAATTCCCTTGAGCTGTGTAGAGCCCCTTGAGTCTACTATGAGTACCTAAAAGGGCTTGGGCTAATGTTGAGTGTGCAAGGAGATAGAGCTCCTCCGGGGGTACAGAGGGTAGTTGAAAATAACTAAAAAATTTTATTATTTTCTAATTATCTACTAATCCTAATTAACTAGATAATTAGCTCATAAACTTTATGAATTCTAGGCATGGCTCTGATACCATGTTGAAATTACAGCAATGTGATGAGCTATGGTGGATCAAATACTAGAATCAACATCATTAACAAAGTGATTAGCAAATAATTAAGACGTAATTAGTGAGCAATTAACAAATAGCTTAATGTAGGCATGGATAATCAATAACCAGCAAATTCTCATTAGGCCAATGCCTCAATTTATAGTGTTTACATCCAAGCATCTAATCCCACTGATTTCTCCTTGATTTCAAGCCACTTATCCTCCAGCCCCCACAGCACATGGACACTGATGATGGAAATCACAAGGGATCTCAGTGAAAGATTAAGGCCATGATGAAGGTATAAATTATGCTAAGTAAGAAGAGATTAATACTAATCACATTTGGATTAATTTGATACAAACATAATGACAGTATAATGATGGGAATGGAGTGTTGTATTTTCCATCAGATGTGTGACTCTTATATAGGCAAAGTACATAATGATTACATTAAGCTGATGAAATATTAGCTAGAGAAAAATATCCACAAATCACTCCCTAATTCTCTCCCACAGATTCCTCCCTGAATCTCTCCACACTCCACTATTCTCTCTTCTTGATTCTATCTTAGTAGTTGACATTTATGTGCTCCATGATTCTCTCCATGAGTGATTCTACGAGATGCCACCTCTTTTGCTTGATTCTCTCCACCTCTTCACTTTTCCCAGAATATCTCCACACTTCCTAAATCTTCTCATGCTACCCTTTATTCTCTCCCAGTAGATTCTTCTCACCTTTTCACAGGTTCTCTCACATTTACACATCCTCTTTTACAACCTCTAACCAAGGGCTTATTCTTGCACACACCCTATTCACTTGTATATTTCAACACCCCTATCCAGAGATAACCATTGCCAAGAAATCCATTGACTTTGCAGCTACCTCCAAAGAGCTTCAAAGAATACAACCTCTGCTTTGACTCCAATTCTACATAATCACATCCTCACCCTAGCCTATAAAGAAGCCTAATCTCTACACATGATGATGTGTGACTTAGGAATAATATTTTGTCATGCCAAGAAGATCTAGACTACCATCTACTCATGTAAATTATTCAATGGTGGTCCTAGAATTGATTCCGCGCCAATCAAAAGGTGAAGGCACTTCTACCAGTTGCCTATTTTTTTTTAAAGGGCCCAAGCCACTACCACAACAAAAAGAGGCCTCGCATAAAGAACTTCTACATCGCATACACCTTTTATGCCACCTGACTATGCACATGAGGATTGGGTTCATTATGCACTACTGCACTTATGACCCTCCTATGCATGATGTATGCATATTAATAATAAATTAGCATGTCGGGTATTTTGATAGCGGTGTCATCAAGCACATTACTTATCAGTGTGATTTGTTTTCCTCCCTTGAGTCTGCTCCTTAATGAGGCATAGTCACATGTGTAAACAACTCCTGATATCCAAAAGGAGTTCGTAAGGTTATGCTTGCTCTGCAAATGGTTGGATAATCACTCTCTTAGAAGTCTTGTTTGTTAATCTCTGCCATTACTAGGATACACCTAGTGGTCATAATTATGATAGGTGTATAGTTTGTGATGAAGACCTCAATGTGGTATCTAATACTTTAAGCCATGGGCTTTATAGGTTGTTAGATAGGTATGAGAGATTGCTACATAATGCTTGTTCAATTATTACCACGCATGCTATAAGTAACACAGAGCTATGGAATGGCCACTTTGTTCTAGGCATTAAAAAGAGCTTGTTGTTAATCTCTACCATTACTAGGATAGACCTAGTTGTCATAATTATTAATGATAGGTGTATAGTTTGTGATGAAGACCTCAATGTGGTATCTAATACTTTAAGCCATGGGCTTTATAGGTTAGACAGGTATGAGAGATTGCTACATAATGCTTGTTCAATTATTACCACGCATGCTATAAGTAACACAGAGCTATGGAATGCCCACTTTGGTCACTTGAATTTTGGTAGTCTATTATGCCTTGAAGGCAAGAGATGGTGTCATAGTTATAAAAGCTTGAGACCCTTGCCGAACATGTATGTGAGGGGTGCATTTTTGGCAAGATGCAACAAGCAACATTCCCAAAAGATAGATTAGTAAGGGTTGTCTAGAAATTACAGCTTATACATAATAGTGATGTATGTGGTCCTATGAGAACATCATCGAGATTGAGGAATATCTCTACTTTGTAACTTTTATTGACTACTCCAGGCACACCTGGATACACCCAGACACACGGGTATATCCATTAAAACTAAAGTCAAAGATTTTTATATGTTTAGACACCTTGTTTCTATTACTAAACATGTGTCTACATGTAAAGTTGGCACCCATTCGTAAAAATCAAGGAGGATAGTATATGTCAAAGGAATTTATGCATATATGGCTAAAAGAGGCATAATACATCAATGCATGGTGCCTTAAACATCTTAGCAAAATGGTGTGACTAAGAGGAAGAACAAATCTCTCATATGGAGATGGCATGTTGTTAAAATTATAGCAATGTGATGAGCTATGGTGGATTATGCTAGAATCAACATTATTAACAAAGTGATTAGATGATAATTAAGATGTGATTAGTGAGTAATTAACTAATATCTTAATGTAGGCATGGATAATCAAAAACCAGCAAATTCTCATTAGGTCAATGCCTCAATTTATAGTGTTTACATCCAAGCATCAAATCCCACTCATTTCTCCTTGATTCACTCCACCTCTTTTGCTTGATTCTCTCCACCTCTCCGAGAATATCTCCACACTTCCTAAATCTTCTCATGCTACCCTTTATTCTCTCCCAGTAGATTCTTCTCACCTTTTCACAGGTTCGCTCACATTTACACATTCTCTTTTACAACCTCTAACCCAGGGCTTTTTCCCGCACACACCCTATTCACTTGTATATTTCAACACCTCCCCTCAAGTGAATACTCCTAGCACGCATGGACCCTATACCAAGTTTCTCTCTTACTTGATAGTCCACGAGACCAGTGCCTAGCACACCTCCCCTCAAGTGAACTTAGCACACCTGGACCCTGTACCAAGTTTCTCTCTTACTTGATAGTCCGCGACCAGTGCCTCAAGTCCCTAAACTCATAGTCCTTGACACTCTCTCTCTCTCTATTTGTCCAAGGCTACTACAAGTGCCCGCGACCTTGACTAAAGTGCTCACACATACATCTACCACATGGCCTACATCATCGGTGGCTCAGAGGTGGTTTTACTTTGTTGAGACAGGTTACATTGGGTTGTGGGGTCTCTCTCTCTCTCTCTCTCTCTGAGATTTTCACATGGCTCCTCACTCTTTGGAGCCTCACATCTTCTCTTGTCTTGCCACCACCCTTGGAATCGGTAGATCCAAACAAGTACTCACCCACCCATAATTGAAATGCCTTTCTTAACTTTAGCTTTAGAAAACAGATACGCACACACTCCTCTTTAAAACTTTTTTTAAAAAAAATCCATTGACGAACAATTTAGTGGTTACACATGTCATACTTCAAAATTTCCATTGAGTCTTTATTTCTCACAAACAGTATCACTCTGGACTCTCCGTTGAGACCAGCGAGTCAACAACGAGATTCAGTGATAGATTACAATAACATTTTCTGTCATACAATATCCTCCTCGACATACGTATGGGTGTCCTCAGCACTGCGAGCCAGTGCATCGCCTGGTCAGAACCCTCTAGGATCCTCCTTAGGTGTCCTGGCACTTCACTCAGGGACCGCTTCGTCGGCCCTTGCCCATCGTACCGGAAGCGTACCATTTTAACCATATCGAGGCTGGTCAAGACCTCGGCAGGCTTTGCCACGTGAGCTGTCCCTCGAACACTCCTCGCCAGCTGTTGAAACCGAACTTCCCTTAGATAAACATATATGCCAAATGCTCCCTCCAGCATTCTGGCGTAAGACAGTCTTTTAAGAAAACTAGGTTTCTATGCAAGTTTATAGTTTTGATTTTGTTTGAATACCATGAATAAATCTTAAATCTGTATCCCAATACTTCTAGATCTAGGTCTGAATTCCAAACAGAATTCCTCGAATTCTGTTAACTTGATCCTCAGAACAAAATCAAGAGTCTTAACTAGTTTCAGATTCGGTGGGTGTTTTGAGTGCATTTTTCCTCAACTGATCACATCGTCATTGACGAAGAAATTAGGTCTTGGTCAATAGTCTGAATCAGAGTTTGGGTCTGGAAAGGTTCTTCCTAAACTATCTTTCTCGAAAGGTACTATTTTAATTTCTCTTTTTCTAAATTTCGTTCGACGAATATTTACTTACAGATTTCTAAAACATGGATTTCTTAAGAGGAATAAAATAATCATTTATCTCGATCTCTGACTTCGATAGTTTAATTGAATTTTCTCATTACCATCTTAGTGAATATGAAATGGTAGAATTTTCTCTCACATGTTATCTACCTATTCATTTTTTCAATTTTTACAAAAATTAACAGAAGATTAAAGAGAACCCTTATTTAATTATAAAGATTCTATATGCATCTAATTATGCATAAAATCCAATTCTATGATGAAAGTCACACTTTTATCATCATAAAAATCATTTATGATGAAAATCACTCTTTTAACATGAAAGAATTTCTTTTATGCATACAAATCATTTATGATGAAAATCACACTAAAAAAATCTTCTATGCATATGTTTATGCATAAAAATCTTTTATGATGAAAATCATACTTTTAATATAAAAAAATATCTTCTATGCATATATTTATGCATAAAAATCTTTTAGGATGAAAATCACACTTTTAATATAAAAAATATATCTTCTATGCATATGTTTATGCATAAAAATCTTTTATGATGAAAATCATACTTTTAATATAAAAAATATCTTCTATGCATATGTTTATGCATAAAAATCTTTTATGATGAAAATCACACTTTTAATATAAAAAAATATCTTCTATGCATATGTTTATGCATAAAAATCTTTTATGATGAAAATCATACTTTTAATATAAAAAAATATCTTCTATGCATATGTTTATGCGCATAAAAATCTTTTATGATGAAAATCATACTTTTAATATAAAAAATATCTTTTATGCATAAAAATCATTTATGATGAAAATCACACTTTTAATATATAACAAATATCTTTTATGCAATTGTTTATGCATACAAATCATTTATGATGAAAGTAATACTTTTATAATAAAAAAATAATCTTTTATGCATACTTTTATGCATAAAAATCAAATATGATAAAAGTAACACTTTTATAATATAAAAATAATCTTTTATGCATACTTCTATGCATGAAAATCAAATATGATAAAAGTAACACTTTTATAAAAAAAATAATCTTTTATACATACTTTTATGCATAAAAATCAAATATGATAAAAGTAACACTTTTATAATAATAAAAATAATCTTTTATGCATACTTCTATGCATGAAAATCAAATATGATAAAAGTAACACTTTTATAATAAAAAAATAATCTTTTATGCATAAAAATTAAATATGATAAAAGTAACACTTTTATAATAAAAAAATAATCTTTTATGCATACTTCTATGTATGAAAATCAAATATGATAAAAGTAACACTTTTATAATAAAAATAATAATCTTTTATGCATACTTCTATGCATGAAAATCAAATATGATAAAAGTAACACTTTATAATAAAAAATAATCTTTTATGTATACTTCTATGCATGAAAATCAAATATGATAAAAGTAACACTTTATAATAAAAATAATAATCTTTTATGCATACTTTTATGCATAAAAATCAAATATGATAAAAGTAGCACTTTTATAATAAATAATAATAATTTTTTATGAATACTTTTATGCATGAATAAAAATGACACTTTTAGAATACTCTAACGATGGGGATTACTCTTTTTTATTAATAAAAAATAAAATTTATTTTATTTTCAAAAAAATTTACCATAACCTTCTTTGTATGGCTGACCATTTTTCAATTTTTAACTTACTAAAATTAATTAGAAGTTTACCAAGAGTATTTAAATCATTCTAATGTAAACAATCAAAGAGAAACATTATGAAAAACTTGATTTTATTCATTAATCATTCACCTAGGATAAAGAATGGTTGGATTGACTAGAGAAGAGATGGGAATGCCTTTTGCAATGAGGCATAATGACAAAAATCATAAAAAGAATATAAAAGAGAAGAATCTCCAACTTACATTGATAATTTGAGAGCTTTCCTTTGGCTTGATGGTTTGAGGGTTCTACTCTTGTTTAAGACAAGAGTGGCCACCAATCTTCTAGAAGAAGGAAGGTCAAAAACTAATGAATTATGAATACAATTCACTGTTTTTGGCACTTGGGAGTCACTGTTTTTGGCACTTGGGAGAGACAGGGTAACAGTGCGAAACACGATTGAGTTTCAACAAAGGGGAGGGCTTCTATTTATAGGAAAAAGTGAGCTTCTAACCAAGCCAACTGATTCTAGAATTTTCTAGATCAGTTTGGTCAATTTTTGACCATTTTTTGGTCAGTTTTGCTCACTTTTTGGATCTAGTTGAAACAGGAGAGAGGAGAGATAAAATATCTCATTATTTGGGAGTTTAAAACTCATTCAAGCATGTGAAATAGACGCCTCCTTCATGAGGAAAATTCCCCCATGCAGAGGTGTCAAAAATGCATCATTACTTCTAAATATCTCCCTTTTTTAACTATTAACCTTGTCCTTAGTCAACTCATCTTATGTGAGTATTTACTCATTTTTGGGGGATTTTTCTTTTATTTCTTCATTTATCTCCTCCCTACATTTGGATGAATCTTATTGGTCCATAGGAACCTTAATTTAAAATTTCGAAAAAATCTTCACCCTCAGGATAATGCCTCTTGAACAGATTATACTTAATTTCTAATGCACCTTCTGAAAATCTTTTTGAACTTCTGTTTCAGGGAAACTTATTTTAATAAGATGAGATATTTTTCTATCCAAAAATATTTAAAAATTGAATTACCACTCTCTAGAAGATTTTCTCTCTCTAGGCCAAAACTGGTAGAAACAAGATCTTTTATATTTCTGAAGAGGGATTTGATTACAGGGGAAGATGCTGGACATCTTGAGAGGCTGGGGAGGAATCTTACATTCTCTCCCACTTGAAAAACGCGAGATGTCCTCATCTCGCAAACTGGGGGTAATCCCGCAAGATCGACTTCATTCTCCCAGGTGGCATCTTCAAAAGGATAGAACTTCCATTTTACTAATAATTCTCTGAGAATTCTGTTCCTGAGAATCTTTTCTCGAACATTAAGAATTTCTTCAGGTTGGAGTTCCATCTGCCCTTGGGTTGAAGAGGTTAGGATTTCATCATCAAGCACATGATTTGGGCTTGGCACATATTTCTTTAGAAGGCTTACATGAAATACATTATGAAGTTTGAGATGAGGAGGCAGAAGAAGCTCATAGGCTAAGTCTCACCTACTTTCTTTGTAATCAAATATGGCCCACAATATCTGGGGGATAACTTCTTGTACTTCCCAAGAGATAAAGAACTTCTTTTGGGCCGTACTCAAATGAAGACCATATCTGCTTTTTTGAATTCTCTGTCTGTCCTCTTCTTATCTACATATTGCTTCTGTCTATCCTGGGTAGCTTTTATATCTTTACGAATTGCCTGTATCTGCTGTTCCATGTCGTCAAGCATCTGTCTGGACATCTCAACCCTAATCAATGGGTCGGACCAAGTTAATGGAGTTAAGTAATCTTGTCTATACAGAGCTTTAAAAGAGATCATCCCAATACTTCTGTGATAAGAAGCATTGTAGGCAAACTCGACTAGGTGCAGATAGCTTAGCCACTTCTTGGGTTCCTTGCCATAGCATGACCGAAGTATATCTTCGATTACTTGGTTTACCCTTTCAGTTTGACCATCGGTCTCAGGGTGATAAGCTGTGCTGAGATCCAAGAAAGTTCCTACTACTTCGAAAAATACAGTCCAGAACCTTGAAGTAAATTTGAGATCTCGATCACTTACTATTCTCCTGGGTAGGCCATGCAATCTGAAGATTTCTTTGAGGAACACTCTGGCTACATCCAGTGCAGTGTAGGTTTCTTTTACTGGGATCAGATGGGCAACTTTGGTTAGTCTGTCAACTATCACAAAAATGGAGTCGTAACCTGATTGCACTAAAGGTAATTCAGTAATAAAATCCATACTGATACATTCTCACTTCATCCAATGGATGTAACTTCCCAGGCATTTTTACTCTTTTAGCTTTGACTTTCTGGCATGTCAGACATTGACGTACATGATTCAGTAGTACATCCTTTTTCAGACCAGGCCAAAAGAAGCTTTTCTTTATAGACATGTAGGTTTTGATGAAACATGGATGTTCTGCTATAAGGTTATCATGGGCTTCATTTAGAATTTGACCCTTGGTTCCCTCATCGGGAATGCATAGCCTATGATTATAATACATAATGCCATCGTCTATGCTGTATCCTTGAACTCTGTTCAACTCCTGAGGAGTTTTGCTTTCCTGCATAAGTAGGGTAGCAATAGGGCCAAAGAATCTGTCCTGCATGATCTTCTCTCTTGCTTCAATAATCAAGGGATTTGATACTACAGTAATTGCAAGCAAGGAGGCTTTTCTGCTGAGGGCATCGGCTACCACATTTTCTTTGCCTGGGCGGTACTTGATTTCAAAATCAAATTCCTGCAGGGTCTGCATCCACCTTCTTTGGCGCATGTTGAGGTCCTTCTAAGTAAAGATCCACTTTAAGCTCTGATGAACTGTCATCAAAGTGAATCTTTTTCCCAGTAGGTAATGTCTCCACAACTTTAAGGCATAGACTACTGAAAGTAATTCCAGGTCGTGGACAACATAATTCCTCTCATGCGTTCTGAGCTTTCAGGATTCATAGGCCACTGCATGACCTTCCTGCATGAGTGCACCTCCTAGGGCAAAACCACTTGCATCCGTTACTACCTCAAAGGGTAGAGAGAAATCTGGCAGCTTCAGAACGGGACTGGTTACCAAGGTAGTCTTCAGCTTATCAAAAGCACTCTGGCACCTGGCAGACCACTGAAATGGGGTATTCTTTTTGAGAAGGTTAGTCAGGGGGGAAGCTATGAGAGCATACTTTGGTATAAAAATTCTATACCAACAAGTCATATTTTAGTTGAACTTTAGTTTTCTTTAAGCCAAGACCTCTATTTCACCTTTAATTTTCTTTAAAAAAAGAAAGTGAATATAGTTTTTAAACTTATATCATATCATAAAGGAAGAGCTTAAGTTAAATTGATATTTACTCAAAGTCTCATATGCAATCTTTTAAAATATTTTTTTTGAATCTTATGTTATTGAAACTTTTAATGTTTCCTTGATCTTTCCACAAAATACCTTTTGTTCACAAAGCTAAATTGCCAGGACCTTGAGACGATGCTTCTCTTACTTGAGCTTGCACTCTATTTCGATGTTTATGACTAATCAACCTTCAATCCGGCCACTCCTTTTGGCCCTTCAAGGTACCTCGAGACCTCACATTTATCTTTTGGTGGAGAAACTCATCGACCACGAACCTCCTCCTTAGACTTTCCTTGATAGATGGGGACCTCGGTCACATGGAACCGTTTGGGATTCAGCTACAAAAGTCATGGATTTTGACATCACAACTGTGACCCATAACGCTTTCCCAAATGTCCTATCCAAATTACACATTATTTTCTTCTTTAATATAGTATACAAAATTCGTATCCACATTCTCAATTACTTTATAGCAGAATTCCCAATAATAGCCATAACTAATCTTATGAATACTTTTCCTCGTCGTCACCGTTTCATATTGCATGAGTAAGGCACTTGACACTCTTGGCCTTAGGTGAAAGATGTACACAAGTTTATTATGTTAAACCTGGTTTTGAATTACAGACTCTGGAAGATATGTTTTCATTCTTTATCAATCAAGATTCTTAAAATTGATGTTAGTTTTCAATTGTATTTATGTTTGTGCTTAAATTTTGGGTATATTAAAAACTCAATTATGTATAGTAAAAACTCAATTATGTATATTGTTTATTTACAACATCATACCCACTCATAAACCTTCCGAATGAGACAAAAATAGTTGCTAAACACTATACCAACAAAATTATTTATTCAAAAAATTGAGAAGTTCTCACTGCCAAAATTTTTGTCTATAGCATTATGACTCGACCATTACCTCACGACCCTTATCCACCTTCAGAACTCCTACGACTCATGGCAGAGTGTATCCGTCTAGCATATTTGTCCAAACGGAATGACGCTAATGATGCTCTATTTCAACATTTACTATGGATCTTCAACAATCAACAATAGAACGAATGGTCAAAGATTCAGACATGTGACCATGAAGAATGTTTTGTCTTCATACCCATTGGCAATACTAGACTCCATGCTTCGAACATCCGTTTTTGTCGCCTCATGGAATAAATAAACATCATTCGCGGATATAACATAGAAGATGACTCATCAATACTTGATGAGGAGTTTATTACTCGACTTCATTACCTTAAAACTAAGTTCCACCCGATAAAATAATTATACCTGACCACATCCACATTATTAGAGGATTACAAAATAATTACTCAACTTGTTATAGTTTCTTTTTTTCATTTTGGTATCAAACAATTTTTTAACTCAATGTTAGTACTTCCTATCTTTATATTCATAAGCAATTTATAATTTATTTTTATGATGCCAAGTATTATTTCAATTGTTGTTTTTAGTATTAATGCAAAAATAAGTTTTTGGTTCTAACTTTGATAATTACTTTTACTCCTTTAATAATTTATTTTGAATTAAGAAGTTTATATTTCCTATGCATAGAAAAGCATAAAGACTCACATGTCTTTGGAGTGTTAAAATTATTTTTGCCACATCAATTCAACGGCATTACAACAACAAGATATGTATTCTTTATCAATTTTTCTTATCAAAAATATTTATTATTTCTTTAGTTTCAACTATGGTACATTTTACTGCAACGTTCCACAATTCAAGAATAGATTGACTCTTGTTGCACTTTCTTATATAAAGAATGAGAACTTTGAGAGAAATTTCAGAAGAAATTTTTGAGACGACTAAGCAAGAACAATAAAATAGAAATAGCAAAAGATAAAGAAATCAAGAAAATAGACAATTATAACTCCATTAATAACAAAAAGTGCAAGAAGACTATCTTTAAATGTTAGATGTCATCAAAAAGGACATTATGCTAAAGACTGTTCCACAAAAAACAAGAACAAGCTTTTATCTACATCCACAGTTGACGATAAACATCTTAAGCAAGAGGGTATCGCTACCAAAAATCTATCAAATGATGGAGGTATGTATATATATTCATTTCTTTTTGTAAACTTCTCTATATTTCTTTGAGCATTTCTATAATATTTTTATAACCTAATAACCTAAATAGTTAACCATAATTTAAACAATAAAATTAGTTCAAATTTCATAGCTTAAAATAAAATTTTAAGATAAAGAAAATTTGTGTCGAAATTTAAGTTCAGAGAGAAATGGCCACTCCGTCTTAAACTTCTAACTTGAAGGAGTGATATGTAAAACTAATCTGGTGGTATAGGCCACTCTGTCTTAAACTTCTAATTTGAAGGAGTGATATGTAAAACTAATCTGGTGGTATAGGACATGAGATTTGTTTTATATACTTACCCCAGACACATTTATGTCTTCTATCTTTTATCATCTTATGTGTGTATGTGGAATACCGCTTTGTGGTTTGGGACACTTAGAGTCATTTCACATATGTTCATTTGATTGGTTCATTACATATTTATACACACTGTGTTGATCTAGTCTTTCACCAATCATGAAGCCATTCTCTCATGGATTTACGCAACCGAGGAGGACAGTTGCAATCCCAACAATAGGAAATAATATGAAAATTAACTCTTGTTTATTGAAAATTATATTTCTTATTTTATATCAGGGACACCCGTGTGTACCGTGGATGTTGGTATGTGTAATGATTGCCTATATCTCATGACGACATTGGGATTAACTAACGTGGATTGTGTCTATGAGTATAGATATCGAGCTATGCAAGGGTACGGATTTAAGTGTTGCATGGCATGACATGTCTGAGGGTACCGATTAAGGTGTCGTATGGATGGTAGATTTAAGCGGTGACGTGAAGATGAAGATCATTTTGCTAAGTCATGTATTAGAATTATATAAATCATTTATAGCCTTTTATGTGGCTAAATTATTTTACGTGCGAGTGTGCACAAGGTTATTTCACTTGTAAAGGCCCATTGGTATTTATATTTGGACAACGGTTCTGATATGTACAAATCTTAAGAACCTTGATATGGTTATTAATATGTAAAGCAAAACCCAAAAGTGAGAAAAGTAAGCCTAAAATTGTTCACACCACAATTATTAGCCCCTTGAGCTATTTTTATGGAATACAATTCTCTAAATACTCAAGTCGTGGAAGTGGAAGCTACACACTTGAGAGAGGAGATTGCACCTAGCATTGGTCTCTTGTGTGGTACCTTCTACTCTATCTCTTGTTGCAAATTTATTTTATACATTCTTTAGTTAATTTGTATTCAATTGAATAGTCATATTCTTATATTGTTTGAGTTTTGAATTATTCTTAATCAAGTATTTAAAGATCTCGTGACAAATGATGACGATGCTAACGAAGTTGTTTGATGATATCTAGATCGAGAAGTGGGACTTGCTAACTTCCCATCCTGGCGTTGAAATCCCCGAGTAGGACTTCCCCCAGCTGTGAGAACTCCATGATATCCTCATATAATGGTAAGTACAGAGTTCCCCTATCATTGGGGTAGCTTCTGGCATTCCTGTTTGTTGTAGCTGGTGGGCTGTTAGTTCTTCAATCTTGTTGTTCTTTCCTTGTATCTCCTTGCGAAGGCCTTCCAACTGTTTTTTTGTTGGTTCAGGACCCTGTCCACAGCACCTTCTTTTGTTCGCCCAGTAATTTCTTGGTGTTGTCCTCCACTGTCTTGATGTATGCCTCAAGCTCTTGTAGGTTCATTGTGTTATTTCCCCTAGTTGTTGCCTTGGGGGCTTGAGCAAGGACAGGTGGGAAAAGGGAAGGTGGAACACCCAGTGGAAGTGCACCTGTGTACAGCACGGAAGTAGGGGCGCAAGGCAGAACATGTAGTGAGTTGTGTACAGCGCGAGCAAGTCAGCACAGCATCGCTGCCAGCACGGGTGTGCAGTGTAAGCAGGGCAACGGTGAACAGCACGAGAGAGCAAGGGAGACCACCAGCACGTAGCGCGAGGAGTGAAGGAGCAAAGGCGTCACGCCATGGACACCAGCGCAGAGAGAGAAAGAAAGAAAGAAAGATATATTAACGTCTACGAGAGGCCAAAGTCGGCCTATGAGACAAAAAATAATAATACAACTGTGTTCTTCCGATCATCGGAAGAAAATAAACAAAAGAAAAAGTGTGCATGTGTCTGGATACAACTGTGAGAGAGAGAGAGAGAGAGAGAGAGAGAGAGAGAGAGAGAAACCAGAGATGGCCAATGTAGAAGAAGAAGAGGTGTTGGTTTTAGAAGCTACACAAAATTTAATATTAGTGAAACTCCATCAATCAATGTTTCACATATTTTTTGGCTTATCGATGAAGACAAAAACTTTAATGTAACTTTGTCAATTATCAACGCTTGAGATAATTTTTTGCTCAACAATGTGGCAAAAAAAAAAGTGTTTGCTTTTCGAAACATTCAAAGTGGTGGTAAATGTGGTGAAGCATGGGCCAACAACCAGGAAAGCTTTTCTAATTTGCTTAGCTTGGCTCATTGCTCACTAGTTTTTTTGTGGTCAATATAGGTTAAAATAAGCATGCTTAGCCTATGAATTCGCAAATACTAGATATAAAAAATAGTTGATGCAAAGGTACTTACCCAATCATTATATAAAATCCCAAAACATTTGCTAAGGTTCTTTATTCTCTGAAATTCCAAAACATTTGCATTGCAAAGGTTCTTAAGATTTGTCTTACAAATATGGGAGACTGAGAAAACTTCGTGACATTATTGGGAAAATTATCTTTCATAATCAAACCAAGGTTCGATTACATATGGATCCCTTACCCTTTCCACCCATTTGATATAAACAATATTTACTTCTCAAGCCCTTGAGTTTCCAATGTCCTTGAGAAGCCCTCTTTGAACTACCTCTATGGTAAATTTTGAACAAGAGAGTCATGGAAGTAAGCTTTTATTCAAGCTACAATTGAAAATGATGGTTCTACCATAAAAGGTTGGATAACATATGTATCCCTTACCCTTTCAACCAATTTGATATAAACAACATTTACTTCTCAAGCCCTTGAGTTTCCAATGTCCTGGAGAATGCCCTCTTTGAACTACCTCTATGGTAAATTTTGAACAAGAGAGTCTTGGAAGTAAGCTTTTATTCAAGCTAGAATTGAAAATGTTCTACCATAAAAAGGCTACTTTTAACACATTTCACTACAAGAAGCTATTTGTATGAAGAAATTGTTGTGCTAGAAGTTGAAGTTAAGCCACATGCATTATCAATAGTATTATGTGTGTAAGAGAAGCAAAATCACTAGAATTAGCAAGAAATATCTCAACAAAGTGTTCATTATTGTTGTTTAAAAAAGTGTCAAAGAGTGCATAGGGGTAATATCCTTGTGACCCTTGTGGGGAATATCTGACCTCCAAGCATTGTTGAGCAATCTCTGCTCAATGATAATGCCCAACTCAATGGCATATCTTTTAGACAATAACCCATGTGGACAAAAACTAGCACACTTGCCTTGGTGTGCCATGTGGCCACTTGGCACTTCCTTGTTGGTTGGATCTTGCGTAGGGGATGTCTTGGTCTTAGAAATGAGTTACATGCATGATATGCACTTGTTTACTCTTAAAATTTAGGTGTTATGACACTTCACAATCGCAACTTTTGACTTGAGGGATTAACTTAACAAGCTAGGAAAAAGCTCTTTGATTTCATAGCAATATTCATGATAAAATGAGAAAAACCATTGACAACAAGAGATACTAAAATCCTTCCAAAATGCTTTCTAAGACAATACAAAGAGATGAACACACACCTTAATGATTTTGAAGCTCTACCACCATAAGTAACCACCTATCACCTTAATGATTTTGAAGCTCTACCACCATAAGTAACCACCTATGCAACTTTGCTCTTACATTTCATGCACTTGGTGTGCCATTTTTTTTGGAGCATCAATCATACTTGCCATCACTTCATCTTATACAACACATCGTGCAATTGCCTTGCAATTGTCAACCTATAAAACATAACCTCAAATTAATATTTAAAAACTAATATGATTGATTAGAGTTAAAAAAGTCTAATCACAATTTCTTAGTGTATCTTAGGGTATGAAAGCATTAGCTTTGTGCAAATGAGTAGTAAAGTTGATGAATAATATACATGCACAATTTTTTCTATGAACAACAAAGATCACACACAATTAGTTCTATAGATAAAGTTATGTCCTTTTTCTCCTAAACTAAACATAATTATAAATAATTGTGACGTATTGTTGTCTAAAATTTTTGTGTTTTGTTTCTAGACGTTTAAATGAATTTTGTAGCTTTTTACATGTCAAATGTGCAGCTTTACGAAAATTGGCCAAAAACAAGCAACAAAATCTTTCCAAGCATTGAAAGTGTAATTACTCTATTACTATGGCTTCATAAAATTTCTCATCAGCACCACATTCTATGTAGCAAGTTTTCGTACTTCGATATGGAAAAAGGCACGCTCCCCTACGATTATTAATTGAAGGAAAAAAAAAAGTTTTGAAATGTTATTTTTGAAGTTACTGTGCTATTATTTATTATCCAAGTTATAGATAATTGATGGAATATCAAACGATGCTCAATGATCAATACGTTCCTTCTCATATGAGAGTCTCCCTCAAATTCCACTTGTCTTGCACATTCTTGTGTGAGTTTTCAAAACGAATCTTTTCTCAGACTTAAACTTTCATTTACGCCTAGAATCTTGCTCAAAGGTTCCTATGGTTTGAGGTTTCTCAAAGATGATCTTGTGTGTTTGGCCGGCCATCGTCTCTTTGTAAATCCTAGCATATCGGATGGCATCCTCTAGTGTCTTGTTGCTATGATTGTTCTTAACTTGGAGCTTGTGTTCCTGTGCCAACCCAAGAATAAAAAACCCACACAACCTTGTGGTATCCATTTGTGCCGCTCGGGGCTGCAACTCTCTGAAGCTCTGCAATTACATGTTGAAAGATAGGTCCTTCAAGTTCGTAAACTTGGCCACTATATCAAACTCCACAAACTCATTGCGAAACACCCTCAAAATCCGAGTTCTCTCCACCATGTCAAGGCTTTCCCCTTCAGGAGATCTCTAACCATCTGAAACTGCCGACCTTTCAGCAACATGTGAAACTCAAAGTGTACGTTCCAATGGTTGAGACAAGAGTCAACCACCTCTTGGGTCCCATCCTTTTTCTCACCCACAAAAGCCTCGAATGTGAACGAAGAAGGTACTGTTGTTGGTCCTGTAGAAGGCGCTGCACCAATCACCGCTCGCTGAAGTACAACTATCTGATTCTGCAAAAGCTGGATCTTTTCCCAGAACTCTGCTCGGAGTTGTCTTCTTACTTTTTTTAAAAAAACAGCCCCCATACTTTTTTAGAATAAAAATAACTACGCATACGATGCCCAGAGGGGCTATCTGATGTTATTGCTAGCACCATAGGTGTGAAGCAAGGATGCCCACTCTCTCCAACACTATTTGGGCTATACATCAATGAGGTGGCTGACTTCATTGGTCACGGTCGTGGGGACGGGTTAGACATCTCAGATACCACAATCCAGATGATATATGCAGATGATATTATTCTGGTCTCTGAGTCGCAGATGGGACTACAGCACCATCTCCATGCACTCGATGACTTCTGCACACAGAGAGGGCTTACTGTTGATTTAAAAAAACCAATAACCCTATATAAGTGGCATAAGAGTGTTCCAAAAACAGCTCGCCAACTTCCTACGGTTTCTCTCTATCTATGCGCCACCCTGCTTCTCTACGCCTGCTGGGTTATATGCGCCAGCCCTAAATCTGCATACTTCAGGCCCGGTACAGCCAACTGCCACTGTACGGCCTGTTTCAGGTGTCGTAGACCTGGCTGGACAGCCAGTGAGGCTGGCCTGGTCCAGGACCGGTGCGCCCCATCCCTAGATGGGCTATGCCGGCGCCACCATTCTGGCTGCGCCTTTCCTGTTGGAAGAGAATGACTCAAACACAAGAGCTTGCAGCCAAGGAAGTGCAGAGGAGATAGAGAAGAGTGAGAGTGAGAGAGAGAGAGAGAACTCACACAATGCTCAAGAATATCTTGATTGTCTTGATGAGGCTCAAGGGAGACCTCGTATTTATAGTGATACAAGGGTATGGGCGGGCGCCCAACTTATGGGGCGCCCGGCGGACCAAATACAAAGAATGCCTTTACAAGGCCCAAATGGGGGCCAAATGTACAAGTAAATATATGGCCGCGAAGCTCTCGAAAAGAGCTACGCGATGATCAAGGTCCGGAGGCGAAACTGGGACTTTATACCCAACAACCTCCCGCTTAAAGGGCCAGTGAAGCTCCTCCAAGCTATGTAACTCCCACCCGCTGTAGACACATATCAAGCTGTGCTTTTGGCAAACTTTTGGTGAGAGCATCTGCAGGGTTCTCATGAGTGCCAATCTTGACCAAACTGACCAAACCATCATCTAGCACCTGTCTGATGAAGTGGTACCGTACATCAATGTGTTTGGTACGAGCATGAAACATGGCATTCTTAGCCAGGTATATGGCACTCTGGCTATCACAACCAAGGACCGGAGCCCTCTCTGGCAATCCAAACTCTGTGACAAGGCGTGCTAACCAAATGGCCTCCTTAGAAGCCTCTGTGACGGAGATGTACTCGGCCTCAGTAGTAGAAAGTGCTACTATCCTCTGGAGTCTAGAGCACCAAGAAACAGCACCACCTGCAAGAGTATAGATGTACCCACTAGTAGACTTGCGGGTATCAGAATCACCTGCCATGTCTGAATCACAATAACCCTGCACCTCAAGTGGACCTTTACCATACATAAGGCATTTCTTCTGTGTCCCCTTCAAGTACCTCAAAATAGACTTTATAGCATCCCAATGTGCTTTGCCCGGGTTGGACATAAAACGACTGACTACTCCCACTGAATGAGCAATGTCTGGCCGTGTAGCAACCATAGCATACATAAGAGATCCACAAGCAGAAGCATAAGGGATCCCACGCATAGTACTGGCTGCATCATCATCTTTTGGGCAATCATCCTTGGATAGTTTAACATAGGGCTGTAATGGAGCACCCAAAGGCTTAGAATCAGCCATGTTAAATCTATCAAGGACTTTCTGGATATACTTCTCCTGCGAGAGGAAAAGCAACTTCTGTGCTCTGTCCCGTCTAATCCGAAGACCCAAAATATGTTCAGCTGAACCCAAGTCCTTCATAGCAAAAGCTGACTTCAGCTGGTCCTTAAGAGCTTCCAAAACACTCTTATTCTTCCCGGCAAGAAGCATGTCATCAACATACAGCACAAGTATCACTGGGCTGCCATCTGTATCAGTTTTAGTATACAAGCAATGATCTGCATGGCTATGATTAAACTTCTGGTTAAGCATGAAAGCATCAAACTTTTTGTACCACTGCCTCGGGGCTTGTTTCAGCCCATAGAGACTACGCTTCAGCTTACAAACCAGATGTTCTTTGCCAGGAATGACAAAGCCTTCAGGCTGCTTCATATACAGCTCTTCATCTAAATCACCATGTAAGAAAGCTGTCTTTACATCCATCTGATACAGTTCTAAATCCAAAACAGCAGTGAGAGCAAACAAAACACGAAGGGTGGTCATTTTGACCACAGGAGAGAAGACCTCCTGAAAATCAATCCCTTCCTTCTGAGCATAGCCCTTAGCAACAAGGCGGGCTTTATACTTAGGCTGGCCGTCAACTGTCTTGACTTTGTACACCCACTTGTTAGGAATAGCCTTCCTTCCTTTGGGCAACTCAACCAAGTCCCAAGTGTCATTTGCATGTAGAGACTTAATCTCCTCCTGCATAGCATGCTCCCACTTGTTTCGGAGTTCACAAGACTTAGCCTCTTTGAAAGTAAGAGGCTCACCCTCATCTGTAAGCAAAACATGTTGCAAAGAGGGATCAAAACGCTGAGGTTCCCTCCGAAAACGAGTAGACCTCCGTACCCAATGATCATTGGCTGGTTGGGGGTCAATATCGGGAGGAATCATAATTTCAGCATCAAAAGGCTGCGGGTTTTCACGAACAGCCTGATTTTCAGCATATAGGGGTTGCTGCCCTACACCTCCAGGAGCATGAAGCGGCTGTCCAACCTCTTCTGGCTCAAATATCACGGACTCATTATGTTCAGCCCTTTGTGAAGCATCCTGGGGCTCATTTTCAGCATCAATGGGTGGCTGCCCTTGCTGAAATTTGACCTTTTTCTGATCACCATGAGAGGCACAAACATTACGGAGCAGCTTTGCCTCATAAAATACAACATCCCGGCTGCGAACCACTTTGTTGGTTGATGGCAACCACACACGGTAGCCCATCTCACCTTCATCACCGTAGCCAACGAAGGTGCCCTTCTCGGACTTAGCATCAAGCTTGTTCCGGTCTTCCTTGCGGATATGCACATATGCATCACAACCAAAGATGCGTAAGTGGTCATATGAGGACGGTTTGCCAGACCAAACCTCCTCAGGGATTCCACCTTTCAAAGCTGTGTGTGGAGATCGATTGCAAACATGAACTGCAGTTTTCAAGGCTTCTCCCCAAAAATCCTGAGAGAGATTAGCTGTGGACAGCATGCATCGAATTCTTTCACACAGTGTACGATTATACCTTTCAGCCACACCATTTGAAGAGGGGCTATAAGGGGGTGTAAGTTCCCTCTTAATGCCATTATCATCACAAAATTTCTGAAATTTAGTACTAACAAACTCACCCCCATTGTCAGTGCGTAAGCATTTAATCTTCACTCCAGTTTGAGTATGAACAAATGCATAAAACTTTTGAAATGCAGCAAAAGCATCATCCTTAGATTTCAACAAAGTGATCCATACTTTTCGTGAGTGATCATCCACAAAAGACACAAAGTACTTTGAACCACCTTTAGATTTAATGGGCATGCTGCATATGTCAGAGTGGACCAAGTCCAACTTTTCAGCCTTGCGAGAGGCACGAGAGGAGTAAGAACTCCTATTCTGTTTCCCATACAAGCAATCATTACAAAAATCAAGCTTGCTTCCTTTTGCATCAAATTTGTTCAAAGAGGACAAAATGGAGAGACCCTTATGGCTCATGTGGCCAAGTCTCTTATGCCAAAGCTCCATGTGGGAGCGTACCTCTGCAAAAGCAATAAACTTACCAGACAAAGCCTGACCATGAAGGCTATATAATGTTCCTTTCTTGCATCCTTTTGTAATCAGCCTTGTGCCTTTGGTCAATTTCCATGTGCCATTTCCAAATATGGCCGTGTATCCCAAGGCATCAAGCTGGCCCACAGACAGGAGACTGGTTTTCAAACCAGGCACATACCTCACATTTGGCAGCACAAACTCACTACCATCCTGCAAAGTCAAATTCACGATGCCCATACCTTCAATATTGCAAGCATGATCATTCCCCAAGAACACCTTTCCTCGGGAGCCTGCAGTGAAAGTTGCAAAACACTCCTTGATAGGAGTTACATGAAAAGAGGCACCCGTGTCAATAATCCAAGTCTGTGAAAGCACATCAGATTCATACATCAAGGCATGAATAACATCTGGTTCTGTGACATGCAAGTTATGAACATCAAGAGCATTAGCAGAAAAAACACATAGCACATCATCTGAGTCAGACAGTTCCTCTATGACAACACCAGAGGCCACATTGGCCTTGCTCTTGTCCTTTTCGAACTCTTCTGCTTTGCTGGAATTACTCTCTTTTTCCTTCTTTTTGTCATTTGAATGACTGGATTTCTTCTTCCGGTCTTGCTCCATCTTGTAAAACTTGCAATCTGGCTTCTTGTGGCCTTTACGACCACACTGGTAGCATGTAACATCAGATTGCTGGCCCTTGCTCTTGCTTCTACCCTTTGAATTGGTAGTAGTATTTCCCCGCTTGGTCGTCCTCCCTCGTGAGACATTTGCAGAACCGCTAGTCTCTGAGGTCTTCCTCCGGATATCTTCATTGAGAATAGCACCCCTGACTCCATCAAAAGTTAGGTTGGGATTTGTCCCAAGTGACACCACAAGTGTCTCCCAAGAGTCAGGCAAAGTAGTGAGCAAAAAGATAGCTTTTAACTTATCATCAAAAACAGGCAATCCAGAATCCTGCATCTGATTAAGCACCCCTGTGAAAGCAGTAATATGCTCTACTGCATTCTTAGAATCATCAAGTTGCATATTCATGAGTTTCCTGATGAGATGTACCTGGTTCACTGGCGTGGTGATCTCATAGGTGCTTCTCAGCTTCTCCCAGACGGCATAGGCTGTTGTCAGCCCTTTGAGGTCTACAAGAACCTCATCAACAACAGCCATCTGGAGATAGGCAACGGCCTTTCTGTTCAGGATTCCCCATTCATCATCTGTCATAGCAGCGGGTTTGAACTGCTCAAGTGCAGTATCACATTCCCGCAGATAGAGGATATTCTGAATCCTCACCTTCCAAAGATCAAACCCAGTGCCTGCAAACTTCTTAATCTCTAGTAGACCCTTAAGATCACTTGTAGACGCCATGACTTATCAAACTGACACTTCAGAAAGTAAGCAATAGCAAGATGTTATGTACCAGATATGGGTTGAATGTAGGATGCTCGTAGATTGATGAAACAACTTCAAGTGAAGGAGACGGCGGAAGAGTATCACCGAATGTCGATGTAAACCCGAGGGGCAGTATGTTGCTGTCTTTTGGGGGTTGCTCGTAGATCCTGGCTGCTGGAGGCAACGTCGGCTGCTGCTAGTGGCCGTGGGGCTGCTGGCTGCAGCCCGGACTGCTTGCTGGTGGCCTTGGGGCTGCTGTCTGCAGCGTTGGCTGCTGGTGGTCGTGGGGCTGCTGGCTGCAGCCCTAGCTGCTGCTGGTGGTCGTGGGGCTGCTGGCAGCAGCGTTGACTACTGCTGATGGCAGCCGTACAGAAGGCAGAGAACAAGGCAGCAAACGCTGCTGATTGCAGCAGCGCAGCAGCAGAAACGCAGCAAAGGGGGGCAGCAAGGGAGAGGAAAACGCAGCAGAAGGGCAGCAGGGGTGGAGCAGAAAACGCAGGAGAGGGGAAGAGCAAGAAAAAACCACAAAAGAGGCTCCTGCGTTAAAAAGAAAAGAGCAGCACTCTAAAAAAAACGCACCAGATTGATGATAGAAGGGAGGTGTTTGACGCGAAAAACGCAGACGATCCCGTAGTCAATTGGTGGAAGACACCTCTAACTCCATAGCTTCTGCATACAGCTTCCCTCCATGGCTCTGATACCAGTTGTTGGAAGAGAATGACTCAAACACAAGAGCTTGCAGCCAAGGAAGTGCAGAGGAGATAGAGAAGAGTGAGAGTGAGAGAGAGAGAGAGAACTCACACAATGCTCAAGAATATCTTGATTGTCTTGATGAGGCTCAAGGGAGACCTCGTATTTATAGTGATACAAGGGTATGGGCGGGCGCCCAACTTATGGGGCGCCCGGCGGACCAAATACAAAGAATGCCTTTACAAGGCCCAAATGGGGGCCAAATGTACAAGTAAATATATGGCCGTGAAGCTCTCGAAAAGAGCTACACGATGATCAAGGTCCGGAGGCGAAACTGGGACTTTATACCCAACATTTCCCAAGTCAGCCAACCGGCCCTAACAACAGCCACCGACTGCTCCAGAAGGGACCTACACATGGTCGCTTCCGTGCATGCCTGGATACAAACGCCACAGCTGTTCTATGAGGTATATGGTTGTTGGTGTGGGCCCTAACTGCAGCGCTACCAAGAGAGAAGAAACCTAGGGTTAGCTGTGTAGGAATTTCCTCTGGTCCGAGGACCCTTTGAAGACAAAAATCCCAAAAGTAATCTGGAAGATATGTACTCTCCCAAAGGAGAAAGGTGGATTGGGTATCATCAACATAGCTGAAATGGCTAACAGATTGGCTACCAAATGGTTCAGTTCAAGAACTAGGGTTTTTCCTGGGACAATCCCGCCCGCCTGCATGTATAGGAATCTCCCCTTTCTCCTCCCTTCTCTCAGAACTCACCGAAATCTTATCCTGCCACAAAAACCTAAAAAAGCACCTACTTCTTGCAGATTCAAAACGTATGGTGGCTTAGGTAACCTTGATAAAACACGACACACAAACCTTGCTTTTTCTTGCCTAGGAGATTAGACTTGCTTTGATAGCAACTGTGAGATCCCTCTACGATTCAACTAGATACAAGGCACAAACAAGGTTAGAGAAATCAAATAAAAGGCCACCCTTCATGTTTGCAAACCTCCCTCGAGCCAAAGGCTAAGTTCCACTCCCACAGGCCAAGCCAGCCCTTACCACCAGAGCTTGTCCTAAGGGACCTTGGGTAGGAGTAAGCCTCTTGGTCGAGGTCTAGACCACGATGAATCAATAATAACCCAAGAGTCACTTATATAGTGCTTATTGCTGCTATAAATAACAGTACAATCATAAATAGTCAATAACCTTGGTTTTATTAAATCTGAACCCTAGCCACCAAAATCCGCCTGCTTTCCGTAATCCCAAGGCTCCCCTAACCTTGATTAGTCCCTAATCCCAAGGGTTAGTGCTAGGTACATAACAGAAGGAATTTTGGAATTTTCTCAGAATTGGATTAGAGGTGGTTCATGCTTGTATCGAGATGCTCACAATAGTGTGCTTGCATTATGTGTTTCATGCTTGTATCGAGATGCTCACGGTAGTGTGCTTGCATATGGTGGTAGAGGTGATCGCTTTCAAATCTCTCGCTCTCTATGACAAGGATGCTCCTTAGGCCCCTTGTTATATCTCATTGTTGCCGAGGCTATGAGCATTTTTCTTTCCTCTTACCTCATATGAGTGTATTATTGGCACATTTCATGATCAACATCATCCTAGGTGGTTGGGAGTTTTCTCCAATACACGAGTGCTATTACACGTGTTAGCCTTGCTCGATGAGGATGAGGAGGGAGATTTTTTATTCTATCCAATCAAGATGGAGATTGTTGAAATGTGACATGCAGGAGACTATTCTTGTCATCTAGTGAGAGTAGTTAGCCGCTCAGGAAAGGAGTGGCATGTTGACCCTCTGCCTGATATTGTGACCCATAGATCTTGGTGCTTATGGTTGTATGGTGGATGTCCTCTCAGATATGTTCATTGATATCCTAGTGAGTGGGAGTGGATTGATGCAACCAATTTTATGGAGTAAGCGTTTTTTCAGCTACATTGTCCGTAACCTACTTGGGCAGATTCTGAGGACTTCTACTCTCAAGCCGCACTAAGAGAGCTATGAAATCACCCCTTTGAGTCTAAAGAGATTTTGGGACAGACTTTGGCACTCATACAAGAGGAGCCAAATCTCCCACTTCTTTTGGTTATTCTTACATCACCCACTAATCAGTGGAGGGCTATTTTTGGAGTAGACCTTGCCTGCCCCAGATGCCCAGTAGCTTTTGAGACACCGCAACATTGCATGTGGGGGTGTAGAGCTGCTCAGAGGATTTTGGGCTCTATAGCTCAGCTCAGCTTATGTGTAGATTGAGGAGAGACCATTTATGTTACTTGGGGTGCTATTGCTTGGCTCACTCAGTCTGGTCCACAAATATTCTTTGAGGGCAAGGATCTCGACACTGCCATAACGATATGCAGAGGTGTGGCCCAATGCTACATGCTATAGGATATTCATACACGATATAGACCACCTGTCAAGAGGATTGATACTACTGAGGAGCTCATTGCCAGTATCATAGCTTGGTAGATTGGGAGGGCCAAATGCACAGGCCGTTGAGGGCACTTAGATATACGCCACTCATGGCATTTGTACCATATGGGAAGATATTATTCACACTCTTATGGCCGCATGGGATCGTACACAGGAAGCATCCAGAACTGCACATGCAAAGTGCACTGTTTTCTTGAGGGGGTGGGATCAAGGGATCTTTTTCTCAACAACCCCCACAAGACTCTCTTGGCACCTTTGTGCCCCATATTGGTTGCGATCACCCTACATTTTGGGATGAGGTTTTGTTTTGTTTTGGCTTCCAGCCCCGGCTTCCAGCCATGATTTTGTATGGTCTCATACTTAATAGAAGTCTCCTTTTTGCAAAAAAAAAGAAGAAAACAACTTTAATCAACTAAACTATTCAATCATTGTTAATGAAGCATCTAAACCAGCCCATAATTTGCCAAATCAAAGCCTTAAACAAAGCCCTCATTCCACCTCTATTTCAAGCCCAACAAGCCCATAATAAATGCTTTAATCAGCGTTATTTGAGTGCATATCTTTGACCCCTGAATTGTGTAATTCATTAATCTTGAAGTAAGTGCTTAATCATCAACACGCTTGTTGAATTCATGGCATTCAGTTTTTCAAGAACAATCTTAGCTTTTTAAAATGGGAAAAAAGGCAAAATTGAATGGTCTAGATTGATTATGTCGACCAAATTCTATTTGACTGATTTATGTAAGACCAAATTCTAAAAATGATCGAGCGCTCGTTATCTCCGATACCTTCATAACCTTGGTCGAGCCGATGCAACGAGAAGACCTACAGCAATGCCAAACATTGCCAACATTCCAGCAAGGAGTACATACGTGCTCCGTGAAGAGTTATGGTACTCCCCAAACAGAACCACCCCCCAGAAAGTACCTACAAGCGGCATTGCCTGGGAGCATAATAAATCAAACAATTAGAATGAAAGCATTAGACTAGCTTCCTAAGCTAAGAAGGCATTCTAATGGCTTTGTATGCACAAGGAATAGCCTGAAAATAGCTGGGCCATACGTCCTTCTGTTAGTAACTCACCTGAACAGCATCTGCAGCAGCGTAGCCTGCTGCTTCTCCACCCATGAACTGAAACCCATTTCCAATCCCGCATACTACACCGGCCAAGATTGCCAGAACGCGGCCATTGCTGTCCATGATGTAGGATGAGATTGAAGACTTTGGCAACCCGAGGACTGGATTATACAGAAGATAGATATTAACAGCCACTGCGCAGATCAGGAAAGCTGTGGAGAAGTAGAAGAAGGTCGTATAAACACTCAACCGGTTTACCCCTGGTTGCAATAGACGTAACTGATCATTGGTTGCTATATTCACCAACGGTGAGAAAAGAGCATAGCAGAAGCCTGTCAAAAAAGCAATAGACAGCCCAAATGCGGCACTCGAGCCTCGGATCTGTTCAAAATTCCAATCAGGAGTTAAACCGTTAAGGCTTCGCAAGCTTTCCTTGATTGAATCAGCACCTACACTAGATCTTTAAAACCACTTGGTGCTTCACACGTTAGAGTACCGTTGCCGCGGTGGCTTTTGCACCATGCTGCCCCCACAAGGGGGCACGGGTTCGAACACCCCGACACCCAAATAGAAGAGGTATGGTAAGGGTCCTATGAAGCCAGAGACACCTGAAATGATGATGGTAAAGAGGTGCCAAGACTTTACCAAGTAGACACTTGGTCACTGTAATATGCGGAACCGTTAACCATACGATACTAAGTAATCCATGTTAATGTGGTGAGAAAAGCGATGGACGCCAGACACCTCATTGGGTCCTTAAACCCAACCACCTTTCAGTGTTATTTGCGTATATTATGGAATTGAAGTACGATACAGATCCTTGACCTTGACCTTTTGATGTCGAGGAGAGAATGCTCAAGATTGCATACAAGACAGCATGTACACCATACAATTATATGAAAAGCAAGATACCAATGTACACTGAGCTGCTATCACTTCTAATTAAATAGGACCATTCTAATTAAATAGCACCCATTAAAAACAAAAACTGCATTAAATTGGGTAATTAAAGAACTTTACTCACAGCTCTTGCATGCCAAATGGAACGATTTGGTGTGCTAACTGAACAAGGCATTTCTGCCTCTGGTGTGCTTACCTTTATAGCCCGTTTTTCTTCAATGTGATTGAAAAACTCAGAACTTCCAGCTGAGTGATGCTTGATTTCAAGCTGATAATTGTGCGCACTGCTACTGAAATGAAAGTATTCCTGACGTCCCTTCCCACCTTCCTCTTGATCTGAAAATTCTAGAAATTGATGCACTTAAAAGTTGTATTTACAAAGACAACTCAGCACTGGAAGTTTGCTAGAGATAACTGGAAAAGAACCAAAACATGAGGAACAAAACTTTTAAAGGTTGAAACAGAAGAAGCAAGAGCTGAAGTATCTGTGCTAGCTGCAAGCGAGCTCCTGCATCCTCCAGCCTGCATTTCTATGTGTCACCTGCCCGCGCTGCCCATCCGCTAACTAGCGACAGTGTGCTCCGCCTTCCCCTTCCTGTTTTTATTGTTGCATACCCTCTTCCAATATATTTTCTTGTCACTGCTTCCTCTTTGCCTCTTTCCACCCCTGTTTCAGTTCTGCACTCCCTCTTCCCCATTTTCTCGTCTCCCAACTCCCATTTCTCTTCTGCACCTCTCCCTTTTTCATCAGTTTTTAGACCCCCCTTCCTTTGTCTGCCCTTCTTCCCTGCTTTGCTCCACCTTTCCTGCACCTTTGTAATGCTGCATGATCTTTAAGTGGTTACATTGTATATGCATGTGATGCAAGAGAGACCATGTCGCTGAACCCTAAATTACATGGGCACACTTTGATTTTAAACAGTATCGTGGCTCCATTCTTACATACAAAAACATGTTCATTTATGAACATCACTTCCACGCGTTTGTCTCTTTGGCCGACCGTCCTCGTTGAGTGGAAGCTTGCATGTCTTAGCCTTTGTGCAAGCCTTTGCACAGTAGTTGCCTTGCTCAATGGACCATCTTGGCTTGGTCTGTTCCTTCCGCTAGCCAAGCCTTCTTCTTAGTAGCTACTGAATTGCACCTCTGCTCATCTCTTCTATATCCCTCGTGCTCAGCGATCTAGAGTTGCGTTCGTACTGCATACTGCTGCTCTTCTCTCATATATATTAGCACCACTCAAACATTGAGCTAATCTGTGGCATGTTCATGAACCTAGGCTTCCCCTCATTCCTTTGTACAGCTGGTCATCCCTCGCAGCAGCAACAATCACGTCAGAGCCTTGATGTGCTCAGTATACATGTGTGTATACATGCAAAAATCCCTCTCCTTATGCTATACAACCCAAGTACTTCCTCTAGAACCCGCAGCTCTTTCAGCACATACCACAGGCAACTGGGGTGCTGTACCACAGTATTAACACAAGCAAGCTCTGCTTGATGTTGACACCAACACCCACAAAGTTGACTCAGCGATGCACTGCTCCACAAGGAATCTTTTGTCTCCGTTAGAAAGCCCCTTGAATGGTTGGTATGATGTCAACTGCCACACCACACGTGCTTGTCTCAAGCGAGAGGCATGATGCTCAAAGAATTAACTGCTCTCTCACTCACCGCAAGAAATGAGCGTATGTGATAAAGCAATAACAGGAGATATACCAACTCTTCTTGAGTGGCAACTTTGAGGAGGCCTGGCATAGGTTGAGGGAACGGCGCCCATCACATCTGGCACACTTATGCACACTCACTTTTTACCATATTCCCAATCAGCCTCCACTCCCACTCCCACACCCATCCAAACCTCGCCTGACTACATCCACTTTCTTTGCATCAACCATGGTGGAAAAGGCCATCTGGAAACTCAAAAACAGCCGCTCCCAGGATCATGAGAGGATTACATCGGAGCACCTATCACATAGAGCTGACACCCTTGCACCACTCTTGGCTTACAAGTTACATGTTTAACAGGGCACTGGCAGAAGGCTTTCCCCACACTTGGTCATCACACCATCTCACCCATACACAAAGCTGGGGACACTATGGAGCCCAATAACTAGAGGACCATCATGATCGGCCATACTTTGGACAAGCTATATGGATCCGTGCTGGAGACGGAGCTTAGCTCATTGGCAAAGAGAGAGGGGCATACAACACAAGGCCAGGCAAGGTTCGGGCGGACCTTCTCTACCTTGGATCACATCTTCACACTTAGGAGCCTCATTGAACAAGCACCAAAGGCTGATGGCCAACACCATAGTTGTCACAATATGAAAATACAATACTGTACGGGAATTTTTGGTACGATATGAAATTTTGGGGATATCGTACGATAAAATATGGTTTTTTTTTTTTGAACACTTACAAACTATGGAGCTTCAAGCTTGAAGGTGAGGAAAGGTTGGGGGGGGGGGGGGAGTCTACAATGCTTGAGGAACCAGAACATGGAGATGTGTCTCTCCAAGTTGGATCTCCCAATTGTCTCCAAAAAAGAGCCTACATGGATAATGCGATACCAAAGGTCTCCCAGTGTAGCGTTTATGACTAAGGGACCGTCCTTGCACAAATACGGGCAGTGCATCTAGGGTGATAGGTTTAGGGACTCCTCTATAGATCAAAATGGCCTTGTACAAATCTCCTCCCTCATACATAACTTGAGGATCTGACTATCTAGCCTACCTATACCCGAGATCTCCAAGTGATGTAGCAAGATTCTCTCATCCTACCAATCAAGTGTACACTACTAGTCTACCTTGCCAGATTTTTTGGGTATATTGAGTGGACACAAAAGCTGCAAAGTACTACGGGCATTTGGGATCTCCGTTGAGCACGATTTTTTTTTTTGGGAGCATTTAAATTTTTTTTCTCAAGGTTTTGGGGGGGGGGGGGGGGGGGGGGCAAACTCGTACCGTACAAAACCGTATTGTACGAACTGTATGGTACAAATAGGTTCGTACCGGTACGAGAAACAACCATGGACGACGCCTCTACTGTTGCTTTGTGGATTTCCGCAAAGCCTTTGACACAGTGCCACGTGATTGCCTACTACAGTGCCTACAAATCCAGATCCTTGGGGCTCCATCAGACATGATTTGGGGCATTGTTGCTTTATATGAGTCGGTGGTTGGGAGAGTGAGATACCCTAGAAGATTCTCAGAGGAGATATCTGGTACTATTGGGGTGAAACAGGGCTGATCCCCCACCCTCTTCGGGCTATACATTGACAAGATCTCACGCTTTGTTGAGAGAGCGGGATGTGGAGGGGCATCCCTAGCAAGCATACGTGTGTCTATTCTCTTATATGCTAATGATATAGTGCTTATTGCAGACTCACAAAAGGGACTACAAAAGCACATGGATGCCCTCCAAAACGTCTGTTTGCAGAGGGGCTTGTCAGTTAAACTCATGGTCTTCTATACTTCCCCTAGTGTGAGGAAACATATAGAGATCACCTGCATGGGCAGCCGGGTGGAGGTAGCAACCTCGTATGTCTGCTTTGGGGTCACTTTCACGAGCTCCAGCTTACGCTTTTCCATGAGACACGCATCACAAGACAGATTGACTAGGGGATACGTTAACTTGCCCTCCTAGAGAGAGTGTCACCAGACGCACTTTGAGAAGCCTAGGACGGAAGGGCTGGCTTTTTGACACACTAGTGACTCCGGCGATGATGTACGCATCCCCATTTTGGGCATCAGGCTTATCAGCAGTAGAGTGGTAGTGCATAGAGTGTCCACATATTTTGATGCTATCCAGATTGATACGAAGCAAACCATCTGTCCCTCATCATATCATTCAAGCAAAGTTTGCTACAGCACCTATGGTGGTAGAGACCTTATTCTAGACTGTCATGTACATACAAGGGATACTAGAGATGGATTCATCACACAGTTTACCATACCTGCCACTACAGTCTTCTCAAGCAATAGCGAAGAGAGGGGTGCACCCATCTTGGTATGCTTCTGCTCTCACATGGTTCACCACACACGGACTACAAATGAGCCGACTACCCCCATTTCATTATGACCCAGACTCCCCCTACACCAGGCTCACCCTTCGCTATTGCTTGGACACTATTGTATCACTTTTGATCTCATAGACCCACTGCTGGGTCTTTTAAAGACATTTAATATAACTTTCTTTCTTTCTTTCTTTCTCTCTTCCATATCCATGTCTATGCTTCCACTGGGTCTTTTGAAGACGTTTCATATGACTTTATTTCTTTCTTTTTTTCTCTCTTCCATATCCATGTCTATGCTTCCACACACCATGGCTTGATCTCTCCACCTCTCCATCCACTCTCACTCACTCCCTCCTAGACCTAGCCATGTTTCCAACATGGTGTCAGAGCTAGGCTCCATTCCATCGTCATACTTCACGTTCTCCCCTTTTGCATTTTTAGGGTTTCTGCATTTTTAGGGTTTTAGCATTTTTCACATCATGATACGCCTCTCTTAGCCCACTTGTGCAGCACATATAGCATCCATAAATGCTGTGTTTTCAGCTCTGAATCAGCCACCTCTTCTCCGCCCTGTAGCTGTGCGTTTTGTTGTGTACATGCCCCGAAACGCCTGGAGGATTGGTGTTCCATTGGGTCAGGTACCTCATGTACTTGCTTGGAACATGTCTATTTTGGTATAGTCTCATGAACGGGGATTGTCCATGAAAATGCTGCATTGCATAGCATCTTTATGTTCTTGCCTGCAAATTGAATTTGCATGTTGTTTTCATGCCTACTTAACTAATGTGTAGTTTAGGGTAAGGGGACGCGCCCGTGAACTGTGTGTGTGAAACTGTCTGCTGACATGGTTATGTGGAATGTGTAAGTATTGTTCAAAACCTAGCCTTAGGAATCAGCATTAATTTATAAGTGAGCGTGTACACACTTCATTAAGTTTTGGGCGACGAAAACTCACTTATAAATTATGACCAGCTTGTGTTCGCACACACAGATGTCCCAAGTCGGACAAAGCTCAATGCCCACCACCCAAACCTTATCCCCTTAGCTCAAAGAGAGCAACTAGCCATGTGTCCATCCCAGCTTTCACCACAACACACTTATCCTCTTTGCCTAACACCTAGGGTAGACATCTCATCATCCTCTTTCTTCTAGAAGTTGGTGCCATCCTTCACGAGGCCTCTTGGCTGTATTTTTGCACTTTCTCTTTCCCAACTCCATATCCAAGCTTGTTAGTATGTTTTCCAAGCTTCCAAGAGTGTTTCAAGGTGGTATTCACTCTCCTACACACTCCCAATGACTGAAATTCAGCAAAACAGCTCTTATATTTGCTGTAATTTCTGGTCTTTTGGTTGAGAATCCTAATTTCTCAAGTTGAACCATAGGGAAAGCTTTCCCAGGATTCCCTTTATCCTCTTGAAGACTTTTGTCGTGAAGGATCGCAATAGATTGAAGGTTTCAACACTCCAGATGCTTCCATCGAGAAGACTTCGTTGTCATTAGCTCTACTTGCAATTGGTAAGCTTTAATGCTTAATTATGGAAGCTAGTAGCTAGAGAGAAAAGTAGGACTCCATGTTCACATACCCTATGTAGTGTTCTCTTGTCCTACATGCTCTCTTGCAGATTGTTTCTATCATGTGTTGGTGGAACAATAGACAGCAGATGGTAGGGAACATGGGCACTTGAGAGGGTAGTGTGACTTGCAAATCTTCACCGACAACCATATTGTTTACAATACTGTATTCATATGCATTGGTATGGAAATCTGGTCAGAAATGCCCATGACACTTGATTCTCCCAAGATCAATAAACATTATTTGAGGGAGGGACCGACCAGCCGGCTCATTGTGTATCTCTTGTCAATTCAGCAGATTACATCTTATATTATACTTGTTATCCATTAAATCTTGGTGTATTTAAGTGTATTAATTAGCATTGTGTTTAACCAAGCATTCCACACCGACCCATGGAGTTTCATTGGTATCAGAGTATACGGTTTTCTTTCACTTCCGTCGTGAAAGACAATCACCACGAACACTAGCTATCTCTACACTTAGAACATAACAATATGGACAGCCGTACAGTGAATGGTGAAGATGCCAACACAAGAGGCGGGGACAATGAAATGCATGCTTCCAATGCTTTACAGGAAGAGCAAGCTCATGTGGTGTATACCACAGAACAGGAACATGTGAAACAACCGTCCCGTAGTCCATAGCCTTAAGGGCTGAACTTACTCGTATGCAGGCTCTTCTTTATGCACAATAAGAAGAATTGAAGTTTTACCGCCACGATCCATTCGTACATGATCGTTTGAAGGCCAAGAAAGCTAAATCTTTTACGGATCATGCCATGGCAATGATAGCTTAAGAGTTGCACATGCAACCGAGGGATGTAGCACGTGCATTCTTGGCTCAAATCAAGGATGCCTATGCAAAAAAGGCAACCATCCCATATGTCTTGGTATCCCCACAGGTGGTTGAACAAGAGCATCTGTCCAAGGGGATGAATCCTCATGATATTAGAGAGAAACCATCACTGACTTCCCGCCATGCAGGTGTACCTTATGTAGCCCCGTGAAGGATGCAATGTTTATGATAGTGGTCAAAATGAACGTCAAATGCCATTGCCAACTAGAAATGTACATGCACAACACATGCAACATGGATTGCAATTTTCTGTTGGTGCAGGTATTTCGCGTATCTGTCATGCTTCTCATGTCCTCGAGTGTGCTCATGAGGGAGAAGTTATGGGTGAAAATGCACCAATGTGTATTGAGGGGGCAACTTTGCCTCACTTATAGTGCACATGTTTCTACGCCTAATGCATCCCCTTTTGTTTTCGAAATGATGCGAATCACACGGGATGTCCCAATGGACATACATGTGGGAAAACATGTTGAGATGTAGGCTAATGCATCAAAGTCTTGTGACTTCAAAGCCGAAGACAAATCTGTGAAGTTTGATACATATCATGGGAAATATGATGCATCAAAGGCATTTGATTTTATTGCCTGGTTTGATATTGCTTTTAGTGATGAGGATTTCACTCAAGAATCCATGATCCGGCATGTAAGCATGTTAATGAAAGGTACTACAGAGAAGCTCTCACCAAATCCTATTAGATCATGGAAAGACTTCAAGGAGAGGTTCTATGCCCACTTCTTGCCTACCAATGCATTAAATGAGATAACAATGAAATGGGATTGGGTAAAGCAGAATGAGGGAGAAACAATCAATTGAAAACTTTCTTGTGTCGCATTTGAATGGTTGTGAAGAAAGCCTTAGCACACACATTGATCCGCGCAAGGCTTACAAGACCAACAAGATCACCTTCATGTATAAGGGCAGAGAGCATGTGATTGATGTTGGTGAAAACGGTGATACTATACCCATTGTATCTCATGTATAAATTAAGAAAGTAATGAAAAAGAGTGTTTTTGCATACTTGATTTTTGTACAAGATCATGTTCAAGAAACTAAAATGCATGTAGACATTCTCAATAATGATCGGCTGAAATTCTTAAAAGAGTACAATGATTATTTTGCTGATGACTTTACCAAATGAGTTTTTTTTTTCCCAGGAAAAAGATCCTTCTGTTAGTTGAAGAAAAAATAGCCATAGAGGACTAGATACAACCACGAAGGGCTAAATATAGACTCGCCTCATTTAAGGGCAGGAATCACATGACCATAAGGGAAAAAGACGCTTCTACTCTGCCTCGCCGCTTTGTGAAGAGAAGGCTATCTCATATAGGTGGAGGGGGAGGAAAAACCACACAAGTGGTCTATAATGCCAAATAGGGTCACCGCCTCTATCAGTGAGGAAAAGAGACCTCAAGACCTAGCCCTCCCCCATCCTCCTCATAAGCCCTAACCACTCCAGCCTCTGTGGCCCAAGCAACAATGCCCCATGTAATGATCCAGGTCAATGACATGTCCATAACGAAGATGCGGAGAATCCGTTGCCAAATCTGTTGAGCCTTTGGGCAGTCCCAAAGGCAATGTCACTGAGACTCTTGGGGGTGGCCACGCCGCGGGCAAAAAGCTGCTGGCTGACCTCCAACTGCCAGCCATGTACCGACCGCCAAACTCCTATGTGCCATCAACCAAAGAAAGAGGGTGATCTTTCTAAGCCGAAAGCTGTCCCATAGTCTTCTAGAAATCGGAAAGGAAACGTTGTGAGAGGCCTTGAAACAAGCAATGTGTCATGTCTGGTAAACACGCTAAGGGATAACTGAGTCGATGTTGATGTTCCTATTGGCCCGAATTTCAGCCCGCATTCCAAGTCTTGGGGGCCCTTGGCCGCAGAGTACCAGATGGATCTTCACAAAGATGTGAGTCTGCAGTTTTAGCCTAGATTTTGAGGACAGATTTCCAGCCAGTCTACTTTGTGCTTGGGAGGACGTTACACTTGCCCTCAAATAGTTAGCTCTGGTTGCCTTAGAGGAGCGGCTACGACAGCCTTTGATCTGAAATCCCCTGATTCGGTTACCCAGTGGTCACATGCTAGGGGCCCGACCACATGTTTCTTGGGCGCCTTGAGCATGGGACCAGCTGGATCTCTTCGAGATTGGATCGCCCACAGGCAGACCCCCGAAGGTGTAGGAGAGAGGCTTGCCAAGGATCCGGGGTACAGATAGGCTCTCCTTCCAAGGCTCACCACTGGGAAGGAGGCCTCTAACAATCAGCTTGCTTAGCAGGGCGCGGCTTTGAATAGCCAGGTCGATGAGGCCTAGCCCCCCTTGTGATGTGGCTAAATAATCAGTGCCATGCCACCTTGGCCCTGGCTGGCCTCCATTCACTTCCGACCCATAAGAAATTCCAGATCAATCGCTGTACCTGGCCAATACATGCCCGAGAAAAGGCCCAACACGAAGTGATGTACCACATGGTGGCAAGAAGTACCTGGTTCGCCACCACCACCTTGCTTGCTAGGGAGAGCCTCGCCGAGCTCCAATATGGAAGCTTCTTTCGAATACTCAGAAGAAGTGGGGCGAGTTTGCAGCTTTGGAGAGATATCAATGCCAACCTGGCAACCAAGATATCGAACTGGAGTGCCCCTCCGGATCCACAGGAAATCCTCAACTAGTCGCCAAGTCGGGCAGGTGCTGAGCCTACCCAAAAACCACACGACTTGTGCCAATTGATCTGTGCTCCTGATGCGCAACTGAAAACCTCGATCGCTTCTGCAAATCTCTGTAGATTCCCCAAATCTCCTACAAGGAAAGCTGCTGTGTTGTCTGCAAACTCTGAGTCTAGCAGCTCCTACTGCGTGCGGAGGGGAAGACGCAATCCCTAAAGCCTGGTCTCCTGGGTGGAGAGAGAACCACTCATGGCCTCAGCAACGAATAGGAAGAGGTAAGGTGCCAAAGGACAACCCTATCGAACCAAGCGGGTGAGGGAGAATTTGTCGCCATGGGCTCCTTGAATGAGAACTTGGCTATGTGAGGCTGAGTAAAGTCCTGAGACTCCACCGAAGAGAAGGGGGAACCACCTCCCTCATATGCTACTTGACCCTCTCGCGTGCGTCCACCACCTGTGAAGATGCTGGGTGAGGAGGGATCGAAAAAAGTCTATGGCGATGGCTCTCACTGGGGGGTATTTGAAACAATAGCTCCATCCTGGCCACGCAACCTGCAAATACAGTCTCTCCTTCTATGGGGTCCAACTATCTCAAAGAAATCTCCTGTGACTCTGTCTCCTGCATGAGGCCTTGGCATGATACTTGTACTCCACCCTCCTCTCCTCTATGGATCTAATCTCCGTGCGAGCGGCAACAAGCTCACTCTCGATCCACTGGCTATCTGGGGATCTCTTCTGAAGCCGCTATAAAGAGGCAAGATCCTTCTCAAACTCCTCTCCTGCTCCCGGAAACTCTCTAATCGACTCTGGGTTGCCTTATGCAAGAAATTGTTGATCTCCCCTGAGCCCTCATCCAATGTGCATGCGGCAGAGCCAGAAAGAAAATCCAATCCCACCCATATCTCCTCTATCTTGCTACATATCTTGGGGTCCTAAATGAAGCTGTCTGAAATCCTCGAGCTCACATGCATGTCATGCCTCCACGGGTCCTCTAAGGAAAAATAACCACGGCGTGACTAGAAAAGGAAGTACCTGCCAAAATATCAATCATACCCCCTCCGCTACAAGCCCACTCATCAACATAAAATCTGTCAAGTCTAGAGAGGTTGGGGCCAGTGCTCCTCTACTGCCTCTATCATGTTAAAGTCACCGCCCAAGCACCAAAGTCAACCTAAGGGAGGGCCTGCTGTACTAAACTCCAGAAGAGGGCTCTACCTGTAGTAGCATTCGGAGCATAAATGTTGAGGAAGCCAACGCTATCCTCTCCAATAGTAATGATAATCCACTGTGCCCGCCCCAGGACAATGACTCCTGAGCTAGTCACTGCCGGCAGCAGCTGATCACTGACAGAAATACACACCCCTCCCTGCGTCCCTAAGGGGTCGAAGGATGGGGACCAGAAAGTATGACTTCCCCCCACCATGGCCCTCTAAAGCTCGCCTCATAGCACACCTCGTCTATGAAAGCACTAAGGCCCCCCTAACCCTGAATGTTCCATGAAACAATCCGCATATCAATCTCGGTGTGATGCGGCACTAACGGAACTGCCCTCCACTCGAAGAGTCCTGGACAAAGGTTCGGACGGAAAATAATCACAATCCGTGTGGGAACGAAGGCGCACTAGGTGGGCACTAATCTTGTCCTCCATGTGACGCCACTCTATACGAGCACGTGCATATGCATGCTCCAAACTCCATTGATCACAATAGAGGTATCTATAAGAGGGAAGCACCTCCAGACTGGCATGTCCATAACGAAGATGTGGAGAATCTGCTGAGCCTTCGGGCAATCCCAAAGGCAATGTCACTGAGACTCTTGGGGGTGGCCACACTGCGGGCAAGCTGCCGACCTCCAACTGCCAGCCAAGTACCGACTGCCAAACTCCTATGTGCCATCAAACAAAGAAAGAGGGTGATCTGGAAAAGGATTGAGGAGGTGTAAAATCTTCTTCACATGAACCCTGACGCTCGAAAGTCGGTAGCGCGACCTGCCACCCCCCCCTCCCCCCCAGGCCTGTGGTTCTGCTTGCATCTCCCCCCCCCCTCCCTCTCTCTTCTATTCTAGCTTCTGTTCGCTTGCCCTTCCCTCCCCCTCTCCGTGTGCGCCCCCACACCCCCCACCCTTAGCCCGCTCCCTTGCCCTTCGCCGCCTTTTTATGTTTCTTTTCTTTCTTTCTTTCTTTCTTTCTTTCTTTCTTTTTCTTTTTCCTTTTTTTTCTTTTCTTTTCTTTTTTCCTTTTTCTTTCTTTATTTTTCTTTCTTCTTTTCTTTTCTTCTCTTTCTTTCTTTCTTTCTTTCCTTCTTCCTCTTCTTCTTCTTCTTTCTTTTCTTTTTCTTTTCTTTTCCTTTCTACGCCCTCCACCCCTCCCTTTCCTCTCTTCTCCGCCATCTCTAGCCCGTCCTTGTTCCTCCGGCAACGCCCTCAGGTTGTGGGTATTTCTTCATTGTCTCGGCAAGTTTCAGCCTCTTTTGGTCTTCGCCCCCAGGAGAACTCCATGGCAGCCGCTCCGTCCCCCCCCATCCAGGCCACCGTTACCTGCCTTTCATTTTCCGAAGCGGACCTGCACCTTCTCGCTACTTATAATTTGCTAGTACATTGAATAGTTTGGCTAGTTGTTACCAAATGAGTTACCAGCTGTACGATCGGAAGATCATCACATTGATCTTTTGCCAGGTAGCTCTGCCAAGCTCTTCCCCATATTGTTTGCCCGTCTTCTTGGTTCAAAAGAAGGATGGATCTTTTCGTATGTGTGTGGATTATAGAGATTTGAATAAGCTCACTCTCAAGAATCAGTTTCCAATTCCACGCATAGACAACATCCTTGACAAGCTGGATGGATCAGCATGTTTTAACCAAATTGATCTCAAGAGTGGGTATCATCAAGTGTGCGTGGTGCCTCAGGATGTACATAAAACTGCTTTTAGGGACATCATTTGGAGCTTTATGAGTATCTTGTTGTGCCTTTTGGTCTTACGAATGCCCGATTACATGTGATAGACTAATGGATCACATATTCCATGGGTGCAGGAAATTTACAGGTGTCTTCTTTGAAGACATCCTAGTCTGCTCAAAGATTGAAGAAGAGCATAGAGCTCATTTGGCTGTTGTTTTTAAAGAACTCTGTAAGCATAAAATCTTCATGAATGCAAAGAAGAGTGAGTTCTTCTTATCAGAGATACACTATATTGGACATACTGTGTCCAAAGATGGAGTGCGGATGGATCCTCCAAAGATTGATACGATTCGGAATTAGCCTAAATTGAGATCGGTGCAAGAGATCCGTAGTTTTCTTGGATTATGCTCTTACTACTTTAGGTTCATTTGGCACTTTGCATAGATTGCTTCTCCTTTGCATGACTTGACAAAGAAGAAGGCTATATTCAAATGGACTGATGTAGAGAGAGATGCATTCCTTAAATTGAAAGATGCAACTATACATGGTCCAGTGTTGATTATTCTGGATTTGCAAAAGCCTTCAAGTGTCGAATGTGATGCATATGGGAATTCAATAGGAGCTGTCCTTAACCAAGAGGAACATGCTGTGGCCTATGAGAGCCGTAGATTGCACGATGCAAAGCTCTCTCTTGGCATTTATGAGAAGGAGCTCTTGGTTGTAATTCATGCACTAACCATATGGGAACATTACCTCCTTGCGGCTGATTTAAGATCACCAAACTTTGAGGTATTTTCTTACCCAAACTAAATTGTCAGAGAAGCATATAAGAATGGCCAATTTCCTCTCTATGTTTCATTTTCAGATCTTGCACACCCTAGGAAAGAAGAATGTAGTGGCGGATGCATGGTCACAAAAGCCATATGTAGCAACTATCTTGGTTGCCTCTCATGGAAACTTGTCTGCCATGTGTGATTTGTATCATACGGATGCTGATTTTGCTACTATTTGGACTGATTTGATGGTTGGTCATACACATGCCTTATATGTGATCAAGAGGTTTATCTTATGACAGATAATTGCGTATGTGTGGCATTTGACACGAGGCAAAATGTTTCGGATGAGTGCCATGCTCCTCCATATGCTGGTCATAGAGGCATGATGCCTACTACGCACATGATTGAGGGGTGTTTCTTTTGGCCAGGTATGCGGAAGGACATAGAGGCACATGTACGTGCATGTATCACTTGTCAGAAGGTGAAATTTGATAGGCAAAAGACACCAAGTTTGCTTCATCCATTGGCTATACCCATGTAGCAATGGAAAAGTATTATAATGGATTTCATTATGGACTTGCCACCACGAACCCAATAGGATAATGATGCTATTTGGACAATTGTGGATAGGTTTAGCGAGCAAGCTCACTTCTTGCCAGTTAAGAAGACTATCAAAGCTGAGCATATGGTTAAAATATATCTTGCACAAGTGGTCAAGCATCATGGAATGCCGAAGTCCATTGTAGAGGATAAAGATCCCAAGACTACAAGTCTCTTTTGGCGGGCCTTTTTTCATAATATGGGCACCAAATTGGACTTCTCATCAGCTTATCACCCTCAAACGAATGGACAAAGTCAGGCTGCAAATTCAGCTATGTTGGATCTCTTGAAATGTTGTGTGGTGGATCAAAAGTCTTCTTAGGAGAAGTAGTGACCACTTGTGGAATTTGGCATTTGCATACAACACAATACATGCACATTGCATCTACAGGAAAGGCCCCGTTTGAGATTGTTTATGGTAAGTAGGTTTGGCCACCCATCCTTTGCACAAAGGATGAGATATTTGTAGGTGATGTGTAAGAGACTTGGATACGTCTTTGCTCAAGTGTGGCCAGCCACAAGACAAACATAAAAAGGCTGCCGATAAGCACACCAGGCAATTGGATGTCTAGAGAATGATTGGGTATTGCTGAAATTCGAGAAAGCAAGACTTATAAAGAGGCCTGGCAAAGAGGGTGTATACCCTAAGCTTGCAACCAGGTACTAATGGGCCTTTTCGAGTGATCGAGAAGATCAATGAAGTGGCTTTCAAGTTGGCATTGCCTAGTCATTGGCATATACACAATGCTTTTTATGTGAGTCTTCTTCGCAAGTATGTAGGGCTGGAGCCCATTGATAATCCACCACAAGTGGATGAGCTTGAGGAGATTTTGCAGCCAGAACATATTGTGTATCACAAGGAACGCAAGCTTGCTACTGCAGGCAAAAATGTCACACGTTGTTCAAGAACTATCTTCCCATTGATGCTAAATGGGTAAATGAAGAGTTCCTTAGAGATTTCCCATACTTGCTTCAGATGTACTTACATGCTTTTCAATTGCGCACAGTTGTTAGAAGCCGGGTGGATGTTACCATTTGGCCATCTAACTGGTCCACCCATGCTTTCTCATTATGTATATACATTGGACTGGCGTCCATGGTAGTTGCATATGCCGGGGATTGATGCCACTCATGTGATACCGTGGACTTGGCTTTCCATTGGGACTTGTGCTTGTGTGTACATGCCTGGAGGATTGGTGTTCCATTGTTTCTGGTACCTCACGTACTTACCTAGAACATGTCTATTTTGGTATAGTCTCATAATGGAGATTGTCCATATCAATGTTGCATTCAATAGCATCTCTATGTGCTTGCTTGGAAATTGAATTTGCATATTGTTTTCATGCCTCCTTGACTAATGTGTAGTTTAGGATAAGGGGACACCTGCTCGTTAACCATGCGTGTGAATCTGTCTGCTAACATAGTTATGTGGCATGTGACACGTTGGTAAGTATTAGTCAAAACCTAGCCTTAAAAACTAGCATTAATTTATGAGTTAGTGTGTACACACTTCATTAAGTTTTGGGCGACCAAAACTGACTTCTAAATTATGACCAGCCCTGTATTCGCACACACTGATGTCCTGAGGCGGACAAAGCTCAATACCCACCGCCAAAACCTTATCCCCTTTGTTTAAAGAGAGCAACTAGCCATGTGTCAATCCCAGCTTGCACCACAAGTCACTTGTCCTCTCTGCCTAACACCCAGGGTGGACATCTCATCATCTCTCTTCCTTCTCTCTCTAGAAGTTGGTGCCCTTCTTCATGAGGCCTTTTGATTGTATTTTCTGTAGTTTCTCCTTCCCAACTCCATATCCAAGCTTGCTAGTGTGTTTTCCAAGCTTCCAAGAGTGTTTCAAGGTGGTATTCACTCTCCTACATACTCCCAATGAGTGAAATTCAGCAAAACAACTCTTATATTTGCTAAAATTTCTAGTCTTCTGGCTGAAAATCCTAATTTCAGCCTTCCTTTCTCAAGTTGAACCATAGAGCAAGCTTTCCTAGGGTTCCCTTCATCCTCTTTTTGAAGACTTTTGTCACGAAGGATCGCGACAAATTTAAGATTTTAACACTCCAGACGCTTCCATCGCGAAGACTTCTACTGTCATCGACTCTACTCACAATTGGTAAGCTTTAGTGCTCAATTAAGAAAGCAAGTAGCAAGAGGGAAAAGTAGGACTCCATGTTCACATACCCTGTCTAGTGTTCTCTTGTCCTACTTTCTACCATGTGTTGGTGGAACAATAGAGAACAGATGGTAGGGAACATGGACACTTGAGACGGTAGTGTGAGTTGCAAATCTTCACCGACAACCATATAGTTTGCAATAATGTATTCATATGCATTAGTATGGAAATCTCGTCAGAAATGCCCATGACACTACGTACTTGATTCTGCCAAGATCGATAAACATTATTTGAAGGAGGGACCGGCTGATGCTCATTGTTTGAGAAAATAGCATAACTAGGTCTCGTCTCTGTAATGACGTGATGAAGTCGGAGGTTGATTGCTTCTTTTTTGTTTGGGTCTCACCATCTTCGTTCCGAGGGGGGGTGTTGGAATAATCAGACTCTTAGTAAGAGATTAAAGATAAGGGCACCCTAGTGCCTATAAAAGCAAGGTCTTGGGTTATATTTCATTCTTGCCAGAGTAATGAGTATCACTTGCTTCTTGCAATCTTGCTTCCCAGAGCTGAGCGGATATGCAGATTGTGCCGCGAGGAGGTGGAGACTGAGGATCACTTTGTATGTAGATGTAGAGCCCACCAAGGGGTCAGAGATAGATATGCAGGATTGTTTGAGGAGCACTCTTCACTACATCAGTTGATGGAGGCCTCGGACCAGGGACAGCTTAGCAGACTACTACTAGAGCTTCATAGTTCTCGAGAGAGACTCCTCCAGACACCCGCTCCCACTAGGGGTGGGAGACAGTCCCAGCTCACAGATTTCTTCCAAAGAGCTATGCCAGTGCCAGCTGATGTACCACGTGGGGTGACCGCACAGAGAGCAGAGGAATTGAGAGCCAGGAGGAGACCTAGACAGACTGGACATAGAGCACCCCGACTCCGTCACCGAGAGATAGCAGCTATCCGAATGAGACACCAAGTGGAGACACAGGAGAGGCTAGCTCGCTTTCATTCAGACTCAGGGTACATGTTCACGCCATTCATAGCCTCAGCATCGGCGATGTGTGATATCTTATATTCCTCTTATGGCACTGGATGGAGTTAGACATAGTTCTGCATAGTATGCTTGTACTACCCCTTCAGCATATAGAGATGCATCTTGCCTTAGCACTCCATCCACATCCCCACCCCCCTTTATATTGTTTGTATATGGGCTCCACCGCTCCATGATGATTCACAGTTGTATCCAGACACATGCACACTTTTTCTTTTCTTTCTTTTCTTCCGATGACCGGAAGAACACAGTTGTATTATTTTTTGTCTCATAGGCTGACTTTGGCCTCTCATAGACGTTAATATATCTTTCTTTCTTTCTTTCGTTCTTTCTCTCTCCACTGACAGAGATACACATGGCAGTATGGAACTGTAATGGTTCACTATGGGTGTAGCCTGGACGACTGGAGCATGTTATGGTCAGAAAAGACATCATACTTCTAACAGAGACACATCAGAGCCCAGAGAGAGGGCTACCTCGAGTAGAGGGATTCCAGTGGGAGTCAGCATACAGAAGGACCACACGCCAAGATACCTCGAGAGGGTCGGGGGGAGTAGCAGTTCTATTCAGACGGGAGCTACAGGGGAGACTACATTATGGGGTCTTTAGAGGCATCACAACTTGTCACCTCATTCTCCATCCCACCTCGTCCTATTGGGGCAGATCATACATACTTGGCATTTTCACTAGCCGGATCACCAGTATCACCAGCCCCCCACATACCGACGCCACACACTACCATCTACTTCACACATGACATGGCAGACATATACACTGGCAGAGTAGAGGATGGGCTCCTACTCATGGATCCCCTGGCACCTATGGATACCATTACAGCCCAGCTGGCATCACTCCTACACACGGCTGCATTACAGAGCTTCCCACATCGTGTCCACTCAGGAGAGCCTGTGAGATCTCGGACTATGCCCTAGAACAGATGGTACGATGACGAGTGCAGAGCCCTATACTCACGGCTCCGCATACAGAGAGCCTTGGGAGCCATCACAGAGCAGGAGTCGAGGAGAGAGATGAGGAGACTTACTCGCCGGAAAAGGCGGGCCTTCGCAGAGATACAGGAGCTAGAGATCTTCCATTTCTTCATGAGTAGAGATAGCCCTATCTCATGGTGGCACTTTAGAGAGCCCCAGACACCGCATCCATTGCAGACCCATAGACATGGCACACATATGCAGAGGGCCTATACCACGCCCCACAGTAGCCACCTATACCTCAGCCACAGAAGCCTCGGCCTACCACAGCTAGCTTCTTTACCCACTCGATGGTAAAGGAAGCTATCCACCGCCTACAGCATGGACGGGCCACCGACCATATGGGCCTACAGGGTGAGCATCTCATATATGCAGTAGAATCTTTGGCTCCTTTTCTTGCAGACCTATTTAACAGGGCACTAGCAAAGGGTTTGCGTGCGGAGTGGACGATGCACACCATTGTGCCGATCCACAAAACAGGGGATATGCTTGATCCGAGCAACTACAGGACGGTTATGGTTGGCCACGTGTTGGCCAAACTCTATGGTGCAGTGTTGGAGCAATAGCTTAGCTTATATGCTGAGCCAGCAGGTTTACGCTCATCAGGGCAAGCAAGCTTCAAGAGAGCTTTCTCTACCACTGACCATGTATTCACTTTGAGATGTATGATTGATCAGGCCAGAGCGAGGAAGTGAAAGCTCTATTGCTGCTTTGTGGATTTCCGCAAGGCATTTGACACAGTACCACGAGAAAGGCTCTTTCAGCGCCTGCAGTCTCTTGGCATACCAGCAGATATGACATGGGGCATCTATGCATTATATGAGCAAGTTTTTGGGTGAGTCAGATGCCCACGAGGTATGTCAGAGACTATTGCTAGCACCATTGGTGTGAAGCAAGGATGCCCACTTTCCCCCACGCTATTTGGGTTATACATTGATGAGGTGGCTGACTTCATTACACGGGGAGGCGGAGATGGAGTTGATCTAGCAGGTACCTCAGTACACATTATGCTTTATGCTGATGATATTGTATTAGTGTCTGAGTCTCCAGGAGGTCTACAACAGCATCTACATGCACTCGATGATTTCTGCACACTGAGGGGTCTTACTATGAACCTTGGGAAAACCAAGGTTATGGTCTTTCATACATCGAGACAAGGCAGGAGTCAGCTGACATTCACTCTCACAGGAAGCCAGGTGGAGGTGGTGACATCATACGTGTACCTAGGGGTTACCTTCTTTGCAGCAGCCACGCGCTTCACCATGGGTTCAGCAGCCAGAGCTAGATTGACACGGGGATATGTAGCATTGGCTATGCTAGAGAGATAGTGCCACCAGGCGCATGTTCAGGAGCCCCGGACGGAGTGGCTATTTGACACATTAGTCACACCGGCACTGATTTATGGAGTAGCGGTATGGGCAGGCCTTGCTACCCATTGGTGGACCCAGATACAGAGACCACAGGCCCTCGTGATGGCACGCATGATACGCAGCAAACCGTCAGTACCTCATGACATTATCCGAGCAGAGTTTGCTGTGCCTCCTATGATGGTAGAGGCCATATTCCAGACTATATGCCTGCTAGACAGATTCAGAGAGATGCAACAGGACAGATTGTCATACAAAGCTTTTGAGGCATCTAGACAGCTGGCTGAGGCAGGAGACAGAGGATCATGGTATGCACAGGTCACACATTGGTTCTCACAGCATGGCCTAGACATGGATCATCTACCACCATTCCAGTATGACAGGGATGCACCACATATCCGTCTCTCTCATAGTGAGAGGAACAAAGTATTGAGATAGGACCTATGGCAGCTCTATACACGAGAGACATGGATATCGCCTACACAGCCTCTTCCACCGAAGATGCTATACTACAGAGATCACTTTATGAGTATCACTGATGATGGATTTATAGAGAGGCCTAGATACATGGAGGGATTTTTACCACACGGCTCCCGAGTAGCTATTGGTCAGCTTAGAGTCTCATCACATCAATTGGAGATCGAGACTGGCAGAGTAGCACGGATCCCCCGAGAGGAGAGGGTATGCAGATTGTGCAGAGAGGAGGTGGAGAGTGAGGAGCATTATGTATGCAGATGCAGAGCATAAACAGCCATCAAAGAGAGATATCCCATTTTATTCAGAGAGCCACATTCCCTACGCCAGATCTTTGAGGTAGCAGACCAGCGCATACTGGGGAGATTCATTCTAGACATACAGCGTCACAGAGAGACATCATTACAGGCTCAGACAGCTCCAGAGGGGAGACGACAGACACAGATTACTACATTTTTTCAGAGATCCACCCCACTCCCAGCCCCTACATAGCAGGGAATTACTCTCCACAAAGCAGAGACACTCAGAGCCCGCAGGAGACAGAGGACACCTGGCTTTCGGACACCACGCCTATACCAGAGATGATAGGGATTAGAGCTCAGTTTCACAGAGAGGGTGCGGAGCGACTGGCTCGCTTCAGAGCAGACCCAGGCATGTTCTTCAGGGAGCCGTGGACACCCCCTTCATTGATGTATACCATTTTATACCCCCAGTATGGTACAGGATGGAGCTAGCTAGGTTGCATATCATGATTGTATACTCCATGCATATAGCTTTGCATTCTCCTAGTAGTAGAGCTCCATCCCCTCCCAGATTCAGCTTTTTAGTTCACTACTTTTTCATTTTGTTGGGATGAAAGAGGACACCCCACACAGGTACACTGATTTGTCTCATAGGCTGAGTTCGGTCTTTTGGAAGACGTACCAGCTCATCAGGGAGATTCTCTATGTATACCTTGGGGTCACATTTACCAGCTCATCAGGGAGATTCTCTATGGCACAGGCAGCCAGAGACAGAGTGACACGAGGGTACGCAGCACTAGCAATTTTGGAGCGCCAGTGTCACCAGGCACACTTCTAGGAGCCCCGTACTAAGGGGTGGCTATTTGATACACTAGTTACTCCAGCATTGATGTATGCAGCAGCAGTATGGGCACCAGGTTTGGGTACATCCTCATGGACACAGATAGAGCGCCCTCAGATTTTGATGCTCTCACGGATGATCCGCAGCAAACCTTCAGTACCACATGATATCCTTTGAGCAGAGTTTGCTGTACCACCTATGTTAGTAGAGGCCATGTTCCAGACTATATCTTTTATACACAGGATGCGGGAGCTCCCACTAAATCAAATATCTCGGGCTGCTTTTGAGGCATCCAAACAGCTTGCTGAGGAGGGACATACCTGGTCATGGTACTCCCAGGTGGTACAGTGGATATCATCACACAGGATTGATATTGACAGATTACCACCCTTACCGTATGACCTAGCTGCACCACACAGACGCCTCTCTCAGAAAGAGAGGAACAGACTCATGAGACATGACATTTGGCAGGGCCACATACAGGAGACTTGGCTATCTCCAGTCAGCCACTCCCGACGAAGATGCTCTACTACAGAGACCACTTCTTGAGCACCTCCACGGACGGCTTCATCCAACGACCACGATACTTGGAGGTCCACTTATCACATGGAGCCAGAGTAGCCATTGGGCGACTAAGGGTCTCATCACACCAACTAGAGATCGAGACTGGGAGAGCAGCACACATCCCTCGAGCAGAGCGCATTTGTAGATTATGCTATACAGGGGGTAGAGATAGAGGAGCATTTTGTTTGCCACTGTGGTGCTTTGCAGGAGATCAGGGCATGCTATCCTGAGGTTTTTAGAGGGACCACATCACTTAGACAGATCTGGGAGAGATCGGCACCAGAGACAGCTAGGCAGACTACTACTAGCACTACAGAGACACAGGGAGATATTACTTCAGACACCCGCACATCATAGCGGAGGAAGACAGTCCCAGTTGACTGACTTCTTCCAGAGATTGGCACCAGTAGCCCAGCCACACACATTGGGAGTGACATCTCAGCGAGCGGAGGAGATTCGAGCTAGGCGACGACCCAGACTAGCCGGCTACCAGACACCACGGCTACACCACAGAGAGATCACGGCCATCCGGTCTCGACACCAGCAGGAGGTCCAGGAGCAGCTGGCACATTTTTGCTCTGATCCAGGACGCATGTTCCAGACATTTACGGCATCCTTAGATCGGATGTATGACATATTGTACCCAGTCCATGGGACTAGATGGAGTTAGGAGTAGATAACATTATCATACTTGTATCACCCCTTCAGCATATAGAGATGCATCAGAGGCCCTAGTACTCCATCCACACCCTCTCGTTTGTACACCACTATTGAGTCCCCTATGGTCGTGTTGTCATACTTGTACATTTTATTCTCACTCCACATTTTCCTCTTGATGACTGGAGGAACATCATTGTACTACTTGTTTGTCTCATAGACCAATTTTGGCCTTTTGCAGACGTTAATATATCTTTCTTTCTTTCTTTCTTTCTCTCTCTCTCTCTCTCCACCATCAAATCGGTTCTGGCCGAGGCGGGTATCGTCATTAGCTGATCATAGCATATCTCACTCTACACAGGATCATCTCTTGATCACATGTACTGTCAAATGTTTTCATTTTACTTTTTCTTGTAGTTTTCCATGGCTCAGTATATCCATGGTACCATTGTATTACTTGGCCCTTGGGATCTTCCATAGACTTTCTTTCTTTCTTTCATATTCATGTCTATGCTTCCACACACCATGGCTTGATCTCTCCACCTCTCCTTCCACTCTCACTCCCTCCCTCCTGGATTAGTGTTAGTTTCTTTTTTGTTACATTGTCTTTTTTTCTATGATGAGATTTCATGGACACATCATACACCTTTTGTCTCATAGACCCGTTGGGTCTTGCAAGACGTTAATATATCTTCTCCTTCTTCAGCGTAAACTTTTAGCCCCTCTCATCTGGACCAACTACAATGCCTACTCCTTCACGTTTTGTACACAAAGTCCTTCGCAACCTCTTATTGGTACATCTAGTTAGCCACCATGATATTCATAATTTTCTTCTTCAAGTAGTCAAAGATCCTCTTGGCCACTGTGTCCACGTCCATGCAGTCCCGCTTTTGCTCTCTCTCTCTCTCTCTCTCTCTCTCTCTCTCTCTCTCTCTCTCTCTCTCTCTCTTTTTCGTGAAATGGTGTTTTATATTATATGTAAAAATGTACATCAGCCACATGGCTCACACAGAACCTATGGCCCCAAAAAAAACCCCCACAAAAGATCCTCTAAAGGATCATGACCATGCAAACCTGTACACTAATAAGAAAGCCTCCTAGCCAAATAAGCATCCCAGATAAAAGCATCAAAGATGAGCCAGCCGAGCCGCCGTAGACCATAACGAAATAACATCTGCATCCAGTAGCTGAGCTGAGAGAAGAGAAGAAAACTGCCAAAGCAGCAAACCGCAGATACGTAGAATGTGCCCATGTATTCCAGACAAGGAATCAAAGATGAACCCATTCTGTGTAGTCCAAATATGCCAAAGTCCTGTCCATCTAAGGAAATGGAATATCACAAGGTGACTGTCCGAATGACTTAAGGACAAATCCCAAATATCCACTGATGAGCCGAAACAGTAGACCTCTCTACTGCCTCCCAAACGCGAGAGACAAAAGACCAAATCTAACGGGCCGCTGGACAACTCATGAACAGATGCATAACTGTTTCAGTGCATGTCGTGCATAAGAAGCAAGAGGCCAATGTAATTTTACGACGGCTGAGCTGATCCCGTGTAGGTAACCCTCCCACCAACATCCTCCAAATGAAAACCTATGGTAAGGGAGTTTAGACTGCCAACCACGCATAAGAGTTTTCTGCCACCATGATTTAGACTTGTGCAATCCCCACACCTTATTGGCCTTGGCTGAAACCCAATCTTTCTCTGATACGAGCTTATGATAGACCTGGTTAGCTAAAAGTGATATCAAGTCACCAGATTTACATAGTGCCCAATCAAGCCAAGACTGATCTGCAGATGACCGAGGCAATGGAGTAAAAGGCTCAACTGCATGCATGATGTCAACCCATAGTGGCTGAAATGTCCGAGGAACCCTAAAGTGCTGCCGAATACGACGAAGCGAATATGGCCTGTCACGACCAGGTATCACAGCATCTCGGATTCTAACCAAGCCTAACCTGACCATGCGGTTGAGTCATATGCATGAAGCATCTCTGTCTGGCCAAACAATGACACGCGACTCCACAAATGTTTCGAACTGCAAAGAGTTCAAAAGTAGTCTTTCATGACCAGGATCCCACCGAGCCAATAGTAGAACTTCATGCCAAGAAAGGAGAATATGCGATAAAATGTGAGATGAGCGAATACGGACAGGATGAGCCGCATTCACAATGTCCCACCATGAAGCCTGCACACGTGTCCGTCCATGTGACAATCCCTCCAACTCAATCAAGTCACGAGCCATGAATACCCAAGGCTGCTCCTGCAAACACATATCCTGAAAAAGCGCCCACCTACGCGCCACCATATGCAAGCGGACATCCAGTAAAGCAGCCCCACCCATTCTTTTGGGCGTCGTAATGTGATTCCAAGCTATCCATGTTTGACCCATAATATTTCCTTGCCTCTTCCACAGCATAAACCGAATGGGAGCAACTAAATGGAGAAGAGATTTGTGCGTCCAAGGTAGCAAAGGTAAAAAATAGGAAATCATGCTAAGCATAATAACCTGAGCTACCTTAACTCTCACGTGCATAGGCCACCCTTGAGCTTTCCAATACACAAATTTATCCGAGATCCGAGCAGAAATCCAAGCAAGAAGCGCTTGGGGGTCCACATCCACACCCACCGGAAACCCAAGATGACGAACAATGTCTCCTGTATGCACCACACGGCCTTGCCACCCTAATGCCTCAAGCTCTCTCTCTCTCTCTCTCTCTCTCTCTCTCTCTCTCTCTCTCTCTCATTCCATGATTCCGTTACTCATGGATTCATTGTAACTTTTGGTCTCATAGACCCTTGCGATCTTTTGCAGATGATCATATATCTGTCTCTCTCTGGCTCTCTCTCCAGGGAGAGCACCTTATATATGCAGCAGAGACTGTGTCACCTTTCATTGCATGGCTCTTTAATAGAGCTCTAGCAGAGGGTTTGCCTGAGACATGGACTATGCATACTGTAGCGCCTTTACATAAGGCTGGGTACCATATGGACCCAGCCAACTACAGGACTATCATGGTTGGTCATACATTGGCCAAATTATATGGGGCAGTATTGGAGGTAGAGCTTAGTCACTATGCAGAGCTGGACAGGCAGGTTTTCGGCGAGGCTTCTCAACCATTGACTATGTCTTCACTCTCAGGATACTCATTGAGCAGGCCAAGAGCTGGGGCAGGTGCTTACATTGCTGCTTTGTGGATTTCCGCAAAGCGTTCGATACGGTTCCTCGAGAGTGGCTCTTTCAGAGACTCATGACATTGGGAGTACCTATAGAGATGATGTGGGGAATTTATGCTCTTTATGAGCGTGTGGCAGCCAGGGTCAAATGCCCAGGAGGTATGTCTGCAGACTTTGCTAGCACCATTGGTGTGAAGCAAGGATGCCCACTATCTCCCACCCTCTTTGGGCTATACATCGACGAGGTAGCAGACTATATTCAGTGAGGAGGTGGAGTCGGCGGGCAGGTCTCGGACACACAGGTACATATTATTCTATATGCTAATGACATTATCTTGATTTCACAGACATAGGAGGGACTACAGCAGCATCTAGGGGCTCTAGAGCTTTTCTGCAGAGACAGTGGCCTCACAGCAGTGAACCTTGGGAAAACCTAGGTAATGATCTTCCATACATCGCCAGCGATGAGGAGGAGATCTGTTTTTATGTTTGGGGGCAGCCAAGTAGAGGTCTCTACATCTTATGTATATTTGGGGATTACATTCACCAACACAGCCGGGCGATTCTCTATGACGCAGGCAGCCCATGATCGACTCACCCGAGACTATGCAGCCTTGGGTGTGCTAGAGAGACACAGCCATCAGGCACATTTCTAGGAGCCCCGTACAAAAGGGTGGCTTTTTGACACTTTAGTCACCCCAACCCTGATGTACGCAGCCCCAGTTTGGACACCAGGCTTGGCAGCCTCCACATGGAGCCAGATAGAGCGCCCACAGGTCATGCTGCTATCCCGGATGGTTTGTAGGAAGCCATCCGTTCCCCATGACATTGTGAGAGCAGAGTTTGCTGCACCACCGATGCTAGTGGAGGCACTCTTTCAGACAGTATGTTTCTTGCACAGACTCAGTGACATGCCGGTGGACCAACTCTCGCACATTGCTTTTGAGGCATCCAGGCAGCTTGTAGAGTCAGGGGACATCCGCTCATGGTATACACAGGTAGTTCAATGGCTCCAGAGTTTTGGGTATGATATGGACCGATTACCACCTACCCAGTATGATCTACATGCCCCACACCTCTCCCTCTCACACTGAGAGGAATAGAGACATCAGGCAGGAGCTGATTCAGAGACATATCAGTGACACCATCACAGCCTCTCCGTACGAAGATGGCATACTGCAGAGATCATTCCTTGATGCTGACTTATGATGTTTTCATTCAGAGACTGCACTACATGCATCTATATCTTCCACATGCTCTGAGTAGTGATTGGACAGCTCCAAGTTTCATCACACCCCTTGGAGATTGAGGCTAGACGAGCAGCCCGCATCCCGCAGGAGGAGAGATTATGCAGAGAGGATGTGGAGAGAGTATGCAGATGTCCATATTATGATGGGATCAAAGCCACCTACCCTACTCTCTTCAGAGGAGCAGACACATCTTTTCAGTCCATAGACCAACGAGTACTTGGGCGCTTCTTACTAGAGATATTCTGACACAGAGAACAGTTACTCCAGTCAAGAGAGAGGAGAGGCCAGATCCGACAGACTCAGCTGACTGATTTCTTCCAGAGGACAGCCACCACAGTGATGGGCCGAGGGGTCACTTTGAGCAGAGGAGATTCGAGCATTGCGGCGTCCATGAGCGCCCGGATACCGACCTTCCCACAGACATCGACATATGATCAGGGACATTTTGTTTTGTTGCCGAGCTCTTTCCTCAGTATTGATAGCCACCTTGACTTCTCTATAAGCCACTGCTCAAGATGGTTGCCGGATATTTCATGTGGTTTCCACATTTCCATACTTTCCCTTCACACCAATACTTTATTGCCTTTAACCTTAATATCCACCATAAGAGGCGATTCCCTGCCTGGAGAAAATCATGAATCTGTTCGCGCACGGGGCAGCTCCCTGCGATCGTGCAGACCAAGGAAGAGGCCGCGAGGCTGACAACTATAGAAGCCAAGAGCTGGAGTTGCATGGTCTTCTTGGGAAAACTCCAACTCAAGGTGATCAGGTTCCATTGGTGTTTCTATTTGGGTTGCATCGTCGAGATTGGCTGCATGTACGTAGATCTATATGCTTGGGCCGTGGCCTCGGTCAGGGATACCGGAAGGGCTGCCATGGAGTCCTCCTGAAGGGGTAAGGACCAAAGAAGCCGACTCGTGCCAAAAGGAAAACGAATACCTGTGCTGAGAAAATAGGAATGACAGGCAGAAGAGAAGGCAAGGGCTGAGGGAGAGGCAAGCGGAGGAGAAGCTTGAAACGGTGAGGGGCACGAAGGAGAGGAGGGGCAGTGATGGAGAGGAGGGCAAAGCAGGTGGAGGAAGCGGGCGGAGTGCCGAAGTGGGCAAAGGAGGCGGAGGGGTGCGAAGGAGGAGGAAGGGCACAGGAAAGAAGAGGGAAAGGGGGCACCAAAGGAGGATAAAGGAGGGGGGAGCACAAAGGCGGGACAATTCCCTGCTAAATCCATTGGGTGTAGGAATGGTTCAAAAGTCCATACACCATGTGCATGTGTTGGGGATTTGCAGACTTGAAAGCAAGGGCTTTGGAGTACTGAAGATCTGGCACCAACACTTGTTTAACCTTGCTTTCATTTTTCCAGTTGTAGTTGGGCAAATTGGTAATCCCGGATCACCCCAAACTCGTAAAAGCAAATTCTCCTTTTTGGTAATAAAATATCTTAAATAGGGGAGGGGAAGGGAGGGGGTTGGGGGAGGGAAGGGGACCAGCCCATCTTCGGCCCCCAACATGGTGTTCTTGGTCTTGGTGTTCGGTTATCTTGTTGGTGGTTAAGTAATCTGAGCACTATGCTCCTCGACCCTTTTTATAAAACAAGTGTGAACAGAATTAATAAAGCCACCCTCCAAGAGAGTAGGCAGCCCACAATTGTGTAGGGTAGTGGCTTGCGTGGCGTGGGGTGGGGTGGGGTGGGGTGGTCAGCCCATCTTCGGCCACATGGTGTTCTTGGTCTTGGTGTCCGGTAGCTAACTCAGTTTTGGTTATTTGTGAATTTAATCTTGTTAGTGGTTAAGTAATCTGAGATCTGTGCTGCTCGTTACACTCTTCTTATAAAACAAGCGTGAGCAGGATTAATAAGGCCACTCTCCATTTGAGTGGGCAGCCCACATTTGTGCAGGGCTGCCCACCACTTCTCGACGTGAGCATGCAAGGTTGGTGGGCTGTTTTGGAAGAGTTGATCAGCCCTATATGGGGAGCTTGCAATCCACTGCTTCATCAGATCCATTCCCGCCTCTTTCCCCCACCATCTGCTCCCGCCTCTGTCCCATTGCTGCTCCTGCTTCTGCCCCCTTCTGCTACCACCTCTGCCCTTCTGCTCCTGCCTCTGCCCCCCACCATCTGCTCCCGCCTCTGCTGCACCCGCCTTGTCCCCTGCCTCCATCCCTGCCTCCTCACCTGCCTTGCTCCCGCCCCCCATCTTCGCATTTGAGAGCTACCCGGGGTGATTAAAGAGCTGGCCAACGTGTTGACATAGAAAAAGGTGCTGTCCAAGCTGATTGGACATAGAGCTGTGGAGAAGCAGAGTGCCAGTGCGTAGGTCACCATTGTGTGTGGGCATACCTGTGACTCTCTAGGCGCGGCTGCTGGAGTTTTGCCTAAAGCTTGGGTCTCTTATCCAGTAGGTTCGGCAAGGGGATCCTCTGGAAATCAACGACAACAGCGTCGGTGAATCTTGTTTGCCTTTGTATTCATTGCATACTTGGTCGTTCAAAATCTTTGTGCCAACTGGAGATTTCCTGGACACCCACAAAGCTTGTACAGTTACCATGAGTGGTTGGGTGTGGGTGTGGGGCCATCCCCCCCAATAAGGTGTCCTGTGATATTTTTTTGTGTGGTTAATCTTTAAAGAGAACGATTAAGTGCTCCGACATACATGCTGCTCATTACACTATGTATGGTAAGTGACACCATTGTGGAAGCAAAGAGTGTTTTTGGTGCATGGCACTCTTAGATGGACATTCTAAGCCTGACATCAGACATGGACTGCATGCATTGCTGGTCGTGCAGGAGCTGGAAATTCTGTAGCAAGCCTAATCTTGTTTTAAAAATAGAAACTCGCAAGCATTAAGCCCTGTGATGCAACATTTACTTCAGTTCTCCACCATACTGGCCATGATCTCAAGGGTCTTGAGTACTCTGAGTCCATGACCAGAAATTAAGGCTTAACCCCAGATTTGAAGCCATATGGCATCATGCAGTTAGGTGCACTTACTCAGCTCCTGAGTTCAAGTCCCTTGAGCACCCATGAGAAAAATCACCTTTGGGAGGGCAGACACGAGGCGCCTACAGGCCGAGAAAAACGTCAACTACTAGAAGGATCTACCAGTGTATTTAAGAAAAAAAAACAAATACAAAAACATCCTCAAAGAGCTGGTATGTGTGCAGCCTTGCATGGAGAGGGAAAGACACACTTGGCAGTCATATGCAGCACTTCAAAAGCCTTACTGACAAATGGAAGTGAGAAATGAGGAAAAAATTTAGTCTTTAAAGTTGTGATTCCTTGAGCATCCTCACCTGGAAACTTGTCTAATAGTCTGGTTGAAGCAGATGCTACATCTACAGATCCAGTCAACGACTCTTCCTTCACTCTATATCCACATGCAAAAAAAGAGTCATTAAAACCTTAGAATCACATTTCAAGGCACACAGATATTAGAAAAGACAAGAAAATAAGTACAACAGCTTGACTATCCTTTTGCGAGACCCCTTATGTCAACACTTGCATCCTCCACAATCAATTAACGCAAGGGAGAGCTGGAGCTCCCCTCTCAGCGCCTACAACCACACTCCCGCGCCCCCTCCCCCACCCCCACCCCAACACCTTCTTCTTACCTTGGCGCAAACTCACGCTGCCCGCCTCTGCCCCCATCGCCTTCGTGCCACTGACCCTTTGCTACTGTCTGTCCGTGCCACCCATCAGCACCTTCCCACCACCTCCATTCGCCTCACCTCCTCCTTCACACCCCTTCACAGCATTTCTGCCCCTTTGCACCTGCCCTTACACCACCAGCACCTTCTCCCTTCCCGTCGCCTTGCTGCTGCCCTCGCCCTGCGCACCAGCCTTCTTCGCCCTCTTTGCTGACCCCCCTCTCCATTGCCGCCCCTCCTCTCCTTCGCACCCCCGCCCCTCGCCGCTTCAGCTTCTCCCTCCTCTCCTTTGCAGCCCTCGTCTCTTCCGTCATTCATCCCCGTCATCTCAGCACAGGTGTTCGCCCAGGTTGTTTTTCCTTTCGGCACAAGTTGGCTTCCCTTATCCTTTCAGGAGGACCCCTAGCAGCCGCTCCGTCATCCCCGACTGAGCCCGCTACCCCTTGCCATTTTCCGAAGGAGACCTTGGTTTCTACAATTGCATCGCTTGCAGACTCTTCCTTAGTTTGCGAGATAGTAGGAAGCCAGCCTGTGCATGGACAGATTCGGGATTTTCTCCAGGCAGTCCTCATGAGCCGGGCAAAATCACTGATATCCAATTTCTTGGGCTTGGCCTACTGGAGGACACAAGCAGCCACGCTATGGGGGCTGGAACTGGAACATCATCGTGGCATTTGATTAACACAGATAAAAAAGAGAGAGGAAGTTAGACAATGCTAGAGAGAGAGTAAACCACACGACTCAATGATGTGACATTAGCTTGTAATCTTTCAATGAAGTACATGTACCTATATAGGTTACAAAGGCTCTTTTCTAACATCATTGCTTATGTCATAACACTTCACACACAAACACATAAGTGGGTTTACTCCTTTGTTGGAGGAGGTTCCACATGCACACATATTTAGGCTTAATAGCCGTTCACACACATGACCAGGCTTAACAGCCTTACACAAAAACATACTACCACACCTAAATGAGTGCGTACACACGGGTTGACTTCCAACAATCCGTCCCTCAAGGGATTACCTCATACTATGTCAAGAATAAATCTGGACTCATGGCTATAGTTTCTCATGCCAGTTATGGGATCCCAAGGGTAGAGTACACCATAGTTGTCACATACAGTACTGTACAATTCGTACCATATGATACCGTACGGAAAATACGGTATGGTATAAATTCTCTTCTTATCATGCGATAAAATACAGTGTTTCAAAAAAATACTTATAAACTAAGGTATTTCCAATTTCGAGATAGGGAGTATTTTAAAAAGGAGGGATACAGAGGAAGTTCAAACAGCCATAGACAAGCACAAACAAGAGCATTACCCCCCCTTCCCCCCTTCCCCCCCATCTCCTCAATATCCTCTGTGGTCAGCACCCTGACTGGGTGTCCCGCATGCCTCGCAAGAATAATCCGAATCTGCCGCTGCAACCTCCGTCTATGCTGGGATGCCCTCCTCCGTAGTCGTGGGCGTCTGGACCACCCAAGCTCAATCGCACGATCAATCAGTGTACCCCTGGTGTGGGCGGTATCCATGTCCTGCTGCTGTTGTGGTCCATCTGGCGCAGTGATGGCCGGACTAAAGAAGTCTGTAATGTGCCTCTGAGTCTGGCTCTCTGTGCGCCTAAGCAGGCTATCTCTATGTAGAGTTACACAATACTAAAGAGAGAGTAAAGTACAAGACTCAATGATGTGACATTAGCTTGTTTTCTTTCAATGAACCACACGTACCTTTGTAGGTTACAAAGGCTCTCTTGTGATATCATTGTTTATGTCATAGCACACAAATATCTAGATATTATTTATACCCCCTCTAAGAGGTGGTTCACACACAAACACATGAGTGGGTATTTACTCCTTTGCTAGCGGATGTTCACACTTTTTGTGCATGTGTGTGTGTGTGTGTGTGTGTGTGTGAAAGAGAGAGAGAGAGAGAGAGAGCGAGAGAGAGAGAGAGAGAAAGTTATATTAACGTCTACGTAAGACCCCAAGGGCCTATGAGACCAAAAGTAATACAATGGTACCATGGATATACTGAGCCATGGAAAACTGAAATAAAAAGTAAAATGAAAACAACTGACAATACAAGTGATCAACAGATGACCCTGTGTAGAGTGAGATATGTTGTGATCAGCTAATGTCCATACCCGCCTCGGCCAGAACCAATATGATGGTGGAGTGAATGTCACACCTCTGTGATGGGAGCGTGACATATCGGCGGAGAACCTCACGAATCCGTCTCTATGTGGTGGAGGGTCCTGATGCTGTGGATTGGGGACATCTGGCTCGCACAATGGATCGAGCTCTCTCACTAAGAACTCGTCTAGTGCATAGAGTTGGAGCATGCGTACAGGTGGTGGGCTCTGATGTTGTAGTAGAGGAACTATTATGGGCAGTAGATTCCGATGTGGATGTATGTACCACGAAGAAATCTGTGATGGCTCTCTATGAGGTGTCCTTTCGGAGCCGGGGCTGTCTCTTAGCATGCTGCCTCAACACTACATCCCCGTGTCGTCTGAGCTCCATCAAATACATGCCCAAGCACCTCTGATCCTCAAACTGTATCACCCGTGTGAGTGGTCCGAATCCCTCTCGGAAGAGGCAATGGAATCTCCCCCGTATCTCATAGTAAGCCGGGCAACTGAGCATATAATGGGCCTCATCCTCTACTGCTCCTGTGATGCATATTGTGCATGTCCTCTCCTCATGTGGGATATCCTTAGCTCTGCACACTGCTAGCCTCTACTCTGAGGCGGTGGGAGGATACCCTGAGCTAGCCGATGGTGATACGCATGGCATGTGACATGTGTATCTGTATGTATCCCGGGATCTCAAAGAATCCATCCTCAAAGAGTCTCAAGAAGTGATCTCTGTAGAACTCACACTTCTTACCAATCTCTGACGGAGACCCGTGTCTAGTGTATGTGTGGCCCGAGAGAGAGAGAGAGAGAGAATACATTGGTTTTCACGCAACAACCTGTTTGCCGTTTTCGCCAGGCATCGCGTCTGCCATTTTTGCTAGTGACCTGTCTATCATTTTCACCAGCCGACCTATTCTGTCGTTTTCACGTCCGTCCTGTGTGCCTTGCGCTCACGCTCGCGTGTGCGCGCGCGTGTGTGTGGGTGTGGGGGTGTTTGTGTATGTGTGCGTGCGCGTGCGTGCTGACGGACCCTATCGAGTGACCCTATCAACCAGGCCCAATCCAACGACCCGTTTTTGTCGACGTATCCTGTGCAAGTGACCCTGTCCAGCGCTTTTGTTCAGCATCGATTGTCTGTGCGTTGCCTGCAGTCACTCGCACACGATGTTCTGCGCGCTAATTCCTCTCTTTGTTAGGGCGTCTTCCTTCATTTCGTCTTCCTCTTGTCTATTTTGTGCATGCGTGTATGTGTGTGTGTGTGTGTGTGTGTCCTTGCGTGCACGTTATAGCTGATAGGCTACTGCGCCTTCAATCGTCTCTCGGTGTTTTCCTCTTCTATGTGTTTTCCTCTTCTGCAACTGTACTTTTCACATCTGCTTCTTTTCATCATACTCTTGGCTTATCTTTGTCTGTGTTTTTCCTTTGAGTGTCTGTTGTGTTTGTGTTTTTGTCATGGCTGACTCCAGCAGTCAAGTTTACTCTCGTAGTGAAGTAGAATACAAAAATAAGCAGCTATGTACAGATAAATCGGTCAATTCAGATGTAGCTCTTTCTCCTGAAGAGCAGTTTGTTTATGACGCACTTGTTGCTCAAGATTTTACGGATAACAGAAAGCAATGGAAACATCCGGTTCCTGAGCATCACTACGACATTCCCGTGCCTTCGATTGACACCCCTCTCAAGCAGTTTTTAGAAAATGCAATGGTGGCACAGTGGTTGAGATCAGTCTTGCAAGGGAGTTTTGTTGATGGGGTGTACTGGGCCTCTCGTGGTTTTTTTGAAGTGCTTCTCTCATATAGTGTACATCGTACTATGCATCTCGAAACGTCGTCATTGATATATGGCACATAGATGGTGCATGTACTGCCCTGGTCACCTAAAAAGAACTATCACAATGTGCTTAAGCATAAATGTGGGTTGAAGTGATACACTTCCTGTAGGAATTCAAGGCTCATCTCCCAGGCATAACAGCATCGGTGGGTAAGGTTATATGCCCTCCTCGATCTACAGGAAATCGAAATTGTTTTTGCATTCTGTGGGATACTAATCAACCTAAAGAACTCATGCAACTGGATGATACTCCTTAAGAGAAGAGGAAGTTGTTTATGGCTTGGGGCAAGGTTACCAATCAACCTCTTCTTATCCACTTTGATAATGGTGCTACTCACCATTATATCCATCCTCGGATCATTAAAGCTCTCAAAATGCCTAAGGAGAGGTTTGGCACCCCGGAAACGATAGGTGTTGCCTTTGAAGGGATGCAATCTCAGATCACCCCAATCCTCGAGAAACTTAGGATTGAGATAGGGGAGTATGTAGATCATGATAATTTTGTTATGGGAAATCTAATCCATTGTGATGTCTTGGTATGCCTTGGCATAGGAGAGTTGATCTAGCCATTGATTGGGACCAAAGCAAGTTTAGGTTCCCTTTCAAAGGCAAGAAAGTTATCTTTTGATGTGGGAGTTGAAGGAGACTCTATTCCCATGTCATCCCATGTACAAGTTTCCACAGTAATGAAATCGTTTGTTTCCTTGTACTTGCTTTTTGTAAAAGACTCTAAAAATAAAGAGTCTGAGGCTAAAGAGTCCCTCTCTAGTTTGGATACAGAGAGGATTGATTTCTTAAAGAGGTATGGAGATTATTTTGCAAATTCTTTACCAGATGAACTACCACAAGAGAGGCCAGAAGATCATCAGATTGACCTCATTCTTGGGATTTCGCCTCCAAACTGGCCACCTTACCGCATAAGCCTAGCACAACAAGAGAAGATTATGAAGCAAGTAAATGAGGTATTAGAAAAGAAATTGATTACACAATCACGATTGATCATTGGGCCACTACCCACTACCAAGAAAAAGCTTCATACTTTATTAATAGTGATCACTAAGCAGAAATCAAAAGGATCACCACGTGGGTCATGAGTCATGACTCATAATCCATGATCCATGGCATAAATTGCAAATGAAGCTAGATGCTAGCAGCTAGAAAGTATCAAAAGAGTACATAAATATATGATGTAACACGTCCAAACTAAATAACAAAGTTCAAATAAAATGATGCTGCTAGCTGCTATCTACTGCATCCTCCTCCTCATGCTCATCCTCATCTCCATCCTCTACCTTTGCAGCCTCACTCTTACGGTCACTACCGGTAGCTGAGTCCGCAAATGCCTCGTCCTCTAGAGGTGTGGGTGCGGCACTAGTACTAGCCTCTCGACGAGATCGTGTAGTGCGAACTAGAGCCATGATCTCCTCATAGAGCATGGAATGGATGTCTCTCTCCTCTTGAGGAATGTCGAGAATCTCTTTGCACTTCGTGATGTCAATCTTATCAGGATTCACTTGGTGAGGCTCAACGGGATGACCCTTTTGCTCTAGCAATCGGAGATTACAATGGCAAAAGACAAGCCTCTCCAATTGTGCCGTGGAGAGTCTATTTCTCTTTTTCTTGTGAAAAAGAGTCGATGTACTCCAATTTCTCTTACAAGGCTTTGATCTGCAATCTTGTGAGAGAATTCTCAACGCAATCCGTCTCTACACTGTACAAAAAAGAATGTAAAGTTAGAGTCAAAGAGAGTAGCATTTGAATATAGATTTAGAAAGAATAGGAGACCCTAAGCAATGCAATAGCTCGCGGTAAATGAGCTCCTCATCCTCGAGCTTCCTCATAAGCTGTACATCACCTCCGACCAACTTGGTAATGTACTCGGTCCGTTCTAACTCTAGCTCCTCCTTGAGGTACTGCTCCTCATTCCTCCATAGGTAATGCAAAATGTGAGCAATAGCATGGATTGGCCTATGAAATAAATCCCAACGCCGATTCCAGATGTCCTTAATATCTTGAACTCTACATTTGACATACGTAAGAGATCTAAGATTAAGGAAACACCAAGGAAGCTACAAGTCTAGGCTCTATATATTTATAAAATAACTTATAGGAAGAGAAAGAGTCAAAGACTAAAGTTAAGGCCCAAGGACCAAGGATGAGCACCTGTTAGGCAACAAGGTAGTGCAAGCATTGCGAGCTTCACCAATTCTATCCATGAACTCATAAAGCAGCCCAATGGTACTCCCCTCTGTGTCTGTGAGCCGAAGAACACTATACATGGGCTGAAGTGCCTTGACAAGCCCCTGTGCGTCCTGGCACCAAGTATCTCTCATGATCATACGAGAGAATGCTATAGACTTGGGCTCATCCTTGTCCTCCCATGCTATCCACTCATGACACACAACAATGCACAATAAGACATGTCGCACTCTCACTAGTCTCTCCACCACAATAAACATATATGCGAACCGAGTTTTGGAGGGCTTTACAAGCTCAAGACATGCTCAAAACCTTTGGCCTCTTTGTGACAAAGTTCACCATGCTAGATGCAACTGAAAATACATGGCTCACCCAATCAAGCTTCCCCACATCCTCAATCATCAAGTCAAGGCTATGTGCTGCACAAGGTGTCTACACAATCTTGGGGAAATCCTCCTCTAACATCCTGTGCATGCATACATAATTAGACCCATTGTCCGTGATCACATGCACAATGTTATCAGGGTCAATTTCATTGATTACTTGGCGCATGTAGGACATAATAAAATCCCCTATAACCACTGTCCCTGCCACCGATGCATCTATGGCATGAATGAACATTCTGCCTTTGCAAGAGAACACAAGAATGTTGTACACATTTCTCTTCCGCACATCTGTCCATCCATCACAAAGTAAAGTACAACCATACTTTGCCCAAGTGGCCTTGAGAGGCTCAGGCTCCATCTCCATCTCCACAGCCAGTTGCTCCTTGCGAAGCTTAGTCCACAATGTTTCATAGGAGAGGCCATCCCACTCACACCCAATGCGGGAGATAGCTCTCATTACCTTCTTCCATCAAGGAGTCTTGACAATGTGGAAGGACAATCCACATTGATTAAACAATTTCATCAACTCCCTCATTGTCTCTTTCATGGCAACCTTCTGCATCCTTGCCTACACGTGTCCTTTCTTGAACATTGGAAGACTAGTTCTTTTGCTTCGAGGTACCGAGCTAGAACCACCTGCAACATCACCTTCCGTGGTATCTAACTCTCCGATAGTGCAAGTCCTCTTGGAGACACTTTGACGTGCTTCAGGCTCTCCCAAATTGGGGATATCCTCAAAGGGAATACCTAGCTGCTTGGCCTTCCAAGCCTTTCGGCTATCATAGATTTTTTTTGACACATGCTTACATGGCTCAATGCCAAAACCCTTTGTTTGTGACAAATGTACCTTTAGCCTAGTGGCACTGCCATGGTGCCCATCTGCACACAAGTTGCATTTCCACTTTCCGGGGCTAGAGCCACCATACCTAGACTCGAAGGTGACATTGTTCCAAAGAGAATCACATGTTCAAGGCATCCTACAAGGTGGGGATAAATGTAGATCCTTACCCTGCAAGTGCCGCACATAACATAAAGAAATCTCATTTTTTGAATATCAAAGAAGTCTTCGCCCTTGTAAGAACGCTCCAAATTCACCCTATATTGCCCAAGGCAAGTAGCCTTAGGCTTCAATAGAGCAAAGGGAGGAAGATATGCCAGAAATATTCAGCATAGAGTGAAAAACGTGCTTCTCTATAAGCTCTGCAGAGAAAACATACATAAAGCACAAAAGAAAATTACACCTCGAATAGACCTCCACAAGGCCCAAGGACACCAAGGAGCACACGAGGTTGTCACGGGCGCACTATCACTGGCTAGTTAGTACACGCACCGTCGAGAAACGTGCAAGGAAGCGCCTCTAGAAAACACGCACGGAAAAAAAGTACAAATAGAAGGCAACGTGGTCTAGGGCATTATTAAAATCGAGCTGGAAAAAAAACGCATTTCATACAAGGCGAAACGTTTCATACAGTTCCAGGAGGTATGAAACGCGTTTCTATGTAACACTGCTCTGGACTCTGTGAGCTTGGAGGTAGTCTTGTTCGTGCTCTTACATGTAAGAGTGACAGTTCATCTAGCATCAGAATATCACTATCTTCATTCCGAGGGATGCAGCCTCGAGTATGCCTACAATAGGCGGACAACAGAGTGGGCCTTCATTGAAGGCAGGATGAGTGAGTACCAGGCTCGCAATTGGCCACGCACGAATTGTGACTACTCCTAAAACTCTCTGTGGAGAGGGTGCTTTGAGCAGGTGTCACATGCACCCTGCATTGAGATGCTATGACACACTGGCCCAGCATTTAGTGTAACTTTGTACATCATTAGTACCCTTTTAGGAACATTTGTCATATGCCGTGACCCTGGTCCCTATTGTGAGCCCCAATCGTCCCTATTGTGAGCCCCAGTCTTGGACGTCAATCTCCCAACCTCAGGTGTCATGGTCAATCCTGTAACCCACTTGGAGAACAAGCATTTGAGTCATCTGAGGTTAAGTCAATCCATAAGGTGCATACATAAAGTAGATAGCAGCTTACAAAGGCTTTAAGGTTCTAGGCCAGCCCTAGAGGAGCCAGCCTATGGACCTTGGGCATTGTGGGTACTATAGGCCACCTCTCATAGGCATACAAAGCTCCTATTCCCATCCGCCAGTATAAAAGGCAGCCGACTCACACGTGTGAAAGGCACCAGCACTTAATACCATTTTACAGCATTTAAATACTAATTATATCAGGTCGTGGGCCTTTAAAACAGACCAACATCAATAGATCTCAGCCGACCAGCAGCATGTCTCATATCTAAGGTGCCCCACACTCCCTTGCATAAACCATCTTATTCCTCAAGCATTCATCGTACAACTCAGTGAACATGTGCCTACAATCCTTCGGGTTTTCTAGAGCACCCCGTGCTTCTCCCCTACGCAGCATAGAACATCCTCTCATCTTCAGCCAACATATGTGCATATCCTCACCAAAGGCTTCATAGAGTCTTCTATAGTGCTATTGATATGGTTCAGTCAATGTTCGTTCTTCTGCGTCCTTGTGTTTGGCAATCCACAGTCATCATTCACATCATTGTACAACTTCTCCGAAGTAATACAAGCAAATGCTCCTGCTTGCAAGGGGAGGGAGGGGCCTTCAGTGACCCAATATGGTGTCGACTCTTATCTTCTCTCTCAACTCTTCTCTCTTAAGTAAAGTGGATTGCATAAACTCACAGGTTTAAGAAGGCTTTGTTGCGTGTCACAACGGTCAACCTGTTGCATTCTACATTGGTATCAGAGCTTCAGGTTGTGACCCAACTTAGCTACCCAAAAGTGGGAGCATCCCTAGGATGGTAAAACTACACTCAGAAAAAACCACCCAAGCCTCCACAATGTCAGGAGAGACTTCTTTAGAACGCTTCAAAGAAGACATGGAAAGAGAGATCAACAAAGAAGATACCACCAAAGAAACGCTTCCCCACTTCAGTGACTTCATCCAAGTAATTTTGAACCAAAACAGATTGCTCAAGCTCCAAATTGAGGTTCAAGAAGAAAACGCAAAAATAAAAGGCAAAGAAAAAGTTGAAAAAGCCAAACAAGAAGCTGAAAAAGCCAAGGAAGCAGTCAAAGAAGATGAAAAGCCTAAAGAACTTTCAAAGCTTGACAGATTGTTCCTCATCATGGAGCAACAAGGACAAAAACAAGAAGCCAAACGTGCTGAAGAACAAAGGGCCAAAGAAACCCGACGTGATGATGAATGAAGGCCCGAGGACGCCAAATGCAAGGATGATGAAGACCAACAACGGGTAGACCAAGCAGCCCGAGAACACCAACAAGCTTAAATTAGACGCTATGCAACTCCAGTATCAACAGTTTGATAGCAACTATGCAGACAAATATGTTGTCGATTCTCCCCACAATGCACAACAAGGCCCGAGTTCCTCCACCACCATCATTCGAGCTCAACCAAATTTTAGTAAGTATGACGGTAAGCATGAGCATGCCACAATTATGCAGTTTATTCACCAATTTGTGGCGTATTTTCCTTTGGCTAAGCTAGGGCAGAAAGCAGGAACAACAGCAAGAGTAGACGGTCTATGTAACAATCACACACCATATGGGAAGACCTTATAAGAATACCATCCCAAACCAATGTTTGCAAAAGTACTGACCCCTCCTGTAAAGCCATCCCTAGTTTGATGCTGATATCTGCAGCATTTGAGGCATGGCAAAGGGATCCCAATATGACTGCAACTAAAAAGCAGGCAACACCAGGAAACAGTATAACAGCTCGATTCAGTCCATCGTCCAGAAAGTAATTCACAGTTGTTCCTGCAATCATATGACAAGAATTAATAGAGATCTAGTTAAACTTTTTTTAAGAAAAAGTAAAGTTAAAACTGAATGGAAATAAGGAGAAGAAAAACATTATTAGTAATATGACGGAAGACCACAAGGTTCTAAATGATACAATGGTATTCCATCAAAATGCATCCCCCAATCTCGCATAGCTACTGTGAGCACTCTATAACTGTGGGTTCCACCTAATAGCCCTGTCTTGCATCTCAAATGATGTGAGTGGGCTTTCATCTAACAAATGCCAATCCTCATAACATGTAACGTACCTCTATGGTGTGTACAGCACAATACTCAAAAAGGGAGATCTTTCCCCACACAGTCAACTTACCAGATGCAAGATTAGCAAAGCAGCCCCAAACTTCAGCAGCAGCCAGCGTTCAGCAAGAGACAGAGGTCCTCTGTAAATCACTTTTTCCTCAGGGACCTTGTGGGTGCATTATCTTGTTTCAGCTTCAGCCTTCACAATTTTTGCAAGCTAAGAGATAAGAGAACACAATAGTTCAGGTTATCTGTAAGTGCTTCAAAGTTAGTTTAGTCTTCTGTTGCTTTATTCTCTCTGTTGCTCCTTTGCACTTAGACAGATTGATCATACAGCACTAGAAGCCATTCTAGGCATCAATTCGCGCATCAATACAACCAGGTCTTCTGTCTCACCATCACTATCTGTCAAGTACTTCAGGTCATCCATGGCATCATAAGGTTACTCAAGAGTGGTTTAGTGTCCACCGGTCAGACAAGGCGACGACTCAGAAAAGAGTACCCGTGTCATTGGCTGGGGACAAATGTTTTTTTTTTCCCGGGAAAAAGATCCTTCTATTAGTTAAAGAAAACACAGCCACAAAGGGCTAGATACAACCACAAAGGGCTAAATACAGACTCGCCTCATTTAAGGGCGGGAATCACATGATCATAAGGGGAAGAGACGCTTCTCATCTCGGTGGCTGCTCTGTGAGGAGAAGGCTATCTCATACAGGGGGAGGGGGGACAACCACACAGGTGGTTTGTAATGCCAAATGGGATCACCGCCTCTACCTGTGAGAGGAAAGGGTCACGCCTCCAAAGCCTCAAGAAAGCTTCCCGCCACTTCTGCATGCGGTCAGAACCTCCTTGTAGCTTCCCCCACTGACCGCGGAGGGTGTGAAAGATATCAAGCCATATGCTCCTAATGGTCCCAGCCTGCGGAGTGTGGGTACCCTCAATGGCCTCGTTGCATCTAGCACACCAAATGTGCCAGGCTGCTACACTACTGCAAATCTCCCATCTCTGGCATCAGCCTGGTCGCCAATCGAGTGTAGGTGGGGCTGTGACTGGTACTGCTGCAATACGATGGTGAGAGACTTGAAGGCCTAGCCCTCCCCCATCCTCCTCGTAAGCCCTAACCACTCGCAATGTCTCTAAGACTCCTGGGGATGGCTCCACCACGGGCAAGCTAATGGCCGACCTCTAACTACTGGCCAAGTACTGACCGCCAAACTCCTATGTGCCATCAACCAAAAGAGGGTGATCTTTCTAGGCCGAAAGCTGTCCCATAGTCTCTTCCAAAAATCGGAAAGGAAGCACTAAGAGGCCCTGAGACTGCCAATGTGCCGTTGTTGCCGATGTGCCATCTATCTCAGGCATCTGGATCCTGCGGCCTAGCCGTGCAATATATGCAAATAAGGGGGCATCCAGAGTGTCCACCTGATCCGCTGGATCATGCCAAGTCCACTCCCCTAGGTCCCACTGAAGGCGTGTGAGAGGTCGGTACTCCCAGATCCATAGCTACCATAATCTCTCCCTGGCCACCTTGGCCCATGCTGGATCTATGTGCCATTCCTGTGCCCGAAAGCCAATCACCCTCACCCTCTACAAGGTGCAGCCACTGAAATCGTCCAAAGGAAACTCGGATCTCTCTCGTCTCCCATGCGATCCAACAGAAAAAGTGAGCAGACCACTGTCCTCATCTGCTCCATGGACCGCCACTTCTGGTAAACACGCCTAGCCACACGGGGGGGGGGGGGGGGGGGACGGGGGGGGGGGGGGTTTGTCAGGTTCGGGAGGGTCAGCCACTCCTAAGGGATATCTGAGTTGATGTCGATGCTGAGCCTATCTCCACCCCAAATCACTGTCAGGCCTCTCTCCTGCACCTCCGGGGGTAATAACCGGGTCGATGAGGCCTAGCCCCCCTCTGCGACATGGCTAAATAATCACTCTCCATGCCACCTTGGCCCTAGCTGGCCTCGCATCACTTCCGACGCATAAGAAATTCCGGATCAATCGTTATACCTGGCCAATACATGCCCGAGAAAAGGCCCAAAATGAAGTGATGTACCACATGGTGGCAAGAAGTCCCTGGTTCGCCACCACCACCTTGCCTACTAGGGAGAGCCTCACTGAGCTCCAATATAGAAGCTTCTTCCGAATACTCAGAAGAAGTGCCTCTCTTGCATGGCACCTGTAATCATAATCTCATTGAAGGCACATCGAAGGCCACCTTCCATGAGGTCCCAATGGCAAAGAAAGAAGCAGACTAGAAGCTCGTCCACCCCCGGGCATTTGCCCCTGGGAAGTGCCGTCAATGCCTCCGCCAACTCCTCCGCAGTACATGGTGTCAGTAAGAATGACAGAAGAGAAGGGGGAACCACCTCCCTCATATGCCGCCAAACCCTCTCGCGTGTATCCACCACCTGTGAAGATGTTGGGGCACCAATGAGGAGGGATCGAGCTCACATGCATGTCGTGCCTCTAGGGGTTCTCTAAGGACAAAATAATTAAGGCGTGATCAGAAAATGAAGTACTTGCAACAATACCAATCATACCCCCTCGGCTGCAGCCCACTCATCAGAATCTTCCTGCATCTGCGGGTGCGCCCCTCTGAGAGATGATGCTCCTGGAGGAAAAGAATGTCTATGGGTCCCCCCACTATGGCCCTCTGAAGCTCGCCTCCTAGGACGCCTCGTCTATGAAAGCACTGAGGCCCCCCTAAACCCTAAATGTTCCATGAAACAATCCGCATATCAATCTCGATGTGATGCGGCACTAGCAGAACTACCCTCCACTCACGCGAAGAGTCTTGGATGAGAGTTTAGACGGGGAATAATCACAATTTGTGCAAGGGCGAAGGTGCGCCAGGTGGGCACTAATCATGTCCTCCATGTGACGCCACTCTATACGAGCCCGCGCATATGCGTCCTCCAAACTCCATCGATCACAATAGAGGTATCTGTAAGAGGAGGGAAAGGGTGCCGCAGCAGAAGTATGCATGAACACAAAGAGCAGCATCTCCAGACTGGAGACTACCATCTCCCCATCCTTGCCAGAGGCCAAAAATGGGTGAGAATGTCGGTGATGCGGAGATCGTGGAGATGGTGGGAGAGCTCAACTGTCTGACCCTGGATGGTAACTGCCACTAACTCAGGATTCCACTCTGTCCCCGGGGGCTGCAATAAAGGGGAAAGAAAAGATCATCGCGCCATTGTCTAGCATAGAGGGCCTGGAGTGGTGAAACTGTAGTCCATAGACTGATCCAGGATCCTGAGGGCCCCAACTAGGGACTCTGGTGGGAGATCCCTCACTGAGGCGGCGGCATTGGTCATTTCTACCGGCTCTGAAAATCGATAAATCAAGCGACGGATTGATCCTGCCGACTGCCTCCGCTCCGGGTCAAGGGTTGTTGGGGTGTGACAACGAGAGTGCTTTGGAGAGGCACAAAGGTGGGGGGGAGGGCTCAGATGATAAAGGCGGGGCAGAGTGCGCTGCGGCGGGTAATGTCAGTGTCGAGATTGGGGGAGGAGGAAGGGGAGAAGGTGGGGGAGGTGGCAGCGAGAAAGGGCGGAGGGGCGGAGAGGCCAGGGAGGGGTGCTGCTGTGAGGGATCCATTGGAGAGGAAAGCTGAGGGGAGGGGCCCACCGGGGGTTCAGAGAGGCCGGCCGGCCGGCTTCTCAGAACACTAGGGGTCAAGGGGGGGATTTTGATGAGGGATCAACCGCCATACTAGTGGGGCCGGAGGGGCCCACTACGGGACTCGAGAGGGCGCGTCACCAACGAAAAATGCTGAGATAAATGCTCGTAACGGTTCCCTGACATAACCGAATCCTCCTGAGATCTGCCAACCTAGCGCACTCGACGGCGGCGCTCGGCTTTGGTGGTCGTCTAGCGGCCTGTGGGCACAGTCCAACTATCTACTAGGTCACCTAAAGTCGGGGCCTGGTGCTCTGCTGCCTAAGGGCCTGCCCTACTCTCTACCACCTGGTGAGGGTCAACATGAGAACCGGGGGCGGGGGGGGGGGGGGGGGTGGAACCACCAGAGGCGGTCTCATGGACTGCTGTTGAGGGCAAGCTCTAGCTAAATGACCCATCTCTCTACAAATGAAGCATTGGCCTGGAAGGGGAGGTGAGTATGAGGGCGGCAGCGAAAGGACTGTTTTTATTTTTTGGGTTAAGGTGGAGTGAAGGGGTCGAGCATGAGGAGAGGAGGCGAGGACGAAAGAAGGGAGGGAGGTGAGTATGAGCAGGAGGGGGGCAGCGAGTAGGAGGAGAGGGAGTGGGAAGGGGAGGGTGGTTTGTTTCTCGAGTAGGAAGAAAGAAAGAAAGAAAGATATATTGAGTGTCTACTAAAGACCCAATGGGCTTATGAGACCAAAGTGATACAATAATGTCCATGGCATATCTCATCACGGAATGGAAAATAAAACAGAAACAAATCATAGCTATCTCAGTGGGGTGATCCAAAACTGTCCATAAGAACTCATCATGGAACACCAAGAAAATGGAACATGAGAGAAGCATCAGCCCCCAATAGATGGTATACCACTCTCCAAAATATCAAGCATGGGGCTAACGAATATGGCCAAGAGGTCTCCCTAAGCTACATCACATGGAAAGGTAGCTCGATGGCGGTGAAGCATGTGCTTAATCTGGAGCTGATGAGGGGATTGTGGCCGACATCCAGGGGGCCGGGGGCATCGGGTACGCTGGAATGCGAAGACCCGGTCCAAGGTAACTCCTCTCGGGCGAGGTGGGTCCAGAGAAGCCTGAGGAGGGGGAGGCAAGTGTGAGGATGGGGAGATGAGTTGGAGGAGAAGGGGGGGGGGGGGGGGGGGGGGGGGGGGGGGGATCAAGTAGGAGAAGGAGCCGGGGAATATGGGGAAGGGAGGGACGAGTATGAGATGGGGGGGGTGGGGAATACGAAGGTGGTGGCAAAAAGTGGACAGTAATTTTGTCCCCTTTTTTGCGGGTTAAGGTGGAGACTCCGAAGGGGATGGGAAGAGAGGCTAGGAGGAAAAGGAGGAAGGGAGGTAAGTAGGAAGGGTGGTCAAGTAGGAGGAGCAGGAGGCTGAGTAAAAGAAAGGATTGGTGAGTAGGAGAAAAAGCGGCCCAAAATAGAAGGGGCAAGGACAGGGAAGGGTAAGACGAGTATGAGGTGGAGGGTGGCAGTGAAAAGTGGACCTTTTTTTTGGCTGATTTTTCTTCCTTCTTCTTCTTCTTCTTTTTGGGGGGCGGGATACAAAGGGAACAAGCATGAGGAGGGGATGGTACGGAACCTCAAGAGGTGCCAGGAATGACCAGACCGGTCTTTTTGTCTTCTTTTGACAAAGAGAGTTAAGAAGAGGCGGTAGGGCGGTACACCTTAATCCTTGAGGCATTAACCCAAGGGAAGGAGGTGGCCTTCCAATGTGCGGAGGTGCACAGCACCATGAAGAAGGATCTGGTGGACTAGAAATGTACCTTCCCAAGCTCGAACGAGCTTCTTTGCATGTTTTAGATAGCGGGCTTGGTACACCAAGACCGACAGACCCTCCTAGAAAAGGGATTTCCTGATATGGCGATCCCGGAATGACTAGACCAATCTTTTCTTCTTCTTCTTCTTCTTCTTTTGACAAAGAGAGTTAAGAAGAGGCGCTAGGGCGGTACACCTTAATCCTTGAGGCATTGACCCAAATTAGCTATTTGAGCTGTTTGATGTGCCAATTGCACAGAAATGTAAAAAGGCCCAAATTTTTTATTTTTATTTTTTTCAGAAAGAGACTTCTATTAAGTATGAAAAAGACATACAACAATCACAGCTATAAGCCGGAAAATAATAGAATCACCCCAATATGTAAGGTGATTTCAACCACTGAGAAGCATCATGATGCCATGTAAGACCTGTGGTACTAGAGGAAAAGAAGATGCCATGGTCCCACTCCCGCATAAATATCACGCGCTTTGCCTGCATAGAACGAGAGCGCCCCTAAATACGAGCCCAAGTAGCCATAAGAGTATGGATGATATCACCCCATATACTACTAATGCACTAAGACCCAAAAATCTGGACACCCTCAATAGCCTCCGTGCATCTAGCTCTCCAAATTTGCCATGCTATAATACTAGCAACAATCTCCCAACGTGTCAATCCTCTATCTTGGGGATGCATAATCAGTGTGAGGGACATCCTGCAATAAACCATGCTGGGCAATACCTCTATGAATGAAAATAGAAAAATCTATATCACTGCCCTCATAAAAAAGCTGCAGACCGGACTCGGACAGCCAAGCAACTGCCCCCCAAGTCACATGCATGGCTTGGCCACTCAATTTGCCCATAAGTTGGGCTACAGAACCCCAACTCCGTTGTACACTGTTGCATCCCCATAAACAATGTTGTACGGTCTCAGAATCTGCCGCACACCTAGGACAGGAAGATCCTACACCGGAAACCGCTCTCCACTGATTGGTGGGGAGACCACCATGTAAGAATAACCAAAAGAAATGAGAGATCTGGCTCCTTCTGTATGAGTGCCAAAGTCTATGCCAATATCTGCGCTGTATCACTGCTGCAGACATATCATAGCTCTCCCAATGAGGCCTGAGAGCAGGGATCCTATGCATCTGTCCAATGAGCAGAAGCCTGCCTTTCCGGATGGTGAAATTGAACAAAGGAAGGCTTTTCAATCCACTCCCACTCTCTTGGATCCCACTGAAGATATCTGATAGGACTGCCACCATATAACCACAAACACCAAGAGCCATGAATCACTATCTGAGGAGAAGGGTCAATGAACCAATGCTTCCCCGAACGACCAACAATCCTCACTAGACTAAGCGTAGTATCTGGGATGTTTTCCTACATACATCTCCTCAATCTCCATCCAGGCATGATCGAGAAAATGATGCAATCTGTAGCCTCCTGGCCCGAGAGAGCAATGACCTGCAGAGGTATGCCTATCCTCAAAAAAACTCCCAGCCAACTCGGATGATAGTCTTCATGAAAGGTCCCAGAGAGCCACTCAAGCGGAATAGCTGCATCAATCTGATCAATACGAATGCGAGAGCCCCTAAGATGCTGAATGGAAGTACCAACAGATTTGTGCCAATTAATGAGTGCCCCTGCTGCCAAACAGAACTCCTCTAGTGCTACCCGGAAGGAACATAAGCATATATGTGAAGCCTCCAAGAACATGGCTATGTCATTAGCTAACTCAGAGTCAACCAATTCCTCTTAACTACGAAGAGGGAACCTCAATCCAAAAATACCGGCAGTGGAGCGGAGAAAGATGCTCATGGGCTCTGCAACTATGATATATAATAATGGGCTAAAGGGCAACCCTGCCGTACTGAGCGAGAAATCTAAAACCGCTCTCCTCTATCACCGCAAGCGAGCACTCTACTGTGGGCATCACGATACATCCATGAAACTCCCTTGATCTATCTCTGAGAGAAGCCCATATGGCTAAGAGTACCCTCAAGAAAGTCCCAATCCACTCTATCATAGGCCTTCTCAAAATCCAAGAGCAGAATGGCTAAGGACTGATTGCTCGCTTTAGCCCATTCGACGGCCTCCCATGGTACTCCACGCACTGCTCAAGAGAGTGATGAAGTTCTGCCCTAACAATACATAAAGAATCTGCAACCCATTGAGCATGAGGATGTTTCTCATGCTCTTTCTGTAAGGGAGCCAATCTACGTCTAGTAGCCCTTTCTAAATCCAAGGCCTCTTGCCTCTTAGACAGGGCACATGTGTGATAAAAGTCACTAATATCACAAAGAGTAGAGGCCAAGCTTTGAGAGGCCTGTGAGAAATCATGAGATCTCCAAATATAAAGCATACGACGTGATAGCTCTGTATTTGAAAACAAATGATCACGGATGCGTACATGGGGTGTTGATCCATGGCAATTCGGATCTCTACTACATAACACCACTGGGCAATGATCCGATTTGGAGGTGCTTGTAGCAATAAAAGCATGCCCACCTCTGGCAAGCACCCCCAATCATCCACATAAAATCTGTCTAACTGTGCATAAATACATCCTACATCCCTTCTCCTGTTAGACCATGAATAAAGAAGAGTGGATGGTCTCCTCGAAATATCATCCTCATGCCAACAATCTCTACCATGAATGGAGAGTATAAACCTCTCCCAAGACCTCTTTCAAGAGGATGCACCAAGCCCTCATGTCCACCTCTTTTATCCGTTAGCATCTCAACCATGTTAAAATGCCCACCAATAATCCAATGGTCGGCAAGCATCAGTGTAGTGAGAGATTACCAAAAGGCAATCCTCTCACCGCTATGGTTAGGAGCATAGAGGTTGAGAATACCAATGCGTGTAGTACCCTGCATAAGAAGGATCCATTGCACTCTCGCAAGCAAAATGACACCATGTCCAATGATGCAAGGCAAGATCAAAGCTGAAACAGAGATACAGACACCACCCTTGGTACCAACAGCGGGTGACCAAAAGGTGTGTCCTGAGAGAAGCTTGCCTGATCTCCCACACTGGCTAGCATCCAGTTTATGCTCTTGCAAGAGCAATACATCCATAGGTCCACTTGTGACTGCACAATGAAGCTGGGATTTTACAATTTGTTTCCGCCGACGTGGAAAAAACCCCCAAGACCCTGAATGTTCCAAGAGACAATCCTCATAAGGACTCAGAGCAGGAACGACCAGATCTCGTGGTCGACAAAGGACCCCCTTTAGAGGCGGAAGTACGTCTAGGCTCAATTTTGTGCCAATTGCACATGAATCACAAAAGCCCTAAAATTTATGTGTACCTTGTAGCTGCAATTGTGCAATGAAGCACAAATTTTAGAAAGCCCAATTTTTATTGAACCTTGCACTTGCTATTTTGCACTGTACGATTGCCTGCACTTGGAATTTTGCACTGAAGCATGTAATTCACGAAAGCCCCAAAAGCAAAATCCAGAAATTACCTTTGAGTCACTGCCAGACTGTGTCAGCGCATTGGCAAATCTAGAGAGGCACTACGGAAAATCAGCAACCAGAAGGATAGCGATGGGGTCAGAACGACGAAGTCGACGGATGGCACAGGCGACGGAGACAGACGACTGAGGATGCCTGATGAAAGGGCTCCCAAAAACGTGAAATCGAGGTTTGTGCCACGTAAGGCACAAAGTCAGCGGAGCTCCGCCCACTGTGCTTTCAGGTACGCCCGTGGGCTGGGCGACAGCAACCCTGTTAGCACATTCATCCCCAGTTTCTGCCCATTTCTGGTGTCCTTTTGGTCCCTTTTGCATGGCCCTTGATTGTGGGCTGGCAACTCCTATTTTACATATTTTTCTGGGATTTTTCCAGCCCGTATGGTTTTTTCCCAGTCGGCCAGCTATCAGCTCCAGTCAACCAGCACTACCCACCTATAAAGTGGCTTTCACTTTTTCATCCTTATCTTGTATCTTTTGCTCCCTCACTTATGAGACTACTTGTGTCTCTTGCTTGGGACTGTTTTTCTTCAGTATATTCAACATAGTTTCTCCATATCTCTCTCTCTCTCTTGCACTCTCTATTCAGCACACACTAGTGCCCTTTTGCTTCCGCTCTATGCACTTTCTCATGGTATCATCGCTCCCAGTTCAGCGATTCCATCTGCTGCCCCAGATTTAGCCCTATTTACAGCCCCTTATCCTCTGCGTTTTTCACAGATTTGCAGCCTTCTTGCTGCGTTTTGTGGACAGCTTCTGCTGGTTGGTTCTCCTTCAGTTTGGCTTCATCGCTTGCAGCCAGAAGGTAACTTTTTCATCAACGTTTCATTCCTACTTGGAGTTTGGATCTAGGCGGCCTGTTTTTTCAGGACAGCAGCCCCTCTTTGGCTGTGTTTTCCTCTCCAGTGGACATTCCCTTTTGCAGAGGGGTTTTGTGGTGGTTCGGGCTTTGGTGGCAACCTTGGTACTTGTGGTGGACACTTCTTCTGAGATTGTGTTTTTTTTTTCTTGAGGAGAGCCCAAGCTATAGTCCTAGTTGATACCTTTCCCTCTTGCACCCTCTTACAGCATATTCCCAAGCCCTGTGTGGGTGCCTTTTCTCTCTATATCAAATCTGCATTTTTTGCTTCCCTCTTCTGGTGGCCTCAAGGTTGGAGGTACAGTTGACAGAAGCTTCTGTGTTTTTTACTACAGAAGGATTTTCGGGTGCTGTCCAGCCTCTAAGGGCTGCGTTTTGGTGGGAGGAAGGAACCTATATCAGCATTTTCTGATTTGGACAGTTTTTTTTATCTTATGAGGTTTGGTCCTATTGCTTGGATCAATGATGACAGCTTCAGATTTGGCTACCGTACCACTTTCTTGTTATTTCCTAGATGAGACAGACAAGTTGGATGGTGGTAACTTTCAGTCATGGAAGTTGCAGGTTACTTCTATTCTTAGGGAGTATGGTTTGATGGAGTTTCTCTCGTACAAGAATCGGTGCTTGCCGGACCTTGCCTCTCCGGAGGATGTGTGTCGGTGGAGGAAGACTATCGGACAGATCTATGGCTTTCTCCTCCTGAATTGTCAGGATTCGGTTCTTCAACACTTCATCTATGCTCCTGATGATGCTTCTACTTTCTATGTGTGGCAGTTGCTTTGTGACCTGTATGGTGACGCCAGTGATCGGGAGATGGTTTCTACTTCTGGGTGCTATGCAGCCAATGATCTTGTGGATACGTCTTTTGGAGATGTTCCTGCAGCGAAGGATAGTGGGCTAGTTTTGCTCACTGCATCTGAGGAGTTTGTTTCTCCTGTTGCCTTGCCTTCAGTTTCTGTGGATAATTCTCCTTCCCAGGATGATATATCTGGTAATGTTTTTGAGGAAGATAGTGGGTTATCTTTGCCCACAGCTTCTGAGGGGGATTTGTCTCCTATTGCTTCGCCTCCGACTCTTTCTTCGTCAACCAGTGACCAGGATGTGTTGCATAGGAGGGCTGGCCTCTCACTTTTTCATCTTGTCTTGTATCTTTTGCTCCCTCACTTATGAGACTACTTGTGTCTCTTGCTTGGGACTGTTTTGCTTCAGTATATTCAGTATAGTTAACCATATCTCTCTAGCTCTCTTGCACTCTCTATTCAGCACACTCTAGTGCCCTTTTGCTTCCGCTCTGTGCACTCTTTCAAACCCTCCCCGCACTAGAGCCACCCAATCAGCCAACAACGGCGGAGCACGAAGCACTAGTGCTGCCAAAGCCGGGTGGGAGTAGGGGCGGCGAAGACCACCAGGAAGGTAGGGCGCCGCCAGCGCGAACAGATCCAACCGTCGAAAGGCCACACGAGCAGTCCTGTCAGAGCTTCGCGAGTTGCCTGCACAACATACACTGCTACACGCTTCTCTGTGGGGTAACCAACTGACGATCCAAAACTCCTCGTGACAAGACACGCTGGTGAAGGCAAGGCTCTAATACTGTTGTTGGCCTAGGAGGGGAGCTACAGCTACACACAGAAGTACACAGTACACCAAGATCACAAAGATGGTGAGAGATGGAGATGCAAATGTGTGGATTGCATTGGAATGTGTGGAGCTGAGAAGTCAACCCACATATAATATGAAAATACAACAATGATGAAAAGGTGTCCTTTCACACCATGTGTGCTAGGGGGAAAAACCTAAAGGGAAAAAGTGCCCCCAGTTATGCCCCAATCACATGTGACACTACACTCATGTAATATATGCCTAGTTATCGCCCCCTCCTCCCCTCTCCCCCTTGTCGCACTTCTTTCCTCCCACGCTGGCTGCCACCCCCCTCCTCTAATCCTCCCCGCCACCACCGCCTTCACCCTCTGATGTGCGTTGTTTCCCCTCCCCAACCCCCCCCCCCCCTTTCCCTCACCAGGTCACCTCCCTCTGCCTCTCCCCCGCGGCCTGTCGTCCCCCTCCCCCGTCTCCCTTTCGGCTTCGCCTTTCCATTCTCACCTCTTCCCCTCTATTTTCAGCAGGCAGCTTGTTTTCAGTTCTTGGGCACCTTTATCGTTCGGCAAGCCTCATGGCAGCCCCTTCATCATCCCCGACCGAGGCTGCCATCCCTTGCCTATCCTTTTAAGAAGCAAACTTCCAGCTCCTCGCTTCAACAATCGCATCCCTAGAGGCCTCAACTCTAGTGTGCAAGATTGTTGGTAGCCACCCGGAGCACCGACAACTCAGGGATCTTTTACAAGCTAGCCTCCTTGGAGCGCCTGTGAAGATTAAAGATATTTATCCCTTGGGGCGAGGCTACTACCAAGTTGAGTTTGACTCGCCAACAACGTCAGATAGAGTCATGCAGCTGAGCCCCGTCGCACTACGTATGGCACATGCCTTTTTTGCGAGGTGGCAGCATAGCTTCGACCCAGCATCTGATCCACTGCCTGGCGTTTCAGGCTTTCCTGTGACAGTCTGCTTCCCAGGCCTCAGAAAGAAACACCTTCCTCTTCTCCCGGTGATTGGTGGAGCCATAGCAAGAGTGATGGAATCCCCCCCCACAGCCAGTTCAGCCCTCGCTCGAGTGGCCAAGACTCCATCTCTTCGCCACTCCGAAGGCATTGCCGCACGTCATATCTCCTTGTTTTGAGACCCATCTACAGAGATTAGTGTCCTCTGGGCATAGTCACCAGAAACGAGAAACGGGAACGGAAACGTTCGAGGAATGGAAACGGGGAAACGAGTTTTTAGGGGTGGAAACGGCCGTTTCTTGTCACAATATCACTTGGGAAACGAGAAACGGCCATGGAAACGAATGGGGTCCTGGAACAGAGAAACATGTTTCTAAGGACTGAAACGGCCGTTTCCTATGACTTTGACTCTGGCCAACCAGGCCAATGCTTCATATGCAGGCAAAAAGATTACCTCGCTAGAGCTTAACTTCGTCGCCACTCCAAGAGACCACCACCGGTGGTCACCCCCTTGGTCCCAGCTCAAATCCTCCTCAAGGGGCTCGGAGGGGTATAGGCCCTCAAGCAGTAGAGCATTAGGATTTGGCCTCGGATGACACTAGTGTTGGAGAGTGGCAAACCGTTGGCCTACGCCAGAGCCGCCAGCCAACTTTCAAAGCTAAGAGGGCGCCACCATGCTAGTAGAGTATAGGAGGATACAATTCAGTCAGAGAACCGGTTCGAGCATTTATCGCGCTGCATCCACCTGATGGCGATGCCGCACCCCCCCCTGCTTAAGTCACTTGGAGGATCCCTCCTCTGGCCCCTCCGGTTCGGAGGCCCTTACCCTGCCGAGATTCCTCTTCAGGTTCTCAGATTCCAGTGAGGCCAGCTAGTCCCATCGAGGCTTCGGATAACCCCTCCCTGCACCCTCCCTCTCCGGAAGATTCCTCCCTACCCCTTCCCTCTCCGCCTTCCCAACTTCCCCGTCCCCCTCCGCCTCTCCTGAGCATTCCCACCGCCCTCCGGCTACGCCAAACCTGAGTCCACCGCTTGATTCATCGTTTCTCGGAGCCGGTAGAGATGACCATCACTGCCTCCCTAGTGAGGGCTCTCCCGCCACACTTGTTGGGTGGGCCCCCAGAATCCTAGCATAGCCAATGGATTACAGTTTCTTCCAATGTCTCCTTGTCGAAGGAACTGATATTTTCGAGGAGATAAATTGATAATGTCTCCCATTCGGATCTGTGTGGTGTTCCATCACTCCCAGCCATCCACGCCACAGAGTGGCGCGATGATCTTCTTCATTCCCTTAAGTGCTACCCCAAGGGCTCTCCACCCGCCCCGACTTGGCGTCGGGTTGAGGCTTAATGGATCCCGAGGGGCAGTCCAGTCCCTTATCTTGGATGCCAAGTGGGCATCGATATCTCCCCAAAGCAACAGCTAGCCCCTCTTCTTCTAAGCATTCGAAAGAAGCTTTTGGACTGGAGTTCTGCAAGGCTCTCCTTAGCCGGCCGAGTGGTGGTGGCGAACCACGTCCTTCTTGCCACCATGTTGTATATTACTTATTGTTGGGCCTTCTACCGAGCCTGCATTGGTCAAGTATAGCGGTTGATCCGCAATTTTTTGTGGGCCAGCAACCATGCAACGATGGGAGGCCTACTGCCTGGGCTAAGGTGGCTAGATAGTGATCATCCAGCCACACCACAGAGGGGGCCTAGGCATCATCAACCCCGCCATTCAGAGTCGTGCATGCTGGGCCAGTTGATTGTTAGAGGACTTATCCCATGTGGTGTGCCTTGGAAGGACTTCCTCTTAGCCAAGAATTCAGCCCATACTCCGAGCCTAGGGGGCGCTTGGCCACAAAGCACCAGATGGATCTTCATAGAGACGCGGGCCCGTGCCTTTAGCCTAGCTCTTGAGGACAGATTTGCCGCTAGCCTAGTACAAGCTTGGGATCGGCCCTCTAGCAATCAATTCGAGTAGAGTCTCAGGAGCGTCTTCACAAACCCCCTGATCCATTTACCTAGTGGCCACATGCAAGGGAACCGGCCTCATGTATCCTGGGGAGCGTTGAGCATAGGACCTGCTAGATTCCTTGGAGATTGGCTTGCATTCAGACGGCTTCTCCCAGAGGCTCAGGAGAGAAGCCTGGCTAGGATCCAGGGCAGAGACAGACTCGGCTTCAACATTGACTTTGCTATTCCTCAAGAGTGGTTGACTCCTATCCGCCATCCAACCCCCCCTGCAGTGCCTAGGAGTGTTTACTAGGCATGATATTCTCTTGGCAATCCATGGCGCGGATGAGAGCTACGCCTTGCTCACTTTTTCGATTGGATCCCATGGCACATTAGAGAGATCAGAGCACCCCTTGGATGACTTCAATGGATGCACCTTGCAAAGGGTGAGGGTGATCGGATTTCATGAACATGAGTGGCACATTGACCCCCCTCCGGCCAAGATGGCCAGGGAGAGACTCTGGCGATTTGGGAGAGCGGGCCCCTCACGTGCCTCCAGTGGGACCCGGGGGAGTGGACTTGGCGTGATCTTGCAAGACAAGGAGGAGACTCTGGGCACCCCATTCTTCGCATACACCGCACAACTAGGCCACAGGATCCAGATGCCCAAAGTCAAGGGCACCCCGGGTGCAGCACGACACTGGCTGTCTCAGGGTCTCTCACCGCGCGTTCTCTCAAATTTTTGGAAGACTCTTTGGGATAGTTTTCGACCTCAAAAGATCACCCTCTTTTACACAAGAGTTTGGCATTTGGCTCGACATGATTCATACCCTCCCCGGCCAATGGGGAAAGTTGCATGGTGGCTCTGACCATATGCGGAAGCGTCAAGAAGCCTTCTTGAGGCTTTGGCAACGTGGCCCTTTTCTCCCAGACAAAGGTGGTGAGCCCACCTGGCAACACAGACCACCTGTGTGGTTATTCCCTCAACTGTGTGGTTATTCCTTCCCCCGCCCCTTGTGTATGAGATAGCCTTCTCCTCATAGAGCAGCCAGCCGGAGGAGAAACACATCTTAATTCCCCTCTTGTTCTTTGGTTCTTGCCCCGTTCATGGAGGCGAGTTTGTATCTAGCCCTTTGAGGCTGTATTTAGCCTCCAAGGCTGTTTTTTGTTAACTAGTACAAGGATCTTGTTTCCGGATCAATCTGGTAGTTCATAGTAGAGCTTTGCCCATCATTCGCAATCTCCATCCAGGAAGAGAACCGTGGAAGGATTTTCTCCTTGCCCGCATCTTGAACTGTACACCCTCCCATGGCCCACAAGCACCCGATAGACCTTCATCTTCACCCCAATATAGCAGAGACTCGGTTGCCAAGGTACACTAAGTGGGAACACCAATCGCGTCACCAGAGAAAAGGATTCTTCTGTAGGGTGGTGTACCCTCAAGAGTCAACACGCAGACTAGGGAGACACACTGCTTCGGAGGAACTGTATTCTCTCTCAAAGGACTCCCCAACCCCGGCAACCCAGACTGTCCCCTTGCCAGCTCCGTATCCGGGACTTGCTTTAGCAGCACAAAGAGACAGCCCCACGCCCAGTATGCAGTTCAAGAGAAGGACAGCACATTATGAGTCGGGACGCATGAGCTTCTTCTGGTGCCTATCCTTTAAATAGCTAGTCTTTTAATTTCATGTTGTCTTGACGGGGATACAGCATGTTCACCGAAAGTGCACTGTTAGGCTGATTAGATCATGAAGAAAACCATGTTGATGACACACGACTATGAGATACTCCCCATAAATACAGAAAATTTTACATTATCTTTGCCTTTGGGTTCACTATGGACAAATTCGTATTCATTTTCCTACCTTAAGATTTAAAATTTTCAAATTCAAAGAAAAGAAAGGAAACCAAGTCCTCCTGGAAAAGGTCACATCTTGTTAATCATTGCATACACACATGAAAAAGTACTTACCAACGACAACAGCAGTTCATACACACATGAAAAAGTACTCACCAACGACAACAGCAATGCTTGCAGACACCACTTCTGTCAAGGAGATGCCTACAAAAGCAAGTGAGTACTGCATCACTATGTTCCCAAAGCAAAGTGCCAACCCCCCCAGCATTGCAATCACCACACTCACGCCATTCTCCTGAATCTGAAAGGCAAACAAAAACTAGGTTCAAGAATTGACCAATTCTTGTAGTTTTTTTGCTGACAATCTTATACACACACGCACTCACAAACAGCTCTTATAACAAGCTACGAAAACTTACACTGAAACACACAACGTGTCTATACATGTGCTAATGTTAGAAATGTAGTGAGTGTTCAAGTAAAGAATACGTGTAGACGCATGTATCAATTCAGCATTTATGAATATGGATATGTGAGAATATGTGAATATAAAGCGGAAGCAAGTAGAGATCAAACAAGAGAAAGTAGACAGCCAAGATCTGAAATGTATATTATGAATGAACAATGTCCATGCTTATATACATACCTGTAGAGCCAGTCGGCTGTAGCAAAGAAGCTACTAGTCTGGACATATGATAAAATGCCTTAAAAAAGCCTAAGACTAAGGTATAAAATAGCTGAAAAATAAGGGGAAATTCCTTAATTACATAAGATAAATATATGGATAAAAAGTGGCATAAAATGGAGTAAAATGGACTAGAGATGACATGTCCAACACCTCCTCTCAGCTCCAGCACAGGGGTCCGACTCCCATACGGGTAGAGAGGTGATCAATAGTATCTCGAGGAAGAGGTTTGGTGAAGAGATGAGCAAGGTTGTCTTGAGAAGGACAATACTTTAGTGTAATAATGCCGTTAGCAACCAGCTCACGAACGAAATGAAAGTGGACCTCAATACGTTTGGTCCTCCCATGGAAGGATGAAGTTCGAGCCAATGCCAAGGCACTCTGGCTGTCCATAAGAATACGGATCAGAGAATCTGAGAGTACATCAAGATTGCTAAACATCTGGAACAACCATAAGAGCTCACACCAGGTATCAAAATAAGCACAGTACTCAGGCTCAGTAGAAGATAATGAAACTGTATTCTGTTTCTTGGATCTCCAGGAAATAAGATAGGAACCAAGAGTGAAGCAATAACCAAAAGTGGATCATCGAGTATCATGATCACCTACCCAATTAGCATCAGAGTATCCAACAAGCTCAGTAACTCCTTAGAAAGATAGACCATAGTCCAAGGTACCGGATAAGTATCGGAGAACCCTCAGAGCAGCCTGCCAATGAGAATGTCGAGGAGCGGAAGAAACCTGACCGACAACATTGACACTGTAAGAAATGCCAGGCCTGGTGTAACTCAAATAAATAAGAGAACCAACAAGCCTCGAGTACTGTGTATTGTCCTCGAGGAGGGGAGAGGGATCATCACGAGAGAGCTTGGAGTTAGGATCCATCGGACAAGAAATTTGACGGCACTCAATCATCCCAAATGACTCCAGGAGCTGCTGCAAATATCTGTACTGGCTAGGAAACACTCCATCAAAAGACTGAAGTCGGCCTTCTTCTTTGATTAGCATCATGGCTAATCATTCTCCCTCGGTCGGGCGAACCATTGTTTTTTCCAAAGCCGAGCTCGCAGTCCTCTTCGCCGAAATTGAGAAAGACTCCAAAACGACCCTCATTGCCAGAATCTTTAGATCTCACCCTTCCCTCATTGCGAGAATCTTTAGATCTCACCCTTCCCGTCGCCAGGCTCGGGATTGGGTCCTAGCGTCTCTGCCTTCCGACCTTGCGCCACACTTTCGAGATGTCAAGTTGCTTGGAAGAGGTTTCTTCCAAGTGGATTTTGATTCCAAGGACGCAGCCTCAGAGGTTTTGAAGGGCATCCCTTTGCCATTGGGCCCGAGGAAGGTTTTTTTTCTTCCCTACTCTAGCTATTTTGACCCTGTTGAGGAAGACTGGAACCGTTTCCCAATTACTCTCAGATTCCCAGGTCTTCCTCGCGCATATTGGCCTATGCTAGAGGCCATCGGGTCCGTCTTTGGGCTGGTTCTTCAAGTGCCCCCCCTCCACGCTTTGCCGACATCTTCTGCCCAGGTGGTCACTGCCTCGGCGGATGCTGTCCCCAAGGTCATGGTTCTTGCCCGTGATTGTGAGATCTTTGAGGACTATGTTTTGCTTCCGGGCCCTAGTGGTCTTTTGAAGCAACGTATGGAGATTGCAGGTAAACCCAATCAGTGCCGGGTTTGTCACCAACAAGGTCACTTTGCTTGAGATTTCCCTCGGGCTCGGGGTCGCAGGAGGCCTCGCAAGCATGCTTCCAGGCGCCACCTCCCTTGGATCCTTCCGGCCCTACAACCCGCCAGGTGTGGCGAGCTGTCTCTCACGCTCGCCCCCCTGGTGCGATTGATGGGAAGACCTCCTCGGATCTTGTACCTCAGATAAATGATGTTTCTTGGCAGAGGGATGTATCAACTCATGCTTCTTTGCAAGGAGATGATATATCACATCAGGATGATTTTGTTGAGTCCTCTCTACTTGGAGGGGGCGATATGCAAGATGTTCAGCGTAGTGGGGATCATGAATTGCAAGATTTTTAGCATGATGCCATTCCCCTTGATGCCCCGCAGGGCGCACAGGTTTCTCATACATATGCAGGTACTGTGCAAGGCCTCGGACAAGGGCATGTCAGTGGACTTTGCCCCGTCAATTATCCCGTCCTCCAGCATTATGAGAGGCATCCTTAGGGTGCCCATCGTATTCTTAGATCGGGGGTCAAACCCTCTTCTCTTCCATGAGAATCATCTCATGGAATGTTCACGGCCTTGGAGGGCTTCCCGCCCATGGTAGAAAGCGCCTTCTGAAGGACCAACTTCACCCTGCTGTTACAGGAGCATCTATGGATACACTTTTGTTCCAAGAACACAAATTGGATAGATCTCAGTGTGGCAAAACTGGTAAGATGCTTTCTCGCCACACCTTCTGGTCCTTGGTTGTTGGGACTAGAGGGGGTGTTTGCATTTCAGTGGCAGCATCTGTTATGCCTCATGTTATTGTGCATGGTGTTATCATCCCTACTAGAGCGCAGTGGATCTTGATCATGCATGAGGGTCAGAAATTGGGAATCTTGAATATCTATGCACCTAACGTGAGAGGTGAAAGGGTGGCCTTTTGGGACACCATTACAAATGTCATCCCCTAGGTTGATCATTAAATAGTGGGAGGAGACTTCAATATGGTTGAGCAACCTTCGGACAAGAAGGGTAAACGCGAAGGGGGTTTACACCCTTAGGAGCGAGCCTCATGGGAGACGTTCACGCTCTCTTTCTTTGGAACGGATTGTTGGACTAAGGATGACTTCGAGAGAACGCCAAACTCCTTATCTTTTTATTGGCATAACTGCAGGAGCCGGAATGAGAGCATCTTTGCACGTCTGAACCGATTTTATGTGGATGATTGGTCCCTGGACAGAGGAGGCACCATTGCTCTTATGCCTGGCACCAACAAATGTGATCATCGCCCTGTCGTTTTGTGTCTCAGGGAGCCTGGGGCTGGCTCAACCTCTCTCCATGTCCGTATCCCTCACTCTCTTTATCTAGATGCTGACATCTCCCTTGAGATCAGAGAAAGATGGAGATCTTGTGATGGTCCTAATCCTTGGCACTAGCTCTTGAGAGGACCAGCCATCATTACCATAGCGCTGCCTTGTCCAAGAAGAAGGAGGCTCTGGACAAGGAGAGAGCTATTAGGCATAGGATTGTTGCTCTTCAGAGGGAACATGAAAAGCATCCACATACATCTTGGATTACAGACCTCTTGACCACAGTTAGAGCCGAGCTGCAATTGGCCATGGACAGGAGGGCTGAATTCGCATTTCATGCAAACGAGGCTTTTTGGACTCAGGTGGGTGGAAGATGCAACAAAGAGTTTTTTTCAGCGCACAGGCCTCCCAAAGCAGGGATTCTGTGAGGTATTTGCAGGATTCACAGGGTGAGGTTCAGATTGAACCTGATAAGGTAAGGGATATTGCTTCAGATTTTTATCGGTCTTTGTTGACTGTAGAGGTGCCCTCTCCTCCGAGAAATGTGGCATGGCATAAAGTTTGGGAGTGCATGCCCAGGCTCATTACAGATGCTATGTGTTCCTCCCTAGATGCCCCTTTCTCGAAGGATAAATTCCTTCATGCACTTCATGCTCCCAGTGGTTCATGCCCAGGGGATGATGGTCTTCTCCTGCCTTCTTTATTCTTTTTTGGGATCATATTGGAGATGCTATCACTCTTGCCCTTCAAGAAACGTGGCTGTCGGGTATGATGCCGCCATACCTCACGGAGGGGCTGATTCACCTTATCCCCAAGAGTGGGGACAAGACTCACATCAAACAATGAAGGCCCATCACTCTCCTTGGATCTCCATATAAGATCTTAGCTAAAGCCTTGAGTATAAGGTTGCAACCGATTCTCCAAAGGACTATCCATGATACACAGAATGGGTTCCTCCAAGGAAGGAGTATCTTTGATAACATCTTTCTTTCTGGGAAGCTGTCGAGTGGGCAAAGTCTAGTCAGTAGCCTCTTGCCATTCTTTTGCTTGATTTTGAAAAAGCTTATGACAGAGTGGATTGGGATTTTTTGGAGGGCACTATGGCACATATGGGGTTTTCCCAAAATTGGATCAGAGGGGTGTCCTACTTATATAGGGAGGCTCATAGCACTGTTTTAGCTTGTGGGGGGCGCGGCGAGCATTTACAGATTTCCCGTTCGATGAGGCAGGGTTGTCCCCTCGCCCCTTTACTATACCTCATTGTAGCTGAGGCTATGAGCAGGTTTCATGCAACAAATCACGAAGTGTGTCCCTGTTCGCAGAGGTGATTGGACCCTCAGCTCACGCTTTATTTTTTCAGATGCAGTTCGCCGCTCCCCTTCGTCCCCCCTGGTTAGGTCCCTCCTACGGGCCTAGGACTGCCTGAGGAGTTTTTTGGTACACATCCCCCCGCGTTTAGCGGAGGAAGCTAACAGGCAGCCCATTCTGTGGAATGATTTGATCTTAGATGTGCATGGTAGGCCTCTTGGGGCAGCTATGCATATTCTCTAGGCTGGTTGGGAGGCCCTATGCCCCCAAGTGCTGGCTTGGAAGAGGTTTCAGAGCCTTACCGAGGTGCAGAGATTGGATTTCATGCAGCATTTTAGAGGCTCCAGCCGAAGGATTGCAGAGATTTATGCAACCATTCCCAACCACTGGATTATTGGATCTTTTCTGGAAGGTCGTCATCACTCTTGGTTCGGGGTTTTCTATGGGACAAGTGTTCCTTTTCAGGTTATGGGTATCTCCTTGCCTAGGGAGGATGATGTACCGGTTTTTTTTTTCTGTACAGGATGGATGGCAACTGGAGAGATGTGATGTGCAGGACCTTATTGAGGGCCCCCAGATTCGTCCAATCAGAGTTGTTGGCAGGTTAGGGAAGCACGTCTTTGTTGACCCCCCCAGTGATGATCACAGAGAGGGTTAGAGCCTTTGGTTGTTTCGTGGCTGCCCTATCAGACATTTGCATTGGAACCCCGGTGAGTGGGAGTGGAAGGATGCTTGTTAACCCTTTGAAAAGCATGCCTTTTTTCAGTTATACGGTGCGGAATGCCAGACATCTTATCTTGGGACACATTCAAAGTGTCCCTACTCTTAGACCCCATTGGGAATCTTACGGCATTTCGATTGACATTCAGAGGGTATTTTGGCGGAGATTGTGGCATTCTTATAGGAAGCCACATTTTCTCCTTTATCTGGGTTTCCCTTCATGGTGGTCTGTTACTTGTGCTTGCCCAGCATGCCCTAGATGTGCAGGAGTTTCGGAGTCAGTTTACCATTGTTTATGGGAATGCAAGGAAGCACAGAGGATTTGGTCTGCAATTGCACACCTCTTTGGTGGGATTAAGAGGGATGTTATCATTTCTTTTGGTTCTATCATTTGGTTGACACAGTCTCGGCCTCAACTAAGGTTCGAGGGGACTGACACGAGCTTGGCCATTATGGTTAGGCAAGGAGTTGCTAGGCAGTGTTGTCTTCACGATTTGCAACTTTCACACTTTGTCCCTCCGACACAAGAGGTTGGAGAGTTCTTGGGAGATTATTGCTAGCATCTCAGCCTGGAATATCTGGAAGGCCAGATGCACTAAGGCCATTGAGTGTAATCCCGTTCTTGTTTCTCAGTGTCTTTGCAGGATTTGGAGTGATATTATTCACACCATTATGGCTACCTCGGCCAGAATGTAGGGATCTTCGAGGGCTGCAGAGAGGAAGCGCGGCCAGTTTATGAGAGAGTGGGACATTGGTATCTTTTTCACATCCTCTCATTCGGGACCCTATTGGCAGCACAGGGCTCCTGATTGGTTGAGATCTCCACCTTGCTTGGTGTGAAATCTCCATTTTGTAAAAATTTTCATACTTAATATAAGTCTCCTTTCTGAAAAAATAAAAAAATAAAAAAATCTTAGCAAGATGTGAGCCAGTGATCAATAAATCATCAACATATTAGGCAATCAAACAGAGCAAAGCATCTTGAGCAAAGACATAGAGATTGTTGTCTGCAAAGCATGTCTGGAATCCAAGGGAAAGAAAGAATGCATCAATCTTATCATACCACGCCTTGGGTGCCTGTTTCAAACTTTAAAGAGCTTTGTGCAATCTGTACACCTTAGCCTCATGTCTGGGAACATTAAAACCTTGAGGTTGTTCAACATACACCTCCTTATGTAACTCACCGTTAAGAAAGGGAGACTTGACATCCATTTGATAAACCGGCCAACGCTCATGAGCAGAAAGAACAAGAACTGTCCGGATGGTGGTGTATCTAGCTGAAGGAGGAAAAGTTTCTTCATAATCCACACCCTCAATCTGAGAGTACCCTTTCGCAACCAATCTAGCTTTGTGTTTGTCCAGAGATCCATTAGCATGAAACTTGGTCTTAAAGACCGAGTTGACCCCAATGACCTGTCGATGCAAAGACCGGTCCACAAACTCCCATGTACGATTCCTCTCAATGGAATCAATCTCGACCTCCATGGTTACCCGCCACTCAAGAGGAAGAGCAAGAGCCTCTTTAGCTGTAGTAGGCTCATATGACTGTATAACTGTACTCAGCAGGGCAAGGTTACAAGAATGATGAAGCTGCTATAATCTCCTTGCTTGTGTCAAAGATTGTGCTGAAGAATCAGCAAGCTGATGAAGTTCCACATCGGAGAGATGAGAATCATAAACAGTGGTTTCTAGCCATCGTGGAATCTTGGGGGCAATCCTCCGTTGCACAAAAGCAGGAGGAGGAGGAGAAGCCAGGGAAGGAGGAAGTGGGGATGGAGAGGCAGGGGGTAAAGAAGTTGATGGTGGAGAAGCTAGTGGTGGAGTTGGGGTGGCCAAGGAAGGAGAAGGGACCTCGATGGAAAGCTCAGGATGAGAGCAAGAGGCATCTAAGGGTTCAACAAAGTGAGCATCACGAGAAATCACCAAGGACCACAACTCCAAATCCCATAATCTATAAGCTTTGGAATGAGAGCTATATCCAAGGAATTTGTACTTTCTTGACTTGGGATCAAATTTGGATCTGTCAGAATCAGGGATATGAACATAGGCATCACAACGTAAAATCCTGAAATGAGAGACGAAAGGTTTCTGTCCAATAAAAGCCTCCTCTAGAGTCATATGAGAAACCGCTTTTGTAGAAGAACGGTTGATGATACAGCAGTGCTCACAGCTTCTCCCTAGAAAGAGGGAGAAAGATCACAAGAAGAAAGCATGGTACAGGCCATCTCCTGAACAGTCTTGTTCTTGCATTCAACCACACCATTCTGCTGAGGAGTGTGAGGTGTGGAAAATTTACAACTTATACCTTTCTGTGAGCAAAAATTATGTAAGGCTTTGGAGATGAATTCTCCTCCATTGTCGGAGCGGACTTGTCGAACCGCAGTCTCGACCAAAGTCGCCCACTCTTGGAAGCGAGAGAAAGCTTGAGATTTTTCTCCTAAGCAATAAACCCAAACTTTACATGAGTAATCATCAATAATAAGCATAAAGTACCTAGCTCCTCCTTAGGTAGTAGTCCGCATGGGGCCGCACAAGTCCATATGAATGAGCTCCAAAATATGAGAAGCCCGATGAGTAGCCTCATGAGAAAAGGCATCTCGGTGTTGCTTGCCATGAAGACAAGCCACACAAGTGGAGTGAAAGGGTTTCAGTAGTGGAAGACCCTCGACCATCTACTGAGAAGTCAGCAGCTGCAGAGAAGTATAATTCAGATGCCCGTAGCGAGCATGCCACAAATCTGTATCCACATGAGCTACCAAGGCATGATAGCTGTGAAGAAGTTGCAGCAGATGTAGCATACGCCAAGTTAGGACCGTGTGAAACAATGAGGCCTTCTTTGAACCTCAATTTAGTGATTCTTTAGCAATCCTTTAAACAACATACATGAATCTGAAAGATGTAATCGAGATGACACCAGATGGGGTCCCAAATTAGCAGAAGAATTTGCTTTATTTCTTTTGGAGAACTAAATACAAGCTCAACTATGTCCACAAGACTGAGCAAACAAACTGCTTGACTGACCGCCAAACGCAAGGGCAAAGCGACCAAATGCTGGGCACAACTGTGCATAAGCTGACAAAGTTCTACTCTCATAAAGTCCACCTTCACTAGTGCTCGCTGAAGCTCCCACCCCCCTCCCTGCTCGCGTTGCCTGCACAGCTGCGCCCTTCGCCTCCCTGCCTGCTCGCCCCCTCGCCTCCCCTCGCTCCTCGCGCCTTCCCTTGCTCCCCCGCCTGCCTTCGTTGCTGCCCCCCCTCCCTCGCTGCATTGCCCGCCGCCCCTCCATTAGCCCCCCCCCCGCCTGCCTTCGCTGATGGGGGACTTCACTGATGCAAGCTGAACCATAAGACTGCGAAAATAATTGACATGAGAGGCTATAGTAGCTCCCTCCTGCATATATAGATCAAAGAATGAGATCATAGGTGCAATCTTAGAGTTTTTAGAGCGGGGTCCAAAAAGGGTATCCAAAGTGATCCATGCTCGAGAAGCAGACTGTATGTCGGAGATGTGATGAATGTAATCATCTCCAAGACCGAGCAAGATGATAGCATAGGCTTTGTCATTCTTGGCAGTGGGAGCATAAGTGATAACTTGCTCAATGTCGGAATCTTCGGGAGCAGCATGGTGAACAACGTCCCAAAGACTTTCTTTCATAAGATGGCACTTGATTTTGATTTGCCAAGTATGAAAGTTGGACCCATTGAATTTGTCGATAGACATGAGAGAATGAGTAGAAGAGGCCATGTGGGAAGGTCTTACCTCTTGCTAAAATGCAAGGGCAGTGTCTATTCCCTTACAAGATTGCAGAAATGAATGAAAGAAGAGATCCAAACTGTTTTTAGAAGCCGGCTCTCTCACCACTTGTCAAGGCCATAGCATGTGACAGCCCATCGAAGCATGAGGAACTAGCAGTTTGCAGATATGAGGATAAGAAAAGGATTGACCAGCAAACTGAAGGAGACAATGCACAGTACCTTGTAGACTCTTCAAGAGGAAGCAATGGCAGAACTGAATGCAGCAAATAGCTCGTTAACAGGAGGAAAGTCGATGTGCAGCTGCTTCTAGATGATGCGCACCCTTGAGTCGATGAAGAAGGCAGCCAAAGGAGAGCAGCAACAGTACAACGGGCAGCAGCAGCTCCAAGAAAGAGAACAATAGCAGCTCCACGAAAACGAGCTGTATGAGCCTGAACAGGGCGGACAGCAAGAAAGTGGGCGGACAGAAAGTTCAGGCCAGCGGGTTGCTTACTGATATGACGAGCTGCATGTGCAATACTAGAGGACAGGAGCGAACATATAGAAATGGTGAGATGCAAAAAAAAGGCGTGAGGCAGCTCCCAAAAATGTGGCAACAGATAGTTGTTGGGCTGCTACAGCAGCAGGTCGATTACCAAGAGCAGGGGCAGCAACCAGCTAAGCGGCGGCCTGTTCTGAACCAAGTGACTGCAGCAAGAGAGAGAAGAGGGGCAGTCGCTCACAGGAAACAGGGGCAAAGATGAGGGGAGCCAGGATAAACCTGCTCTGATACCATGTTATGAAAAATGGGGTAGAGACAAAGCTGAAACTGAAACTGAAATGAAAGCAAGACTAGAAAAAGATACAAAGCGTAGACATACCTTGAGATGAGTGTAGACAAGACACAAGATTGATACTTTCATTGATGTGACACCCACAATATATAGGTGAGAAGTAAAAGATAGAGTAGACTGACTTATGGGACAATTATAGAGGTGCCACATGGCACATACTCAAGACTTAAGACAAATGTAGACAAATGTAGACTAGAGAAATAGTACACCTAGTGTGCACTTATTTCCAACAGCACTGGTACCCCATTTGTGGTTTGCCTAGAACCATTACATCAGACTAGAACTCCAAGTTCACAAGGCATTATTCGAGAACTTTGGAACCAAGTTACAATTGTCTAGTGCATTCTATCCACAGCCAGACGGCCAGATAGAAATCTATAACCAGTTGGCCATTGATGTTCTCAAGTCATACTGTCATGACCAGCAGTCCAAATGGAAACATTATCTTCCATTGGTCTAAGCCATCTTGAACGATACTCATTCATCCAGTGTCAGACGGACTCCGTACGAGGCAACCTTTGGTCGCAGTTTCTCTTCTCTTTTGAAGAGAATGGTGTCTCCATCTCTTGAGGCTAACAAAACGACGGAAGCATTTTTAGAAATCTTTAAGTCAACTAAAGACTGCTTGACCAAAGCCTAGGAAGCTTATAGCAAACAGGCAAATAATTCTAGATGAGATGTCCACTTCAACGAAGAGGATTGGGTCTATTTGCGCATCATGAAACAGAGATTGAAACTGTCACCATTTGGGCACCCAATTGGTCCACCCATGCTTTCTTATCATGTATGTACATTGGACTGGTGTCCATGACAGTTGTATATGCCGGGGATTGATGCCACAAATGTGATACTGTGGACTTGGCTTTCCGTTGGGACTTGTGCATCCCTGTACATGCCCGAAAATGCTTGGTGGATTGTTCCATTGGGTCTGGTACCTCGTGTACTTGCCTGGAGCACGCCTATTTCGGTATAGTCTCATGAACGGGGATTGTCCATACCAATGCTGCATTGCATAGCATCTTTATGTGCTTACTTACAATTGAAATTGCATAGCATCTTTATGTGCTTGCTTACAATTGAAATTGCATGCTGTTTTCATGCTTGCTTGACCAATGTGTAGTTCTGGGTAAGGGGACGTCCGGCCAATAACCGTGCGTGTGAAACTGTCTGCTGACATGGTTATGTGCCATGTAACAAGTGATAAGTATTGGTCATAAACCTAGCCTTAGGAGTTAGCACTAATTTATAAGTGAGTGTACACACTTCATTAAGTTTTGGGCGACCAAAACGGTGTTCACACACACTGATGTCCCGAGGTGGACATGACTCAATGTCCACCACCCAGACCTTATCCCCTTTGTACAAAGACTCAAGGTTCTTAGTCTCTCTCGTCGTTGAAGCTCGCCACAGAAGGAAAATGCACCTCCTTTCCGGAGCGCAATCTGACCATCCACAATGTGTGCGGGAGACTTCCAGAGGCTGAAAACCAACCGTCCTTCAAGGGACAGGAGTCACTCCGAAAGGGGTGGTCCACCGAAATCTGAAAACCAACCACACGAGAGAAAAAATTTATGGTTTCTTGCTAAACCAGAAAAAATTTCTGGTTTCTTGCTAAATCTTTACACTTGAAGTAGGCTCTAATACCATTGTAACATGCGGAAGCTTCAGGGGAGATCGGTAACTTCAATGCTCAGAAATCAGCACACTTGTCGGCGACGAAATTAACGCACAAAACTGAATGTAGATGTGCAGAAAAATAGAGAGAGAGAGAGAGAGAGAGAGAGAGAGAGAGAGAGAGAGAGGGAGGGAGAAGAGGACACAGTATTGGGTCCCAAATACCCTCTGTAGGGCCCCCACCACGGATGGTTTATTTGCTTTTATTAGAATGATGCAAAACTGAAATAAAAGACTGAACCTGAACCTTCTTGCCTGAGGAGAATCCTCTGCCCTTGACCTTCAATCCTTCACCCCTTTGCGTTAGCTTCTCCTTGGCTGTCCTGGCCCTTTGATTGGCTTCAGCACTTGGTGAAATATGAGATGAATGAATGAAAACAAGACTTGGGTATTTATACCCCATAATGTATCCAGTCGACCAACTACTAAAGAGCCTCACGACTAGATTTCACACCATTTTATGGACTGGCCATCTTGCGCATGAACCAAGAACAGTACCCAACTGCTGGACAGCCCTGCGCAAGGGTATTGTACTGCTGGGCAGCCTGTGTGGGTTGTCCCACACTTGGCCGACAGCCATTCTAGGCCTTGTTGCCCAGTCGGCTGGCTGTCCCAATGCCCTAGGGCTGGCTGGCCGACAGCCCCTTCCAGCCCATCACATGGCTGGTGGGCACAGTCGGGGCCCTCCTGGCCCCTTGGGGGTGGGTCTACACCTCCCCCATGCCCACATCAATGGTCTTGGGGTGGCCCCATCTCTACATGCAAAACCCAACATGCCTACACAAATGTCTGGCATCTGGTCGCCGACCAAACACACAGAGCACCTGACATCATTCCAGAGGGAGACTCACAGCGCGGACTGGCATTGTTCCATGTGCAGGACAATGCACACCTGACCTTGGACGCATGTGCAGGACAATGCACACTTGACCTCCGATGACTGGAGTGGAACCCTGGCTGACTCGTCCCAGACTGGGCTCACATGGGACCAGTTTTCCACCCCAGGTCCTGCACCTTCCATAGAGATATGTCTATGTGGCATCCAAGTGCGGGATGCACGTGACAATTCCATTAGAAGAGTGCATAGGCTTGAGATCGGTCATCATTGGTGCTTCTACAGCCGTGTACAATTCAGCCCAACTCTTGGTCTTTCAGAGATCTTGTGTTTGGGTTATCTACAATCCAAAGTCAGTCCCTCAGTCATTCTCTTCAAAGATAATAAAGCAAATACTCCTAGCAATAGGAGGGGGCCCTTCAGTGGGTAATTTGGGACCCGATACCGTGTATAGTTCTCTCTCTCTCTCTCTCTCTCTCTCTCTCTCTCTCTCTCTCTCTCTCTCATCTCATCTCTTAAAGTTTGAAGTGCTAAAAGTGGATTGCTAAAGACTTGCGAAACTCGGGATAAAGAAGGCGGTGTGAGACTTAAGTGACAGGATCCTTCATTACACATAATTCCGCTACATGTTACAAATAATGATTGTAGTGTTTTTTCTCATCTCATGAATTTTGTTTACATTCGTTGATGCTATGGAGTTTCTTCTCTTTTCTCTTCATCTACCTCAATTCATTCTCGGTCTACAAGCATGGTGTGCTTCACTAAGTGTTCTCAAGTTTTACTTGATGGGTTTGAGTTATATGTGTTGAGTTTTATGGTGAGAGTAGAGGGAGTGCTCCGTTCTTGCTCGAGTTGTTGCCTATCGGTGAGGGAGTAGAGGGTGCTATAGAGGTCTATTTCCCTTTGATGTTTCCCTTTGCTGTCTTCAATATGTATGTGCATATGTATAATGAATGCATGTACGTATGTTGTGTATGCACTCGTGTGTGTGTGTGTGTGTGTGTGCGTGTGCATGTGTGCGTGCCAGGCTGTCCTTTCACTACTAGACCGATTGCTGATTGGAAAAAAGTCCTCCGGTACTTGCACTGGTCTGGAAGATCTTCAGAGATAGGTAATTCATTGAGATTGGAGAGCATTCACTGGAGCAGAGTTTTTATGAAACCTCTGCCAATTCAAGAGCCAAGGAAAGCCTATTTTCCTTCCACTAAAAATACACGTCTAATCAAGGATGTTGTCTCTCTGAATGGCAGAATACTTACATTCCCATAGGCACAGAGGATATGAAATTTGGACATGCATTACAAGCTTGAAGAGAGAAAATTATAGCTTTGTTGCAACGATTTGAACTGATTCCACCTGTCAATCAAGAGAACAGATTGTTAGATTGGATGTTAGGGCTAAGCCTGGTTTTTCCAAAGTACCTATGTCACATCTCACCAATGCCCAAATGTACAAATAGATAATTCCTGAGCAGTGGATTGCTACTCATTTGAACAGGCTTTCAAATATGGATAAGACAGCTACGTGGTGGAAACAAAATCTCCAAAAGATTTGGACTACTGAATTGCCATTAAATCACAGAGCTTTCCTTACACAAAATCTTATGAAGTTGGAGAAAGCATGTGTTACTCATTTTCAGCATTCTTTTGCAACATTGACAAATAGTGCTTCTTGTGCTCATGCTGAGCTACTTTCTCATATGGAAGAAATCATGGATGTACAAGAAGCGCAAGATCTTGAAGGTCCTTTCTCGGAATTAGAATTCAGGCATGCAATTAAATCATTGGGTCGATGGAAATCCCCACATTGGGATAGTTTAACTGTGGAATTCTTTCTTCAATTCTCGAAAATACTAGAACGGACACTCTCGCTTATTATCGATCAATCATGGTTACAGGGTATTATATCATCCTCTTGGCAAGAGAAGTTAGTCAAACTAGTGCCAAATGTGTCCAAATATCTCTGATGCCAGCCTATTACATCAATGCCTGTGATCTGTAAATTAATCACTAAAATGATCACTACTAGGATCAAAATGATCTTGAATAGGGGCCTGCATCCAACACAGTATGGCTTTGTCCCTAGAAGACAAATCACAAATAATATATGTAATGCACATGTGAAAATAGAATATGCCAAACATAGAGAGCAAGATGTCTTATTATTGCAAACAAATATGGCGAAGGCCTTTGATACAGTTCAGTGGAATTATATTACTGTAGTAATGACAAAGCTTGGGTTTGGAGAAAAAATGTGTGATGTCATTTACTTGCTATATCAGGACAGCACGACACAATGCATACTGGGCAAAGAATTGTCCTCTCCTTGGGTATTGTGTCACATGCACTCTGCACTGTAGCGCATGGTGACAAGATGGCTCATCATCATCAGTGCAACATTGTACAGTATTAGCTCCTTTTAGGACCCATTGTAATCGTCAGTCCAGGATAAGTCAGGCACGAGCTACGTAGGTCATTCTCAGCCTTAGACACTCAGTCAATCAGTCCAAGTCCCTTAACCCACTTGAAGAGATGCATTCATGCATGTAGTGTCAGTAGAAGCCTTAGAGTTTGCATCAGGACATGTGTGCATTTATGCATAGCATTCATCCCATATACATGTAAGCCATCTAAACCATTGCAGAAGCTTTCAGATATCATCTAGCATCCATTAGAATTTATTCGGTATTATTCCCATAATTTATAGCATTTTTTGGGCATTTTTACATCATTTATTTATTTTAGCCAGGATAAATGCAGTCGGCCAGCTCTGTAGCCAGCCGACCAGCATCCCTCGTCCATATAAATCGCTGAGCATGTAGTCCTTTCATTCATTCATATCTCATTCAGCCCTGAAGCACTCAACGCTTGGAGCCTTCAGCACAAGGAGTGATTGCGATTGCCAAATTCAGCACATCAGCCTTCAGCGTTTTCCTCATTAGCATATAGGAGCATCAACGCTTGAGCAAATCAGCATTCAGCACCGCTTGCGTTTTCAACATTCATACAGTTTTCAGCATCCTCATATGCATCGTTTTGCTACAGCCACTTGCTGAAGCTAAAACTCAGCATTCATACTCATTTTCAGCATTCATACATGGTCTAGAACAGTCCCAATCAGCCCCTTCTCTCAGCCTCAGATTTGCAGCCTTCCTACATCCATTGGGAAGAGTGCATAGGCTCAAGATTGGTCATCACTGGTGCTTCTACAGCCATGTACAAGCCGTGTACAGTTCAGCCCAACTCTTGGTCCCATAGTCACAAGGGACGGGGGACGGTGACGGGGGACGGGGACGGGGACGGGACGGGGGACGGCCATAAGTAGGGAACGGGGACGGGGGAGGAAACGGCACTCAAAAAATACTTTTTTTTAAAATTTTTCTACTCTGCACTTATTCTACTTTGGAAGTACATCAAAATGAGCACAAATTTACACTAAAATGGTAAGATTTTGAGTCATATTAATAATTAAGTAGATACAAAATGAGTCATGACTCAAGAGTCAGGACTCAGGAGTCAGGACTAAGCCTTAAGGAGGCAAAATACAAGGACGGACTCAAATGAGTCAATGACAAAAAAGTGCTAAAGACTAGAGGCTAGAGGCTAGAGCTAAGTAGTAAGGCCCATGAATGATCATCCACGTGAAGTGCTCGCCTCATGGTCATGGGTAGCTTGTGCCAAAGAAGCATCAAGCTCATCCTCAGTCTCATCCTCACTGGCATGCTGCTCCTGCACCTCATCCTCCCGTTGCTCTTCTTGTTGACTCATCTCCCACTCGGTGAAGGAATCTGCCTTCTTGGTCACGCTCTTGCAAAGCATTCGCAAGTTCGCGCTGACGAAGACAAGGTCATTGGCACGCTCTACCCCGAGTCGGTTCCTCTTCCTAGAGGCAATGTGGCTGTAGGTACTCCAAAGTTGCTCCAAGTAAGAGGAGCTGACGGCCTGGCTAAGTATGCGGATGGCAAGCTGCTGCAGCTCCGGTCCATCTAAACCAAAGTCCTCCCACCATAGAGCAGCACCAACTTTGGAGCGGTCAACCTGTGCATCATGACAGCCATAGGAGCCATGAAATGACCTGTACATCGAAAGCTGGTCCCTGATCTTGCGCCTAACCGATGCATCAGGCACAAGACGATCCAAGATGATCCTCCATCCAGCACTCACCTCCCGGTCGCTCTCCTGCTTGTTGCCTTGGAATTCTGGGTCCACCACATAAGCTGCTGCATGCAATGGAGAGTAGTAGGAATTCCACCTTCCTAGACACAAGGCATGGATCTCCTCGTATCTGTCTTCGTCAGGCACAAAGTCTTTCAACTTCTCTATCATGCGATCCATGGCCTCGTAGACCTTACCTATGCATGGCTGCATAGCGTCTACAATCCTCAACAGGTGGACTATGGGCCTCACCATAGCATCTGTGGTCTTCACACGCTCCCACCAAGAGGCGTCATCCGCCCGTAGCCTACACTCTTGGCCAGTGTTTGTATGGGACTCTTGCATGGCGACAAACTCGTCGCTAAGGAAAAGCCCCCTCAAAGCACCACTACAATCCTTCAACCGGCCCAACATGAGAAAGTTGTAGGCAAACCGGGTGTCGGAATATTTGAGGAGAGAGAGACAGGACCTCTTGTTGAACTCATGCCGAAGTCTTTGGTGGTTGAGAACAAAGGAGACCATGGTGTTGGCCTCCTCAATGAGCGGGCTGATCCATGGTAATGCCCCGATGTCCTTGAGGAGGTTGTTTAGGCAATGAGCCATACAAAAGGACACCGTGACATGTCCATACATACTTTGGAGAATAGCTCCCGCCGCCCTATTGGAAGGCTCCCCATCCGCAACAAAGCCCACTACATGCTCGAGGCCAACGATCTCCATGGTGGTAGCCCACTCCGCCGCAAGCACATCCGCGCTCTTCCCAGTGCCGGATGCATCATGAGATGAGATGAAGTACATCTCTCCGCGGGAATATGCAACCATGCCGTGAATACTCCTCTTGTGGGTGTCACTCCATCCATCCACAATGAGGGAGACTCCGTTCCTCTCCCATTGCCGCTTTGTGTTGTCGGCCGCTTGCTCTACAATGCGCTTCTCCTTGTCGAGCAATGTAGTGCGCAAGCTCTCGGATGAGGGGGGCGTATAGGTTGAGCCATACTCCCCAATCTTCTTAACCATTACCTTGAAGTATTCCGAGCTATTCAAGAAAGTAATTTACTAATGAGAAGGGGACTAGGGTGATGAAAACATGAATGATGAATTGGCAATGATCGATTGCACTTACCTAGCCGCTTGAAAGGCAATGTGGTCGTGGAAGAAGAAGCGGGCCACCGCCATATCCACCTCCTCCTTCAACTTGGGGTTCCAATTCTCCCCAAGTGTAGATTGTCGCCGTGGGCCACGTAATGATTGAGAGACCGTGGAGATGGAGGGTTCCGGTGTCGTGGATGGAGTAACATTCCGACTTGATGGTGAAGGTGATGGTGTGCATGATCCCGATCCACCACATGACTCCATGGTAGAGGCTTGAGTTCCTCTCCCCATCGTCACGGGATCCACGGCCACTCGTGGCGTCCTTCTTGTCGCTTTGACCGCTTCGTAGACGCTTAGCTTGTCAAGAAGTTCCCGTCTCTTCTCGGGCGTGACATTCATGCAAAACCTCACCTCATGCCCACTCTCATGCAAGAGGTGGGCTCGCACTTTGTCGGCGCCACCCGTTCGCCGGTACGGGCAAAGCTTGCATACCCATGGCCGAGAACCGCCTCCATGAACGGATGTGGTGTAGTTTACCTCCTCCCACCATGTCCATCCCGTTGTCCTTCTACGAGAAGCCCCGGCACGTGAGGAGGATGCCATGGTTGAAGATGGCTTGACTCTTGAGCCTTGAGGAATGAGAGAGAGAGAGAGAGAGAGAGAGAGCCTTGAGGAATGAGAGAGAAAGAGAGAGAGAGAGAGAGAGAGAGAGAGAGAGAGAGCCTAGAGGCTTGGAAGTTGGAAGACTCAAGAGGCTTGAGGGAGAGGTGAGAGCCTAGGCCCTAGAGCTTGGAACTTGGAAGTTGGAAGAGAGAAGATTCAAGAAGCTTGAGCCTTGAAAGCTTGAGCAATGAGCCTTGAGAGTTATGAACTTGTGTGTGCTTGTAGCCTTGTAGAGGTGGGCTCTTATATAGATAGGCAAGAGAGAGAGAGGAAAGCCTCAAGGGCAAGAGAGAGAGAGAGGGCCAAGGCCCAACAACCATAAACGGCTAGAAGAGCCCAGGCCCAACAGCCATAAACGGCTACGAAGGGGCAAGCAAGCGGCAGGCAGGCGCAACGGCCAAAAACGGGCGCAGGCGCAGGCGCAACGGCTCTCTACCGTCCCCGCACAGGGTCGTCCCCGACAGCCGTCCCCGTCCCTACGCCGTCCCCGGTTTGAAACGCCCGTCGGGGGACGTCCGTCCGTCCCCGTCCCTGCGCCGTCCCGTTTCGGCGTCCCAGCGTTCCTAGGCTCCGTCCCCGCCGTCCCCTGTGACTATGCTTGGTCCTCCTAGATCTTGCGTTTGGCTTATCGTCAGTCCACCATCAGTCTCTTCAAAGAAATAAAGCAAATACTATTCCAGTAACGGGATAGGGGGCCCTTCAGTGGGTAATTCAGGACCCCATACGGTGTACAGTTTCTCTCTCCACAAAGCAGGAGACATGCTAGACCCCAGAAACTACAAGACTATCATGATTGGTCATACATTGGCCAAACTTTATGGTGCAGTGCTCGAGGCAAAGTTGAGCTCATATGCAGAGAAGGAGGGACTGCAAGCACCAGGGCAGGCTGGATTCCAACGAGCTTTCTCCACTATTGACCATATATTCACTCTGAGATGTCTGATTGATCAGGCTAGGGCGCGGGAGAGGAGATTATACTGCTGCTTTGTGGATTTCCGCAAAGCATTTGACACAGTGCCACACGAGAGACTCTTCCAGCGCCTCCAGTCATTGGGGATCCCATCAGAGATGGTCTGGGGTATCTATGCTTTATATGAGCAGGTCCATGGGCGCATACGATGCCCTGGGGGGCTATCTGATGTTATTGCTAGCACCATAGGTGTGAAGCAAGGATGCCCACTCTCTCCTACACTATTTGGGCTATACATTGATGAGGTGACTGACTTCATTGTTCACGGTGGTGGGGACGGGGTAGACATCTCAGCTACCACAGTCCACATTATGCTATATGCAGATGATATTATTTTGGTCTCTAAGTCGCAGATGGGACTACAGCATCATCTCCATGCACTCGATGACTTCTGCACACAGAGGGGACTTACACTGAACCTTGGGAAAACCAAGGTCGTGATTTTCCACACCTCAGGGGACAAGCCATCTTCACACTAGCATGAGGACAGCTAGAGGTGGTAGACTCATATGTGTACTTGGGGATTACATTCACAACTCCGCCAGAAGATTTACTATGGCACAGGCAGCCAGGGATAGACTCACACGAGGGTATGCAGCTCTGGCCATGCTAGAGAGACAATGTCACCAGGCACACTTCCAGGTGCCCCGCACGAAGGGGTGATTGTTTGACACACTCCTGGACTCGCCACCTCCACATGGCTCAGATAGAGAGGCCTCAGATTCTCATGCTCTCACGGATGATCCGCAACAAACCCTCTGTCCCACATGACATTGTCTGAGCGGAGTTTGTTGCACCTCCTATGCTAGTAGAGGCCCTCTTCCAGACGATCTGCTTCATACAGAGGACCAGAGATATGCCATTAGATCGACTCTCACATAGAGCTTTTGAGGCGTCCAAGCAGCTCACAGAAAGTGGAGATAGGAGATCATGGTATTCACAGATGATACAATGGCTCACTCAGCATGGTCTCAGCATAGAAACCCTGCCACCTTTCTAGTATGATATACATGCACCACACATCCAGCTCTCACAGTGAGAGGAACAGAGTCCTTCGACAGGATGTATAGCAACGATAGACTCAAGAGACTTGGATTAAACCCAGTCAGCCTCTACCGCCGAAGATGCTATAATACAGAGATCAGTTTATGCGTATCTCAGCCGATGGATTCATTCTGCGACCCGGATATATGGATGTGTACATGCCTCACAGTGCCGGAGTGGCGATTGGCTAGCTCAGAGTGTCATCACACCAACTTGAGATTGAGGCAAGTAGGGCAACACGGATCCCCAGAGCAGAGTATATGCAGACTATGCCAGGAGGAGGTTGAGAGTGAGGAGCATTATGTATGCAGATGCAGAGCATATAGTGTCATTAGAGAGAGATACACCACAATCTTCAGTGGACATCCCTCACTCCGCCAGATCATGGAGTCCGCAGACCAGCGCAGTATTGGCCAGTTCTTGCTAGAGACACAGCGCCACAGAGAGACTGCTGCGGACTCATACCACACGAAGAGGTGGGCGGCAGCTCCAGCTCACTGATTTCTTCTAGAGATCTATCCCAGTGCCTACCTTGACACAGGAGAGGGTTACACTTCAGCGCGCTGCGGACCTCCGAGCCAGACGGAGACCGAGAGCACTAGGCTACCAGACTCCCAAACTACATCAGAGGGAAATCACAGAGATACGGACTCGATATCAGCACCATATCCAGGAGCGGCTCGCTCGCTCACACTCACACCCGAAGATCATGCTCCGAGGGATTTTTGCCTTGCCATCGCCTATGTATCACATATTACACCCCCATTATGGTACTGGTTGGAGCTAGACAGATCTGCAGTGCATTCTTGTATACCCTACATATATAGGTTGCATACTGAGCCTCTAGCAATAGTGCTCCATCCATCACACCCCCCCACTAGCTCAGTGCTTTCATAGCTTATTTCATGTTCATTTTGTCCTTTTTTTCTGGACATCCAGAGGACATTGACAGTTGTACATTGATTTGTCTCATAGGTCGAGTTCGGCCTCTGGTAGACATTAATACAGCTCACTCTCTCTCTCTCTCTCTCTCTCTGTCTCTCTCTCTCTCTCTCTCTCTTAAAGTTTGAAGTCTTAAAGTGGATTGCTAAACTCGCGAAACTCGTTACTCACGATACAGAAGACGGTGTGAGCATTTGTGTGACACGATCCTCAAATTACGAATACTTCCGCTGCATGTTACAGATTGGGAAAATTCGTTAGGTAGTTGGCCTGCCCTTTGAGTGCTTTGTTATATGCGATTGGGACTCATCCTTTGTTACTTTATATGGATAAACTCACTAACAATGGACAACTACATGGGTTGCAACTACCAACGCAGTCGTGCTTTGGTAGCTCAAGCTTATGCTGATGACTCATTCTTCTTCCCTAAAAATAATGATCTCAGTATCTTACGCAAGCTCTTGAGCTTTTTGGTGAGACTGTAGGACTATTTACAAACTTCAGGAAATTCAAATTGTTGCCATTGAAGGCAATGGATGGACACAGCATTTTATGGCCAGGACAGATCCTTCCACCCACTGACATTGTTCGACACTTGAGATATCCATTAGGATGGAATGTGTCACACCAAGATGCCACTCAATGGGTCATTCAAAAAATGCAAGCAAAACTAGATTATTGGCAATTCTCTACTCGACCTCTTCATGTGCGGCTTCGAATTGTGCAATCTATTCCCATGGCATACATTCAGTTTTTCTTGCCACTTCTAATATGGTCAAAAACACAGATTGCTGGTTTTATATCACATACAATGGAAGTTCCGTGGAAGACAAAGCATCATAAAAAAGCACTAAGACTTTCAAGATATGAGAGGGTCTGTTCGCCCAAAATGCATAGTGGACTGACTGTTCTTAATATTTGTCATCGTGTATTAGCAAGAAAAGCAACATTGCTACATACTTTTCTTGCACACGAATAGCCTGGAGCACTCATGGTGGCAGCAATGTGTACAAAGTTTCAAACATGCTCATTTGGCAAATGGCAGCTACAACATTTACATCCTATATCATACGACCCGGGATTGGGAGGAGTGTTGTAGAGCCAATCTGAAAAGGTCCATGCCGTTGGACTACTGGTGTGGCTTGAAAAAGCAGTGGGAAATTTTTTGTCAGCAACTGGGAAAATTACAAGCAACCTTTCATTAATATTTAAAAATGAAGGTCAAGCACCATTAAAAAAATGTTTTTTAGTTTCAGACATTTATCCAAATACAGAGTATGTCTGACCTGTAAAAGCTGTGTTGAGAAATTTCGGGTTGAGAACCCAATCTGTCCGAATGTAACAGCAAACAATACTGCAACAATGAAGGTGCTAATAGCATAATCGAGATATGTATGCTGTGGCAAGCGTCCTCTCCGCTCCAAGATGTTGAAAAATGCAGGCCAGGAGCCAAGGCACCATAGAGAAAGAAGCATCAAGACAATGGCCCCAGTTCTATCTTGAACTAAATACATACTTCTATATAGGTCTTTGCCACCAACAGGAGATTTGAAGCAGTGTCAAGCCAACTATGGTATGTTCATGTAGGCGATGAACCATGAAAAGCACTGACCTGGCATAAAGGAGCCTCTGAAATCTGTCAAGGCTAAGCTACCATGTCTGAGAATTGGAAAAATGCATCTGAAAGAAAGCACAAAGGAAACAAACTTGTCGCCTTTTTGGTCACAACAAGCCTGCAGCTGCTCAAAGGCTCGGCTGCAGCTGCAAACGCTCTGTCTTCAGGAACCGCCGTTGAGCAGAGGACGTCAATGTTACCCTCCGCCAAGACGTGCCGGGAACCTCCGTCGTCCCCTTTCCAACCGTTGGGAAGACAAAAGGGTGCACTTCTGGTTCTTTGAACCCCTGCTTCCGTCCCCTTCCGCATTCATTTGTGCGTCCTGTCGAGAGAATACAATGCAGGCGAGGCCGTTCGTCGGGAGAGTTCAAAGCACGACCACGCTTTTTTCACTTCTATTGAAATTGAATGCTTATAAGCGCCAAATTAGCTAGCCTTTTCGTTTAGCGTACCAGCCTTCGTGTGAACAGGCGCGTGAACAAGGCCCTCTAGACTGGACACGTTCACACGCAAGGGATGGTGCTACAGACCAACCACTTAGAATCTGGAATCCAGAAAATCCACAGCAGTCTAACTTTTTGTCTACGTGGCAGTTTTACATTTATTCTTTTTTGTTCTCCTAGCTCCAAGGGGACAAGCTCCAACATCACTTTGAAGGAGGAATAATTGTCGATACCTTTTATTTTTCACAAACCAAAAATTACCCCCTGGTTTTCACTCACGTGAAGATGTCCTTGGTTGCCCTAACACACACACAACCAGTCGTGGGTTGCTATGTGAATTTAAAGAATAAACAGTTCTTTTCATAAAATAAAAACATACAATTCTTTTCAACCATACATACCAAATTTATCCATTATTTGGCACAATTTTATGGCCTACATCAAACTTTTTGGCTATTAAAATCATTTATTTGATGTGCTTTCAATATAAAATCCATTGTGAATTGGTATGGCAAGGTTAGCAAGTCTTCAAGTCATATAGCCATTGCCAAAAAGTGTGTATCTCAAAAATTAGAAAGGGTATAAGTTTTTCATTTGTTTCTTTGATGTGAGGAAATGAACCTTGTTCTAAGGTTTAAGATGTAAAGACAAAAATTTTAAAGAAATAGAAAAAGAAGGAAGGAGTGTGTCGCGTGATGGACCTCCAGCCTTCCTTTTCTACCCTTTCTCGCGGTTATTTCTCTCTTGGGTTCTTGCAACAATCTTGTGCTTTTCTTGCTTGTATTTGTAACAATGGAGAAAGAGAGTGACAGTGACAGTGAGACAGTGACAGTGAGAGTGAGGATGACAATGATGATTTTCATTTCTCATAATTGCTGAATGGATGTGGGTAGGTTTCTTTGGTAAGAGAGCATGTCTTGCAGATTTTGGAAGGGTTCAATCCTCTGACTTGGTTTGTGTGGCAAGAATTATATCGTGGGCCCCTAAGGTACTACCATTTTGGTGCACTAAAAGGATGGTCTCCAAAAAAATATGCACGAAAGAGAATTTAAGGCTAGCAAGCGAAACAATGGAATCTGTTGAAGTCCCAAACATGAGGTACTAGGTTTTGAAAGCGAAACAATGGAATCTGTTGAAGTCCCAAACATGAGGTACTGGGTTCAAAACCTGCCGGCTATTGACGGCGACGACATAAAAGCACACACGCACACGAGCACAAAAGATCCCACCCAAAAAAAAAAATCAGCAAAGGTGGGAGAGATAGGGGGGCTTCATAGCAAAGAAGTGGCCAATGGAGTAGTAGTTTTCCTTGGCCGTCCCCCCATGCTTCCTTACTTGACGATCAGCAAACCTTGCTGCAAATCAAGAATTCCCTCCAACAATTAAGCCCTAATTTCTCCTCTAACCTCAGTGATTGGAGCGCTAATATCAGTCAGAGCACCAAAAGCAGACCGCGGCCTCGTCATAACGATCCTGCAAATCAGATGTATGAGTGTGAGTAGAGACATAGAGGAGGCACCCAATCAACAAATCGAGGGCAGCGATGGGGCGGCCATGAGCAGTAGGCCCACGGCAAGCATAGTGGCAGCGGGGTTTCTTCTATATAACAGCGGGCTCTGCTCACCGGAAGAAAACGATGGCGGCCTTGTTCAGCAAAGGAAAGAAGAAGATTAGATGGCGACCTACACGGGCTCATATAGAGGTGGATAGAGGACATGGCGTCCAGCCTTCACGGCAGCCTTGCCTCGTTGTCACGTAAAGGAGGTCGCCCAAGATTCCGAGAATATGCCTCCGGCCACCCATTGTTTTGAGCACATAAGGGTGGTTGGCCAGTTTTGGGTCAGGTGACCGAAATACTTGAGCACATAAGGGCGGCCAACCACCAACGAGACCTTAAAAAAACACACATGAGGAGTCGTTGCCGTCTGCGCTGGTGGCTGGGCGGTAAAACTGGGGTCGTGCCCTAGTCAGCTACAAAAGCTAGCCTTTTTGGGTGAGACGGAGTGCCAGCTCAGCAAACGCCCCTGCACAGGGGTGGTTGGCTGGCCGACCGTGCTTATGTGCTAGTGCCAAGAGTTTCAAAACCCTCAAGGACAACCTTTCACAAATTCTAATTATTAAAAAACAAAAAAAAACTTAGTTCCTTTCTAAAGCCCTTGTTCACATGCTTTGGCCCAATCTCTCTTTTCAACATTCTCTCCTAGCCAAGAAATTATTTTAGTTTTTTTATCCCAGAAAATAAAAACCCTTTGCTTTTTCAAAATAAAATCGTACGCACCAATGTATCAGGAGGAGTTCTTTAAGGCAACATCTTTTGTGAGGGTGTGCTTAATGCTTGATCGTTATGGGGGATTTCAACTATAAAAACTCATGGTTGGATGAGCTTCAGAGATGGTGGGTTTCATTGCTTCTTTGCCAAAGTTATGGGCATAGTTGTGTTCATTTGGGGAGGTGCTTTTGCCTTGTTCTTTCGAAGTAAAGGTGGTGGATCTTTCAAAGTGTTGGTGTTGAAGAGGAAGTTGAAGTTAGAGATAGTGTGAAGTGTGAGAAGAGTCAGTGTGCGTAAGAAATAAAGAGAAGTGAAGTTTACAAAGTGAAGTGTTTAAGAGATGTGGTTTCTTCATCGACATGACGCGGTTCATTCCAAGGCAAAGCTTTCTTTTCAAGTGCTCACAGGGACGTTCACACAGCTAAGTGGAGGAGGAATAACAACCTCCAAATTTGTGCATTATTTGGCATAATTTTATGGTCTATATCAACAATTATCAAACTTTTGGCTATTAAAACCATTTATTTAATGTGCTTTCAATGTAAAATCCATTGTAAATTGGCATGGCAAAATTAGTGTGTCTGCAAGTCATATAGCCATTGCCAAAAAGTGTGTGTATTTCAAAAATTGGAAAGGGTTAGGAGTTTTTCATATGTTTCTTTGATGTGAAGAAATGAACCTTGTTCTAAGGTTTAAGAATACCATGTAAAGACAAAAAAAATTTAAAGAAATAGAAAAAAGAAGAAAGGAGGAGTCGTGTGATGGGTGATTGAGAAAGGTGGTTGCAACCTCCTTCTCTCTTCCTTTTTTACCCTTTCTCACAATTATTTCTCTCTCTTAGGTTCTTGCAAGAAGCTCTCTATCTCTTGTGCTTTTCTTGCTTGTATCAATGGAGGAAGACAATGATAGTAAGAGTGAGGATGACGATGATGATTTTCATTTCTCATAATTGTTGAATGCGTGTGGGTATGCTTCCTTGATAATAGAGCATGTCTTGTAGATTTTGGGATTAAGGGCTGAGCCCTTTGCATATATTTTGTAGGCTTTTATCCTGGTTTGTGTGGCAAGAATTATACCACAGTAGGGTACTACTAGTCCATATCACATATCACAAGTAACACATTAATGTCACATCATCGTCATAAATCTCCTCGCACCATGACCGTGATCTTAGACCTAGATGGTACACACCAATGAGCCAAAACACTCTTAGACCATTGTGATGGCTAGAGAAGCTCTGCATGTCTCACATCCACCTCAATACAAGTGTCAAATAGTCCTAGGAGTCGCTTCTATTAGTCGTCACCTTTCCCAGAAGCACGAACACACCAAGTACTGACGTCAGGAACCACATATGTCTAATACTAGCATGTATACTTAGCAACCATGCACTATCCGACTTGTTTCACTCCGGATTTGCTACATGTCCATTACACCGAGCACACATATGTTTGATCGAGAGGGGTCAACGTCTGAGACGACCACCTTCATGTGATGTATCCCACCAAATGACACAAATACGGCAATCCATAAACCTGTGGTACCTTTACGGGCTCCCACAAACAAACACATATGCATCATATGAATATAGTATATCCAAACAATAAAGTAAGATTTCAAACAATATACACCATATTCTCTTTCAAAGCAGTGTAAGCCATTGCAAGCTTGACAAGACATCATAGCTCTCTAGTCGAAACTTTGAGCAAGTCAATTTCCTCTAGACACAACATCTCATGGCGAGGTCTTATCAAGATTTTCCCTTCCTTAGGGTCACTTCCAGGTCTTAATTCCATAAGCCAATCCATTCAACTTCACTTACGGTCCTTTGCGTAGAAAGAAGGTCCATTCTAAGGTCATTTATCTCTTTTTGGGCTTATCTTTATGACAAAAATCTAAGAGTCTTTTTGGTCATTCTTAGAGAGACTTCCCCTTTCTTGAATGTTCCTAAATATATCCGAACCTTGATTTCTTGAATTCATTTTCCTTGATCTCATAGGGATGTCAAATCCGTCACAGCTTATGGACTTTGCCTTTTTAAATTTGGGCATATTATTATTTGAAGTGAGTCCCCTTGTCACTTTACTACTTCAAGTGGACACCCTAATTTAGTAATTATATTCTCGTAAAGGAATTTGGTTGTTGATTTGGCATCAACCTTTGTGGTAGCATGGGCCTCAATCCATTTGGTATAGTATTCCATAAATAGCAATGATAAACCGTTCTTGAGTTTCTTGAGTGAGCATTAAACTTTCATCCATCCATTTTCTCATGCACTCAACTACTCTACATGCATCCACTGATACATCTAGTCAACTCCCATCTAGTCATTATGCATGGCTAGAGTTTTCTATTAGTTCACTATGCTTATCTTCACATTAATTACTATTTTCCTTCTAAAAGTTAATCATAAGGTATTTGTACTAACCTTTCAACCTTATACTTTAGTCTTTCATCCATTTAACCTTGAAATTAATTAAATGTGCACTCTATTTATATCCTTTACCAAGGGTAATGCACACATACTTCACTGTATATTTTTAATGGATTATTCTTACTATTTGTTTTTTCTAAAAATATTTTTTTATTTATTTTAAAAAAAATATTGTTGATTTTTATTTTATTTTTCTCTATTTTTAACTCTAATCTACTGGGGGTTGTACATGTGCATGTGTGCACATAGAAATCCCTAACTTAATTTTTTCACATGGCAATTTGACCATCATCATTAAATTTTATTTTCAAATTTCGTAAATTCTCAGTCTTCCAAAAGTTCCATTAAAACTTATCAAAATTTTATATTCTCTCACTAGAAATATACATCTATAAATTAATATCTCAGCTATATTAGGATAAGGGAAGAGGGATCTTACATTGTTTCCCACCACTTGAAGATCCAAGATGTTCTTATCTCCCAAACTGGGGATAAATTCTCCTCAACTCTAATGTATTGGGGGTTGTACATGTGCATGTGTGTGCATAGAAATCCCCAACTTAATTTTTATACATGGCAATTTGACCAATATCATTAATTTTTTTTAAATTTTCTTAAATTCTCAATCTTCCAAAATTTTCATTAAAACTTATCAAATTCTCATATTCTCTCACTAGAAATATACATCTAGAAATTAATATTTCAGCTACACTAGGATAAGGGAAAAGGGACCTTACATTCTTTCCCACTTGAAGATCCGAGATGTCCTTATCTCGCAAACTGGGGATAATCTCTCCTCGACTCTTCCTCTTTCTCTCAAGTAGCATCCTCAGTTTGGAAAAATCAGTTATGTCTCCTCAGTGACCTTACCCTAGGAGGATGGATGGCTATAGCTTTCTTGTGCCATTCAAAAGTGAAGAAATCCAAGATATCAGGAGAGGGGAAGAGGTGCCAAATCAGCAGGAACTAGGAGAGAAACATCCATGGAATAGCATGGAAGTGGTTCAATGCTTTAACTGTGGAGTAAAGGGTCATATGGTCCTTTAATGTTTGCAGCCAAGGAGAGCACCTGGTGGAGTCTACAATGTCATTCAGAGACAAGAGGTCAACAGGGCTGTTGATTATTGGGACGAAGTGAGAGAGGATCAAGTGCCATGAAAACAACCATCCTAGGGTCAGAGTGGTAATGTAAGTATGTTGGAAGCAGGCATTGAAAAGGAAAGTTAAGTTGCTGGTCAGAAAAGTGGGAAGATCACCTTTGATACTGGTGTAACAGGGTCTTCGGATGGACCAAATGGTGAAACACATGTGGACCCAAGCTTGTAAGGAGGAGGACCAGAAGTGGGAGACCCATGCACTAATGCTCATGAAGACTTGGGGCTAACTATTGGTATGCTTATAGAGGAAGTAGACACGGCTTTGAAGGATGCTGGTCCTATGTTTTCAGTAAGGGGTCTGGAGGAGAATGGTATTGTGAAGCAAACACCTGAGTGTGGAATGGAAGTGACAAGGGATTCCATGGATGTTGTGGGTGTTAAATGCGATCAAACTAAGCTACAAGATGCTTCTCTGTGTTTTGTGATACTTTTCTAAATGATATTGATGTCACTTGTTTTGAAGTGGATGTTGAGAATGTTGCTGCAATGGATGCTGAGCCTTTGAATGTGGACTGTATGGATATCCATTCAAATGGCTGTGACAATGTGGTTGAAGAAAGTTGTGGACTGTATAGTGAAGATTGTATGAAACAATTTCAAGTCTTGGATGATGTAAATAATTGGGTTGAAGTGGACGATGTTTCTACAAGCTTTGTTGATGCCTCTTGGATGACATTATTGTTATCTATCTTGAAGTGGATGATGGGAGTATTGTTACAGATGTTGTTGAGCTTGTGAATGTGGGCTATGTGTTATGTCCAGCGAGTGGCTGTGTGTTATGTGCACATCATATGTGTATATACTAGGAGGCTAACCCACATTAGGCTTATGAGCATGGGAACAAGCTTCAGTGGAGCATGGGTTAGGGCTAACCTTAAGGGTTGAGGCTAGGGTCAGGCATCCAAGGGTCATACATGAAAAATGGAGAGTAAAGAGTCACTTGAGGACCTTCCTATATAATAGGGGCATGGGGCACACTCAAGGGAGGCTAGGTTATGTTATGTTCTCATGTAGAGGATTGTATCTACTCTCATGCCATTTCACACTACAGCTACATATTGCTGGATTGGAGTCATACCTCTCCGTGGTATGGGACATCAAGGTTAAGGTATGAGGTACTTCATTGTAATTCATGTGTGCATCCCTTGGGCTTGGTCGGGTGGATGAGTTTTTGCCTGGTTTATGCATGTTTATACATGACAATTATCTAGAGAGATCTTAGGGTTTTAATAGTGGTATCAGAGCAATCTCTAGTTAATTGTTGTTGTTTTTTCTATCTTATTCTAAATTTTGGTATTTTTAAAAGTAAATTTTAATATTTATTAACTAAAAATATTATTTTATTGGTTCGTTTAGGTGATTACGCACGTGGATCGTCGATATGGTGGTTGGAATGCGTGTTTCTTCTATTCATCGACATTGCGGGGGAATTCCGTGAATTCAATGCTATTTTTCTCAAAAAACATTGCTTTAAAATAAACATTTATAGAATTTTTTACCAGAACACCACACATTTTATTGTGAATATTTGTGGTAGAGTGAATTCCCTGAATTTTTATAAATTTTGGAAATTTTTCCTAATTTCAAAGAAATTTTTAGAGCATTTTTATGAAAAAAAAATATTTTTAATGCATTTTGGCAGGTTTTATGCAGAGATGCTATCGATCTTTTGCCAATTTTCTACTGCAATGCACTATGGGGTAGCCAATTGATGCATTGAATGCTCTCCCATGTGCGTGGGATTCTTTTCTCCTCTCAAAATTGAATTTTTCTTCTATTTTCCTCTCCCGCCGTGTGTGAATACCTCTTATTAGGCACATTTTGATTAATGTTAATCATAATTAAGATTTAATTATGAGTAAACATCAATTCATCATTAATCCTCCTCGCTTCTGTTAACAGAGAAGGAGGGGGTAGAGAGAGAAAGAAAGAGTGATTGAAGAAGAAGGAGGAGAGAGGAGTGAGGAGAGAGGACCTCTCTCTCACTCTATTAGAATCGCGCCGCGCCGGGGGGGGGGGGGGGGTGCTGCAGAGCGCTGGGTAGAAATCGCCACCCCCCGATAATTTAAAAAAAAAGCTTAATAAAGCTTTTAATTTATATAAAAAAAGAGTTTTTTTAAAAGCATTTCAATGATTTTCAAAAAAGCTTGAAAAAAAGAGAAAATAAGAGATTTGAGAAAAAAAAATATATTCTCTAAAATTTTTCTAAAAATTTATTTTCTTGGAGTCTTTTGGCTTTCTGAATTCCAAGGATCTTTTGACCTTTCGAATTCCGAAAACTTTTAACCTTTCACATTTCCATTTTTTATTTTGTCTTTTCATTTTCTCGAAACATTTGGCTTTTCGTATTCCGGAAAGACCATTGGGATTCCAAAATTTTTGACCGTTCGTATTCTAATTCATTCTGGAAAATGTGTGGTGTGTCCATTCGGGCGCTCGAGACCATTTAAATTCCTTTAAAAATCTATTTTTTGCCCAAAAATTTAGAAAATCCATTAAAATTGTAAATTTTCATTGGATTTGAGAATTGTCTGGCGGAATTGGAAATTTTGTAACGATGGGATTGTCATGAGAAATTAGGAATATTCTAGAAATTATTTTTAGAAATCCTAGAAATTGGTATTTTTTAAAATATCAATGGTATTTTGGCAAATCTAATTGCTTTTTTTTTGAAAAAATATAGTTTGGAATGTCATAAGATAGGTTTGATGGAATTCAAAATCAGTGTATTTTGAGGCCCTAGAAAATTAGGAAAAAATAGAAAAAATCATAATAATTCTTTTTTCTCGAGAATTTAATATTTTCGAGGGTTATTTAGTGTTGAAGTACATTTTCACATGCTGACATTAGATAGATGCGGGTTATTCACATATTATTAATGCGATTATATATCGTATTAGTAGTTATTTCTATTTGGATTAATTCTAAACGATGTTTTCATGATTTTTTTACCATTCTTTAGTCATTCTTTTTGGACATGTTCCTTACTTTCTTCAATGATGGCTAAAATCTACGTTCAAAGTGTGTCTCGCCTTTGACACTTGTCCATGATAGTTTATTTTGCACTTGTTTAAGTGTGGTCTATGCTTAATTTCTTAAGCCTAAGACAAATTCTATCGTGGGTTAGTTGATCTGTTTGTTTGTGGGTGTCCTTGGTGGTAAAGTTGACACCCATAGAGACACTTGTAATCAATATAAAATTCTGTAAAAAAAGTGGATTTTATTGGATGTTTTCCAAGTTTTATATAGACTCATCAGGTTTTGCCTAGATCACTTCTGTCTAAGGGTTTTTAATGAGTGCTACACACATGTGTTTCACTTGCTTACTTTGGAGTTTTGCTTGAATGACACCACGTTCATATACTCCGGATTGATGAGTTGGCCACCAATTTTAATGCTTCTTTTGGCATGATTAATAACCATTAGATGGCATGCATTGATTTTTATAATCAACTATGGTTTTAATGGATTCAAGGTGCTTCTATGCTGCTAACCATGGTTTTAAGAATCTTTTGATCTTTTGGATAATATCATGTACTTTGAACGTAGCATTTATCTTCGTTTTTTGCACATAATTTTGGACTATGTTCCTTGTACTCTTGTACATATCCCAACTTAGATACCTAGTTGCTTATGTATCTAAGTGAATTGTTATTTTTCTACCCCAACTTTATTGTGTTTATCGGGTAGTTATCATTAAAAAGATGCCAATAATTCAAATTCTTTTCTAATGATGTACTCGGAAAGAGTTATTCCTTGATGTGGTCTTAGGTATATAGAGACAGGTTTTAGTATGTGAAAGTCTGGGATAAGGCCATCTTATTCCTTTATGCAGGATTTTATTTATATTTCCTAGACGGCATACTAGGGAGTTCTAAATTGGTAAGGAATGTATAGGTGGTATCATGGTGGTATGGGACATTAGAGATTCCTCGCGTATATTATCTTATTGGATAATTTGGGCTCAGGATTGTTGCCTTGCTTACATAACTTGGCATGTTGACCTCAACAGTCAAAGACAATCTTATTTTTTTTTAATTCACTTGAAGTTGTAGTGTAGGCATTCTCTTGATAAACTTCTTTTATCTATAGCCTGCACGTTTTGATGAGTGTAATCTCGTCGGTATATTCACTTGTTGAAATCTCTTTCTTTGAAGTTCAACGAGTTTATCTTGTTGTGTTAAGATAAAAGGAAATTTGGATTCTTCCTTTGTTGGCATTTCTTTCTCTAGATGTGTCCTTTAGGTGATTTATACAGTCCACCTGATGGTTTACGGATGTACATATGTGACTCATCGAGATGTTGATGACTCCCTATGTTGATATGGGTAACTCAGGACGCCGATAATTCCCTGTGCAGATGTGGGTATGTCGGGCCGCTAATGGATCCCTGGTTCTTGCCGCTAATGCCATGTTTTCCTACTTTATTCCGAATGGTTTACAATGAGGAAACTACTTTGAGTACGAGTTCCTCTGATTATTCACTGTCTAATGGGCAAACAGAGCATGTTAATCAGATTATAGAGATATGCTTTGTGCATATGTCTCTAGAAAATCATCATATTGAAAAAAATATCTTCCAATGATGGAATTTGCCTATAATAGTTCTAAACATACGACTATTGGTTTTAGTCCATTTTCATGCTTATGTATACTCGGGAATCAACCCAGGTTACCTATTGATGTCGGTCTTAAGGACAGTGAGCTTGATGTATCAAGGGATTTCTTGCGTGATATGTAGGAAATGCTGACCGAAGCTCGAGATTCTATCAGGAGTGCTCAGGATAGGGCACGATTTTATGTTGATAGAGGACGCTCACCTCGGTCTTGGGATGAATACCAGATGGAGGCACACGGAACAAGAAAAGATTCTACATCATATGGAGTCACCAGGATGTCGATGGATGGAGGAATTGAGAGGAGGGCTAGCAAGGGGCTTTGGTTGGATTGTGCCCTTTGATAAAAGCACAACATTGGTGATGTTTTCAAGATACCTGCAATTGTTTGATCCAGGTAGGTGGATCATATCAATTGGATGGGTTTGGAGGCTGGTTTTGTACTTATTTGATCCAGGTGGAGGATCAATCCTCAGAAGGAACTTGAGCTAGCCATAGGGTTTACATAAGGTTTTGCCAAATAAGTGGTTGAGCATAAATGCTCTAACAAGGAGGGGTTTTGCAAACTATGATAGGTTTTTTCGTGCCCAAGATATATGCTCAAAGGATGTGCCTACCCCAAACCCCTGACAAATAATAAGCTTGTTAAGTATGTTTGAAACCTTAGGAAAAAGATGAATGTTGCATAGCCAAGAGTATAACTACAGGTGCATGAATAAAAATAGAAAGAGCATGGGAGATCAAGGGAGACGAGCGGTGATACTTTTTGGAAGGAATTGAGGCGGCGACGACGAGTTAAAGAAGTGGAATTGAGGGAAGATTTCAGGGACTCTCCAAGTGGAGGTGTGGTTTTAGCGAGGGTGGTTAGAGCGACCCCACTAGAAGATAGAGTGAGGGTGACTGCAATAGAGAGAGTTCCTGCAGATTGACATTCTTTCTGAAGTTGCAGGCTAGAAATCCTGCAGCTTATTTTCTAGATAGCAGAGGAAGACATCATAGTGTGAGAGGATTGGATGTGTCAGAGCAGAGGGAGAGCTAGAGAACATAGAGTTCGGAGGTGTGTCCCTTTTATGGCTCACCTTAACCCTCCTTGAAATACATCCAATAAGAGATTACCTAGTGAACCGCAACTGTCATGAGGATCTTTCCTATGGCCGAGCTCCAAACCCTTGAGGTCTCCAAGCTCTACAACTCCTTGAGAAGCAATTCCACAGCGCCTCCCGCGAGCGTTGTCACACCGCCGCGTTGCACTACGGGTGCTTGTCTCTCCTCTCACCTCACTTTACTCACTTCTAGCATGTTGTTATCTAAACATACTGCTTCTTTACAATATTGATCAAATGTTTCTGGGTAATGATCAAGTTGTATAAGCTGTTTTTCTTTAAGCCCATCATGAAACGTCTCTTCAATTGGAGATCGTTTAATTTTTTCCATGTCTCACATCGTGAGTCCAAGAGTTTTATCCGAAGGATAAATTCTCTAATTGTTTCGTTTGGTTTATGCTCAATTGAATAGAGTTCTTTTGCTGCACTCTACCGATCACCTTGTTTTGAAAAATCGTGGATAAAGGCTCTTTTCAAGGTTTTGAAGTTGGTCTTGATTGTCGGCATCAATGTGATGAACCATTGACTAGCCTTACTCTCTAAGCATAAGTTCAACGCATGTACCTTGGTGGGACAGTTTGAATTTCCAAAGGCTTCACATCTCTATTCAAACATTTGAATGAATTGAATAAGGTATGTTGTTCCGTCGTATTTGCCCATACTTTTAGAAATTTATACGGCCGTATGTTTGTATGTCACTGAGGTTGTAAGTGAGTGCTCTTGTGGGTAGGGACTCACTCAGTCCTTGGTCTACTACCCCCCTTCCTAGACTAGTCAGTATGTCCAAGGTGTGGACATCTAGGAAAGGGTCGGTACCTATAGGATTTTTGGAGATGTTAGGTAAAGGACCAAAGTCCGGTGGGATTGAAGTGACAGGGGATATAAAATCAGATGACACGCTTGTTTGTAGGCATGGACAATGGTATTGGGAGGTGCATTTGGGGCATAGATCTCAATGGCTCGAAGATGTTAGCCATTGGGTTCAGTCCTTGTGTGATCCTTGGAAATCCCTCTATCGTTGCCATGTCTGGTTGCCTAAATGCTCCTTAATGAGCAAGCACTTGTTTTTTTTTTTTTGCTTTTTATATTTTCTTATGAGTGTCTGTTCGCCCTAATTAGCTTAGGTGCTATACGCATGTGAATGACCTCTTAAAGATATTTTTCGAAAAAAGTGCATACTAGTAACTTTCCAGATGGAAGAGAAGGTCCTAAAACCTATTTTCCATCATTGTCTCAAGACGATTTTTTTTCCTGTTTTGCAATACTTTTTTGAGGGTATTCCAAAAGGAATTTTGAAAAACTTTGTGAGAGAGTTCTTTTTGGAGTACTACAACTTTGTTTCCTTGAGTCATTTGTGATTTTGTCGTTTAGACCCTCAAAAAGTAGCCCGAATATGGTTCGACATCATTTTCGTGCTGTTTTTTTTTACGATTTTTCGTACTTTTCGGGCTGTTTTTTTAACCTCGATTTTTGAGTCGAATTTCGAGGCTGTTGATCGGAGACCAAAACGATCGATTTTGACTTCGAAAGACGAGACCAAAGTTGAAGAGCTCGATGTCAGCTTTCCGATAAGCACTAGAGCGCCTTCATCGAATATACAGTTTAGGATTTAGGAGCCTCCAAATAGGAGAGTTGTTTTTTTAATAGCGTGAGGCATGAAACGCTTGGTCGTGAAACGCTTTTCGTGAAATAAGTTAATTTTGTGAAGTGTAATTCTGTGAAATGGAATTCCGTGAAATGGGATTCCGTGAAAAGTAAATCTGTGAAATGGAATTCCGTGAAATGGGATTCCGTGAAGAGTAAATCTGTGAAATGGAATTTCGTGAAGAGTAATTCCGTGAAATGGAATTCTATGAAGTATGAAATGGAATTCTATGAAGGGTAATTCCAATTATGTGAGAAGGGTAATTCCGTGAAATGGAATTCCGTGATTGAAGAGAAATTCCGTGAAATAGCTTGGAACCGTGAACAGCTTGTCTCACGCATTTTTTTTGAATTTATGAAATTTTTTTCTTCCGAATTTTTGGGATTTTTTTTTTTTGGAGTCTAGTGGTGGGAAATACGAATTTCTTTGTTTGGGGGGAGATATTTTTTGAATTTAAGTTTAAGGAGATATTGGCATTTTTTCAAAAAGATAAGTGAGAATTAAAAAAAGTCAACCTTTTTATGACACCCCTTACACCCTTCTCATAAATGATCCCCCAAAATGGACAATTTGACAACTCATAAGTATCTACTCATTGAATGCCTTAATGAGTTATGTAAAAAATGATTAAGAATTAATCAAAAATTAATCCTTTCACTAATCTTTTCCTCTTTTACACTATTGAAGGACTCAAATTAACCCACTAATCCTTAATTAATTCACACAATTGAGCACATCATTGGATAGAGCAAGGGAATGTGCATCAACAAATGTGTAACTTAATCTAAAATTGGAGATTAATTAGACTCTTAATTTTGGTCTCCTCTTTTAAGGCAAAATTAAGCAAAGAGAGTCAACTTTCTCCAATTGATGATGAAGAAATTGATGTAACCCTCAAAACTCTTAAGTATCTTAATTTCGACTACTCACATGATCAATTTAGATCCCAATTAACACATTTTCTAATTTTTAAGCCTCTTAAATAAGATTAATCATCCTTAATGACAAAAACTAGTCCATTAAGAGAAATTAGTCGAATTCAAGGATTTTTTGATGATTTTAAAAAAATTTTTGAAGGATTAAGCTACTCCTAATGCTTGCTAACAGTCTAATGCAAACAATTCAAACAAAAACACACAATTAAGCTAAAATTAATGATTTAGTTCTATGTTTAACACTATAAAGAGAGTTAACATTCACTAAAAATTGCATTCTATTGCATTGTTTGATGCAATGGATGCAAACTAAGCCTAATACAAACTATGTGCAAGCCCTAAGAACTTAAAAAACCACAATACCAATAACAATAACAAAAACAACAAATTAAGCTAAAAATTAAGTAAAAAGCATTCTTTACAAAAACAAAAAAGAGAGCTATTCTACACCAAATCTCACACAAATCACCATCTTTTTCATATGGGAAACCATTAATCAAGATAGTGGGCAATGGGTAATGCGTAAATTAGAGGAAAAACAATGGAAAAAGCCAAGGGATGGCTTCCCGGCAACAATACCAAAAATGTTATGACTCACTCCCTAACCCTCCTTGAAACACATCCAATAAGAGATTACCTGGTGAACCGCAACTGTTGTGAGGACCTTTCCAATGGCCGAGCTCGTAATCCTTGAGGTCTCCAAGCTCTACAACTCCTTGAGAAGCTATTCCATCGCGCCTCTCGCGAGCGTTGTCACACCGTCGTATTGCACTACGGGAACTCATCTCTCCTCTCACCTCACTTTACTCACACACACTCTAGCATGCATTAGGGAGAGAGATTAGCAAGAGCAAGACTCAATTGCATAATGGGAGAGTGTGTTGTATTATGAGATATTCACTTATATACATGGCCATAAGTGTTCACACTCACTTAAACTGTGGCCGGCTGGGCACTTTAGGCTCATAAGAGGCCTAATGCTATTACAATGACTACTCTCATAATATATCCATGAAGTACATCACTTAGGACTTCATCCTAAGTTGCTACCACACGCTCTTCAAGTGAGAATTGCTAAAAATACTCCGTCACACCATTACGGGCGCCCGTCCAAGTTGTAGCTTTGGACACTATTGCTTCAAATCTTGAATGTATGACCCTTTCGTGTATCTATCGTGACTCCTTGATGTAAGATGATGGCGGTAGATCTTGTTAACCATAGAATTAGGTTAACAGTCCCCTAAGCTCTCTGAGGAGCTTCTCTGTTGTTAGAGACTCGACCCAATTCGATTTCTTCTCGATTGTAGCTGAAGGTGAAGCTTTGAATGATGTCGTTGGGATCTGCTTGAGGGAGATCCTTGAGTTTTATTGGTGTTTTTCTTCTTATGTTTATGCCTAGGTCTCAGGGCTGTTGAGACAGTGTTGTTTTGTCTATCTGAAGAATCCAGAGAGATTGGATTGTATCAGCTATGAATGGATACACACACTTATTGTTTTGATGTTTTTGTTGTGATGAATGAGTGATTTTCTTTGAGTTCTTGGAGATGAAGCTTCTGTGTGTATGTCTGATGAGACTGGGGAACAGTTTCTGAGTCAATGCTAACTTAGTCAGAATTTGTTAAGAAGGTTCAGAGTAAGTCATGGTCAGCTGAGTATCAGAATAGTTAGTTGAAGATGTAGGGACCCTGCTCCAAGCCAATAACCTTTGAGAAAATATCAATTTCTTGATTTTTCTTCAAGTCTCCATGATCCAAAATCAATACTTGAATTTATCATCTCTGATACCATTGTTTACAGGACCTTTGGTACATGAAAATTTAAATATTTCACAAATTGAAATAATAAAGAAAATAAGCCATAAACACCATAGCATAACTTAACAGCATAAAAATCAAAGAACACAAGATTGGGTGCAATCTTCCCCCCCTCCCCCCCGCAACATGTGTGGCTCCACTCTCCCACATGCGATATTTGATTCATATTTCATAAATTTAGTTCTTTGAGCCATAAATAGCATAGCTTTTCCAAAATTGGTTTTTTACAAAATTGAACCATAGTCAAATACTTTTAAAGTATCTCATAAAAAATAGACCTTGCCCGACAAGGCAACTGTTGGTTGCTTCTTACTGCTCCAACTCACAACAGCACTCCCAAATGAGAACATAAAACCACTGGTAGATCTTTTGGCTACAATACTACCAGCCCAATCAGCATCTGTGTACCCATGGAATTGTATCTCTGCACCAGCCTCATAGAAAAGTCCATAATCAACTTTGGACTTTATGTACTTGAGGATCCGTCTAGCCACATCCAAGTGTGGCTTCCTAGGGGCCTCCATAAACTGACTCACAAGTCCAACATCATAGCTCAAGTTTGGCCTTGTAATGGTCATGTAGATCAAACTACCCACTATGCGCTTGTATGTAGTGGGGTCCTCCAAAAGCTCACCTGTATCTGCGGAAAGCTTTGTGTTCTGCTCCAATGGCATTGAAATAGGCTTACAGCCTGTCATACCATACTTGGACAACATGTCCAAGCCATATTGCCTCTGCAATAGCAAAATGCCATGAGGAGGTGATCTCACCACCTCTATGCCTAAGAAATACCGCAGCTCACCCAAATCCTTCATCTCAAACTTCTGCTTCAAAAGCATCCTGACATCATGTATGTCTGCATCACTATCACCAATGATAATCAAGTCATCCACAAAGATGATTACTAGCATGATCCCTCTATCTGTCTTTTTCACATATAGCGAAAAATCTACATTGGATATCTGAAATCCAATGGTAACAAGATACTCCCCAATCTTGTTTGACCATGCTTTGGGTGCCTGCTTTAAGCCATACAAGGCTTTGCATAACCTACACACAAAATCTGGATGTGCATCACTCTCATAACCTGGTGGCTGTATCATGTACACTTTTTCTTACAAATCACCATGCAAGAAAGCATTCTTTACATCCATTTAATGTAAAGACCATCCCTTCGCTGCTCTGCAGCCATAGCAATGACAACTCTCACGGTTGCCATTCTTGCAACCGGGCTGAATGTCTCCTCATAGTCCATGCCATAAGTCTGCGTATAGCCCTTGGCACCAATCTTGCCTTATACCTGCTCAATGAACCATTAACATTGTGCTTGACTTTATACACCCACTAACATCCAATTGCCTTCTTTTCCTTAGGCAAAGGCACTAACTCCCATGTTGCATTTGCATCCAATGCTGCCATCTCCTCATCAATGGCATCTTCCCATTTCTTATTTCTAATTGCATGCTCAAAGCAAGTGGGCTCAACCTCCTGTATTGCTTTTACCATGTAAGCATAATGATGGGCTGTATATGCATCATATCTCAACCTGTCGACATGGTATCTAACCCTCGTAGACCTGCGTACACCTGGATCACTGCCAGGTGTCCTCAAAATAGCCTTGGTTCTCCTTACACTAGGAGTAACCCCACAGACGGAATGCCAAGCTCCTCATCAAGGCTCTGCTCAGAGCCACTAGAGTCACCATCCACATATGAGTGACCTGCTAACAGATTAGGCACAAAAGGTTGATCTACCTTTTCCTTTCCTTTCCGTGATACATGTGTACCTACATCATTCCTCAACCTGCCTGACCATCGGCTAACATTGGATCCACTGGCGAGGACTCCCCAGGTCCACTCAGCCTACATGTGGTGCAACATCAGCACTTCTTACATCTGCATCTTCTGTTGCCTTCACTAACTGGTGCATACCAGCTACTCATCATCTCATTGAAGACAACATCTCTGCTTACTCGCATCTCACGAGTGGTAGGGTTATAGCATCCATAACCTTTTTGCTCCATAGCATAACCAATGAAGATGCATTTCTCTGCCTTTGGATCCAACTTTGTTCTCACTTCATCACAAACATGTACATATATAATACATCAAAACACTTTCAAGTGAGACACATCCGGTCTTATGCATGTAAACTTATGTTCAGGAGTCATACCATGAACAATTGCAATGAGTGTCCTGTTCATAATGTACACAGTAGTTGCTATTGCTTCTGCCCAAAAGTAATGTGGCATATTCTTTTCAACCATCAAGGCAGGTGCCACTTCTGCAATGTGTCTGTTTTTCCGTTCTGCAACACCATTCTGTTGCGGAGTGTACCTGCACATAAACTGCCTCTTGATTCCCTGCTTTCTCAGGAAATTGCTAACTCATGGCATCTTCCACCTGTGTATGATTGCTGCTGTGAATCATTGGACTGTTGTTGTCCAGTTTCTAATTTCCTTATCGGCCACCACCTTGGCCTTGACCACGGCCTCTACCTTTGCCTCTATCTGAATTAGAGTAGAAGGCCTGTTCCAATGTGTTCTTGCTTTGTGAAGAAGAATCCTCACCTAAAGCCCTTTCTTCTATGATCACCATAGATATCAAGTCCCGAAACTTGGGAATATTCTCCCTAACTGCAATGGAGGTCTTGAATGGCTTGTGCTCTTTGCCAAGCCCATTCAGACAAACACTCACCAAATCATCATCATCCACTAATACATTGATAGACCCAAGGGATTCAACAATGCCCTTGCTCTTTAAGGCATATTCATCGATGGACATGCTTTTCTTTTTCACAGTATGCAACTCTTGCTCTTTAACTGCAACTTCCTTGCCTTTGTGTTAGTTTGGAACATTTGAACCAGATTGTGCCATGCAACTGCCGGAGTGTTTGCATCCTGTATGTGTCTTATCATAGTGTCTGTGACACTAATTGAAAGCTAGTACATGACTTTTCTTGCACCCTGATTCCAATCCTTGAATGCCTTCATATATGTAGGAGTGGCGTTCTCCTCAAATAACTCTGGAGGCTCCTCATTGGCTCCTTCTACATAATCCCAAAATCCTTTACCCATTAGGAAATTAGTCATTCTGAACTTCCAGGCATGGAAGTTATTCTTATCGAGAGCTGCTCACTAACAATTCGATTAATTCCGTCAGACATGTTTTCTTGTAGCAATCAAATACCCTACAAAGAGACAACTTCTGTTATGCAACCTGTAATACAATAGTATCTCCTGTAACTACTGGAACAACGGTACTTGGACACAGCCTGTGTGTCACCAAATGTGACCAGAGTACATACACATACACCCAGTATCAACAATACATGTGCAAACCCTGTCTGCACTTCCAAAATGCACTGCTGCATTGCAATAACCTGATTTAGAGTAGAAACAATTCTCTACCAGAACTTTCAAAAAACTGTCGAATATCCTATAGTGACGAAACGGGGCCCATAATGCGCTCGTAACGCGAATTTGGCTGAAAAAAGTCCGTCTAATAAGACATTATACCTACCCTGTAGCTCCGTTCCCGCAAGACAGCTTCTCAATCGGAGATGTGTAGCTCCCAGAGAGCTATTGAGGGGGTGTTGTACTACCTAAACCAAGAAGGGGAAAGAGATGATGGTGCTCTTACCCGTGTAGTACCACTTCCTTCCTTGCTTGTTCTTGCCTCTTGCTTGCCTTCTTAGCTTTCATACGAACCAGGTTCTGATATCATAAAGAGAATGTGGGGGAGAGGGAGAGCTTCAAACCCTAGTAAGCAAACACACACACACAAGAGAGAGCAAGACGACACAAGAGAGAGATGGATAACTGAATTTTCTTCTATCTTCTTCTTCTCTACTCAACCAACATAACATAAGATAAGAGTACACACTATATGGGTTAGTACTCAACTACTACAACATACAAGGGTCGGTCCATAATGTGAACCCGACTAAATGAGCTGGCGCTATAACTATGCCAGTCTCTAGTAATCCAAAATGGCTATCACACAGCTTGTTATCCCACTGGCCGTATATCATCCATAATCTCACCAAACATGCAAGTGGTGTAGATGTGGACGCTATCACCCAAGCGGGTCATAAATGTCCACCGTAGCACTAGTTGAGCTCGATATCTCAACAATATGTACCCATACAAAATTAATTATTTTGCACACATGTGCACGGCTAGATAATTCCGTCCAATGTCAACCTTTGTTGTCTTGAACTTATGATCTATACTCAAAAATAGTCCGTAATGTTAGATCACAATTACTTTGGAATCACTCACAAAAATAATACTGACAAGTGGAAATCATTATCTAAATTCACTACTATGCTTCACACATAATTAATCGGATTCACTCCCACATTGGATTCACTCACAATGTATTCACTCCCACATTGGATTCACTCACAATGTATTCACATAATTAATTGGATTTACTCCCACAGTGGATTCACTCACAATGTCCTCAAGTTTCTTTGATGGTACCTTGCTACTCGGATAACCGTAGTAATTCTAGAGCTAATACGTGCACCAACTCCCGACTTCTGGAAGGGACGCATTTATTAGATAAAAGGCCGATGCGGGCTTGCACGGTAGTGCGGTGAATCATGATAACTTCCCGAATCGCACGGCCTCGGCGCCGGCGATGCTTCATTCAAATTTCTGCCCTATCAACTTTCGATGGTAGGATAGAGGCCTACCATGGTGGTGACGGGTGACGGAGAATTAGGAGTTGATCAGATTCACTCACAATCAAACTCACACATTCCTTACATGCGTCACACATGTCACAACTAGTTGGATTCACTCACAACTAACCTGGGTCACCCTCTAAAGAATTAGTCAGATTCAGTCTTAATTCTTTTACCACACTTGGGTCACCCTCCCAAGAATTAATGAGATTTACTCTTATAATTAATTCTTTAATTTATTATTCGTAACATATTCCCACGCTAATATTGTGAGGTGCTAGTGATGAAGGGCCAAGTTTTCTAATGAAAATGTAACTATGTCGATTTTGATAGAGTTTCATTTTTTAGTGGCCAAGTAAGCAAAAATATAGTGTCTTCCTTTCTAATAGTTTTGCAATGACTTGTTTAGGGACCTTAGCACCTTACTCAATAGAAATTCTAGATTAGATGTAGACCTGCACCTATGAAAATGCATGCAATTTAAATTTGTTATAAATACCTTAACTTATTCAAAATCAGTAAAAAATACCTCTAATTTTGAGAGATGGATTTTTTTTTGGTTGATATGGTGATTTTTTCCCCATTTTTCTCTCCCCTCTTCTCTCTCTAATCTCTCTCTTACATCCTCATAATTTACCCCTCTTTCTCTCTTCGCTTGTTTCCATGCTTAGAGTGGTTTACAATCAATGGTGAAAATAGTAAGACTTTGGTTGCTTTGTAAAAATCCTATTATCCCATTGCCTTGTTTCTATGCAATTGTTGTGAAGGTGGATCCTCACATACTTAGTAATGCTGAGAAAAAGTCCAAAGAACCTGGCCAAGATTAAATTGGATATATTCTCAAATCAAAGTGAATGAAGAGTTTTTTGAAGGCTAAGAGACGGGAAGGTTGAGTGCTTAGCTGGCCAACAAAGCATCCAAAAGATGTAACCGACCCCACTTGCACGTGAATAAAAATTCACTAAGCAGCCCATAATTGGTTGCACTCTATTTTTTTTAATAAGGCAAGAGATGCATTGCTTATCCAATAAACATTAATATAAGTGCTTGGTAAACTTGGAGATCCTTGAAAAGATAGATTCAACTTATAGATATTTCCCACGTTTAAGTTATCTGGGCCATGCAAAGTTAAGAAGACATTGTAAGCAACTAGGTTTGCCTCATAACAATTAGCTTTTGACTTTATTGACATAAAGCTCGCGAAGTTTCGAGCATCGTGGTTAGCCTATATAGTATGAGTTGTTCAAAATTTAAAAATACATCTCTCAAAATTTTCAAATTTGGTTTTAATTAGATTGTTCAAAATTTTCAAATTTGGTTTTGATTGGATTGTTTAAAATCATTATATGACTCCCAAATCCACACGGAATTAACGTGCCGAATTTCTGCGGCGTTGTCGAGTCGACGGTCCGACAGCGTTTGCCATGCGGCGTGTTCTCTCGTCACGAATGAATGCGGGACGCGCAAAGAACCAGAACTCCTCCTCCTTTTCTTCCCTATGTCTGGAAAGGGGAAGACGTAGGCTTCCGGCACGTCTTGCCGGACGTCCTACGGTCACCGGCAACCTTGAATCTTGTTGAAAAGACAAGACAGACTGTGGCTGCAGATTGCGTGCCTTCTCAAACAGGAACTTTTGGCTATTCAAAGCTATGTTGCGTCTTGGGTTTCCTCGCTTCGCAGAAGAAAACACGAAAACCTACCACATGGTCTTTTTTAAATTATGCACGTGCTGTGCCTACATACCAAATCTTAACACAGGGGCATGAAGCGAAACCTAGGCTAATCACCCGGGCATGAAGCACAACAGAGGCTAAATCACGCAGCACGAAGCAAAACCTGGCTTAATCAAGCAACTGCATGAAGGAAAACCTGGCTTAATTAAGTAAGCTGAGTCAGTTTCTTTGCTTGCTTTCCTGCTGCAGCCTTGTTGGCAATTACGTGACAAGTTTCTTTCCTTTGTGCTGTCTTTTCAATTCTGCATTTCTCCAATTTACAGACATGGTACCTCAACCTTGACAGGTTCATCAGCCCTTATCCCAGGTCACATCTTGTCATGGTTGATTGATAGTTGGGTAGACACTGCTTCAAATCTCCTGTTGGTGGCAAAGCTCTATAGAAGTATGTACTTAGTTCAAGACACAATTGGGGCCATGGTCTTGATGCTTCTTTCTCTATGGTGCCTCGGCTCCTGGCCTGCATTTTTCAACGTCTTGGAACGTAGAGGGCGCTTGCCACAGCATACGTATCTGGATTATGCTATTAGCACCTTCATTATTGCTGTTTTGTTTGCTGTTACCTTCGGACAGATTGGGTTCTCAGTCCAAAATTTCTCAACACAGCTTTTACAGGTCAGACATACTCTCTATTTGCATTAATGTCTGAAACAAAAAATCTTCTTTTAATGGTGATTGACCTTCATTATAGACTTGGTGAGTCCTGAGAAGAGACTTCTATTTAGTATGAAAAAATATACAAAAGGGAGATTTCAAACCAAACAAGTGGGAAATCTCAACCAATCAGACGCCTTGTGCTGCCAACAAGGTCCCATATTGAGTGGCAGTGAAAAAGATGCCATAATCTCACTCTTATAAATTGGCCGCGCTTTCTCTCCTCAGCCCTCGAAGATCCCTACATTTTGGCCCAAGTGGCCATGAGGGTGTGGATGATATTGGTGCAAATCCTGCAAATGCACTTTGACTCATAAACCAAAGTGCCCTCACTGGTCTATATAAGCCACCCTCAGTCTTATTCATTTAATCATCTAACTCTTGCATAATTCTGTAGTGAACAAAGCTGTTACCATGTGTGCCTAAGTCCCTGGACTTGTACATGCATATCTTCAGCAGAGCACCCTTAGTGTGCTACAGTCCAAGGCAGTCACAAGGCATCTTCAGCATTCAGCCATCAGTCCAGCATTCCCTCAACAGATCTGGGTGTGCGTATTGGCTCCTAAAGTGGCTTCTAAAGTGCCTTCATACTGCATGATGGTTCAGCTGACGTATGATCTTCTCGACCTTGCGTTTGGCATTCCACATTGGACCCCATTTGGTGTTCGGCTTTCCATGTTCTATCTCTACAGCTCTATGTCCTTGTTCAAGAATTAAAGTGGATTGTTTAAACTCACTCAAACATAAAGGTTTAAAGAAGGCCTTGCTGTTTGTTACATGATCATAGTACATTGGTATCAAAGCTTCTGATCGTGACCCAGCTTGGCTACCTAAAGTGAGAGCTTCTCGTGGATGGTAAAATTGAGGTCGGGAAAACCACCCAACTGTCCATCATGTCAGGGGAAGAAGAATAAAGCTTCAAAGAAGACACCACAAAAGAAGAAAGCAACAAAGAAACACCACCACAGAAGAAACAATACTTCTGCAAAGCAACAAAGATTTCATCCAAGAGCTGATGGAGCAAATCAGATTGCTAGCTACAACTTCAACAAGCAAAAGAGGTAGAAAGGCCTAAAGAGCAGGGTCCCACGGAATTTGAACACATGCTTCTCCTGATGGAGTAAAGTGGGGGATGAGTTATAGAAGGGCCGTGAAGACCGGAATCCACAATGTGGGATAATGGTTGCCATGTGGCAGGGTAGGAGAGGAAGGCGACGAAATCCAATGCCAACACCTGCCTAGAATGAGACGCCCGAACGAAGCCAAGCAACATTGCCCGAACGATGCCGAACAAGAGCGAAGCCAAGTAGGAGCCTAAGAGCCCAACAGGCTTTGATACCATATCAGAAACGTGAAAGAGCCGCCTAGGAGCACCACTAGCAGTGCGGAAGTGGACGGACGAAAGGCCTAGCCTTGCTGAAGGGTCTCCCCACCCCCCAAATCCAGGTTATCCACTATAAGTGGGGGACTCGGGGATGACGGAGACCACGGGGCGGAATGCGGAATGCCCCTTATAGAAGGGCCGTGAAGACTGGAACCCACAATGTGGGATAATGGCTGCCACATGGCAGCGTAGGAGAGGGAGGCGACAAAATCCAACGCCAACAAAAAAAGCCGGGAACTTGCCGAGGAAGGCCGGCGCCATGCAGAACTTGTGGCTTTGGAGCATAACACAAGCTAGATCAAGAAACCATGCAACTCTAGCATCGACCCCCAAATGGCACTTGGTCCGAGATCCTCCACCACACCATCAACCACTGTCATCTGTGCTCAACCGAACGTCAGAAGTATGATGGTAAGTGTGGTCCGAGATCCTCCACCACACCATCAACCACTGTCATCCGTGCTCAACCGAACGTCAGAAGTATGATGGTAAGTGTGGTCATTCTGTAGTTACACGATTTATTCATCAGTTTGTTGCATATTTTCCATTGGCTTATATTACAAATACACATGACAAAATCCACGGAGTGGCACCACATCTCATTGGGAAGGCCGTTACCTGGTGGCAACATGCATCTTAGATCTGGCCACAGGGGCACCGAATTATGTTAAAATTCCTTAGAGTGCCAAAGTAGACTTTGTTCCCAAATGTAGTGCTATCTTGGCACTATGGGGTGAAAGCTATCAACGTCGAAGAATGGCTAGAAAAGAAAAATTTTGGTAAGCCCTAAGCAAAAAAAAGAGAGCCATTTGGCAATGGTCCCCAATCGAAGAGTGCTCATGAATGATATTACTCTATTTACACTTTGGAACCGCTTTCCCATGCTTGTGGCTGAAAGCAAGGCTCTAAGAGACCTAAGCTCTGATACCATATGTCAAGCTTGTCCATCTAAAATATCGGTGAATAACAAAGAGAAAATAGCAGAAGACATAGAAAATTTATGTGCACCCACATGTACTTAATCTACTATTGTATTGCATGAATCATAGAGCAATAATCACATGCACAAGACTGCAATAGTGGCCAAAGGATTGGGACATGATGTATTCCAAACATTGGATCTTTGTCAAAAAGAATATGCTGCCATTGATGTATGGCTTGTGCTGCAGTAGTAACTCAAATACAATGGTCAAGTGTTGCTTATGCTCTTTCCCGGTCTTGGAATAAACTAAGATATCATCAAAGAAAGTCCTTGTGAACTTTTTGTGATCTCAAAAGGCATGCTCCATCTTATATGTGGCTGCACCCGCATCTGATGATATACATTGTTCAAATCGATGCAGCTGCAATAAGCTGAGCCATGTAAGTGATTTAAGGTGCCATCAATCCTTGGAAGGAAACTGATTTTTGATGGTCACCTTGTGCAAAGCACAATAGTCGTAAGTGCCATTCTTCTAAACGGGTGAACAATAAGGAGAGTTGCTATGTGTCATAATTACTTCTTGCTGACTTGCACTGACTGTGAGGATTATGTTGTTAATCCCTCATATTGTGTACTAATTACTACTTAAGTAATTAACTTAGAACAAGAACCTTTAGGAGAACACTTGAGAGAAGATTGATTTGAAGTACTACGCACCAATGTGCTGTACATCAACAAAAAGAAGAGCGAATTTTTCAAAAACCATGTGGAATATCTTGGTCACATCATTTCTGCTAATGGGATTGCAGTAGATCCTAAGAAGATTCAGGCGATTGTGGATTGGCCTTTGCCTCTCACCATTTCAGATGTTCGATCTTTCTTGGGACTTGCTAACTTTTATCACAACAAGGTGCATAGATTTTCAGAGATTGCTGCCCCTTTGACAGAATTGACAAAGTTGGACAAACTTCAGCGGTCTTCGGAAGCTGAGCAATCCTTCAATGATCTCAAGCATGCCTTGACGACAACACCGGTCTTGGCCATTGCAGATCCCACTCAGCCCTTTGATGTAATGACAGATGCCTCAGATCGTGCTTCTGGTGGAGTTTTGATGCAGAATGATCGTGTCATTGCTTTTGACAGCAGGAAGTTTTCAGCCATTCAAAGCAGGTATCTTGTGTATGATAAGGAGTTTTTGGCAATCGTGCATGCTTATCGAACTTGGAGACATTATCTTCTTGGAGCAGATTCAGTTGTACGTACAGATCATCAATCTCTGACGTACATTTTCACTCAGCCTGTTATGAACTCTCGACAAGGCAGATGGGTTGAATTCTTGGCTAATTTTCACATGATTATTCAGTATGTTCCTGGTCTTCAAAATGTGGTTGCAGATGCTTTAAGCCGCATGCCTCGAGCCATTAATTTTGCCATCACAGATGTGCAAATGTAAACCCCTGCTTGTTTCAAAAATGAGTATTTGACTGATAGAGATTTTGGAGATGCGTTCCGTGCTCTCAAATCTTCTAATCCCAGTCCTGCAGAAATGAACATGTTTGCAGCCTACATTATCATGGATGAGTTGCTGTTCTTTTCTGATCGCATTTGTGTGCCTCACAATACTTCATTGCGGAAGATTCTTATTCAAGAGCATCATGAAGTTCCTTATGCTGCTCACCCTGGTATCAACAAGACATATCAGCTTTTGTCTGCTACATACTTCTGGCCTCAGATGCAGCAAGATGTTATCAAATTTGTCAAAGCTTGTCATTCATCTCAGATAATGAAAGCCTCTCGACAACTTCCTCAAGGGTTACTTCAACCGTTGCCAGTTCCCAATGAGAGATGGGAAAGTATCAGTATGGATTTTATCACCACCTTGCCTCGTTCATCCAAAGGCAATGCTCAAATTCTTGTGGTGGTTGATCGATTTTCCAAAATGGCACATTTCATTCCTTGCAAGAAAGCTGCTTCAGCCCCAGATGTGGCGTCATTGTTCGTGCAACATGTCTTCAAATTGCATGGTTTGCCAAAGACCATCATCTCTGACAGAGATCCAAAGTTCACTGGACATTTTTGGATGTCTTTGTTCAAATCTCTTGGCACAAATTTGTTGTTCAGTTCAGCCTATCATCCTCAAACAGATGGACAGACTGAAAGGTTCAATCAAATTTTGGAAGAAATGATTCGACATTACATTCAATTCCGTCTGGCATCATGGGAAGATTATTTACCACTCGTGGAATTTGCTTATAATAATTCCCATCATTCAGCAATTGGATTAACTCCATTTCAAGCAGCATATGGGCATACTCCTCTTGTACCTACAAACTTTGTTTTACAACACAAAGTGGCGTTGGCAGATCAGTTGGTTCAGGAGATGCAAGATGTGCTTGTGCAAGTTCGAGATAAATTGGTACATGTGCAACAAAAATATCAAAAATAGGCCAACAAGCATCGTCGACATGCAGATTTCCAAGAAGGAGATTTGGTCTTGTTATATGTGGCACCTCACCGCTACAAAACAGTGAAGTCAGTTTTTCCAAAGTTGCGACCTCGCTTCTATGGGCCTTTCAAGATTCTTAAGAAAAATTCAGTTGTCAGTTACAAGTTGGAACTTCCACCTTCATGGGGAAAGATTCATCCGACTTTTCACATTTCTTGGCTCAAACAGTATGTTCAAGGAGATTCGCCTATTCCAGACTTATCTTCATATGTACCAGAAATTGAAGATGACCATATTATCCTTGTTCCAGAAGTAATACTTGACGTACGACAGAAGGAAACAAGAAGAAAGTTGACTACAGAATTTCTTGTGAAGTGGATGGACTTGGATGAGTCTGATTCCACTTGGCAAACAGATGAAGAAATGCAGCAATACCCTAACCTTCTTCAGGAGTTCTTTGACAAACGGATGTCTATCATTTGACGCATGGGTTTTATTTTAAATGGGAGGGAATGTCACGATTGTGACGTATTTATGTATCAGATTCTCTCTTCATTGCTGATTCCACGTATTTATGTATTAGATTCTCTCTTCATTGCTGATTCCTGTTGCAGATGCAAAGAGTAACCAGCCAAAGGAAACCCCTACCCTCGACTGGTTGCGACTCTTCGCCAAAGGATGTACCTCTTCATCGAATAGCCACATCGCTTCGACGAATGGTTGTATCCCTTGATGAATGGTTGTGCCTCTACATCGAATAGACACATCCCTTAGCCTAAAGTTGTATCCTTTCGTCAAAGGACATGCCTCTTCAAATGTGTCTCTTCATCTCCTATATAAGAGACCTATTGTACTCAGTTTAATACAACAAGTCAATTCAATCTTCTCTCAAGTGTTCTCCTGAAGGTTCTTGTTCTAAGTTAATTACTTAAGTAGTAATTAGTACACAATATGAGGGATTAACAACATAATCCTCACACTGACTTTGAAGGTGGTAGATTAAGAGGTGAATTTTCAAGCACCACATCAATGCGATGGCCTTAAAATCTCTTAGGGGTAACTCTCTTGGTATAGTCTTTGAAAAACAATCTGTATATTGCTTCAAGAAAGAAATCCCGTCATGAATTAAAATATCCTTAGACATCTTTCTCTTCCCTTCCTTATCTCTCACAAAAACCAAGTACAAAGAATCCGACTTCTTTGGATCGCATGGCTGCATGCTCATGGAGCAGATTGTTTTCTTCCTGCTGGAAAGGAATAGAGGGACCTACAGTTATGGGCATATTTATGTTTCTAGATGTTTCATGAGGGAACAAGTAACTGGATGTATGCCGTTGTTGGCATTGTTTTTGAATGGTGCTGTGAATGGTTCTGTATGGAAACAGGATAAAGGTTTCAAGGGGGAAACATACCTAAAGGTTTCATGTGGAAACAGGTCGTAGGTTTCTCGAGGAAACATGTTTTTCGAGGAAACATGTTTTTGGTTTGGCCAGGAGATAGGTCACATGCAGGCAGAGGCTACAGGAATGGACACATGTTTGGTACAGCCTTGCTGAGCTGATTGGACAGGGGTTTGGGAATCCATGACTGAGATGGATAGTACCCTTGGAAGGCAGAGAGGGTTGGTACAGGTGTGTCGACTGTATGATATGCTCTGCTGTGATGCGAGTTCTCTTGTGGGAAACAGTTTGGAGTCTTTGTTATGATGCAGGAGCACTGGATGTGTCAGGGTGTGATGCTGCTCATAGGGTGAGAGGCTATGGATGGTTGTGGCAGCCCTGATTATGGGAGAAAGCTTCTGTATACAGGACTCATATCAAAGAGTTTTGATGTGAACAATGGCTGGACTTGTTTGTGGATGCCGAGTGGACAAGAAGCCATGATGCAGGGTCTTTGCAGGCTTCAGGAGTTTTACTTTGACGGCTGAGTTTCCAGCCTTATTGTAATCAAAGCTCTCTTATAATCAATTGAAGAAATACCGCAAGGGGCACCACTGCGTTTTGGGGCCAATCGGTGTCTGTGTACTGTTTGCAGGAGCACTCTAGCTCCCCCTGTTTGTTTTCCTTTTCTAGGTCTTCAAAGGTGTTGAAGTGTTTTGTGTGTAAGTTTGTTTTTGCACCGCCCTTTGGTTTTTTCTAGTGATCAAGGCCAGTTTACAAAGTTCCGTTGCCGGGACATCGTCGACTTTCTCAAGGAGGCGAGCCCGTGGTTGCTCTGGTCGGGACAATCACCAACTTTCCCAAGGGAGTGAGCTTGTGGTTGTCTCATGAGAGTCACATCAAAAGCTTCAACATGTGGAAAGTGAAAAGGAAGTGCAGGATTGTGTGTCTTTGCCTATATGAGGTGGAGAGCAAGAGTTGAGGATGAAGCTCAGGAGAAAAGACACCAAGGACAAGAAGTAGTCGGCTAGGAACAAGAAGCAATTGAAGTGTTATGGTGCAAAACATGGGTTGAAGGCTATCGCTTTCGACAGTTTGTCACCGGTGGTATCTTTACGGAGGCTTCATGGGTTCGGAAGGTAGCTTCGTTCTATGTTTAGCAGTGGTGATCTACTATGCTTCATCGGGGACTTTTGCTTACCACTTGGGTGGAGTGCAAGCAGGGTGCTTGAGGATATATCAGATGAGGCTCAGACGGAAGTGGAGGAACTTGATGAGGTTCTTATTCCCGAGCAGATATTGGCACATAAGGAAAGAAAGGTACAAGGTAAAGTTTCCCGTCGCTATCTTGTGAAGCTCAAGAACTATTCACTGATGGATGCGAAGTGGATGGAGGAGGGTGACTTAGCAGATTCACCTCAGGAATTGCAGCTTTATCTTGATGCCTTTGAGTTGGAGCAGACTCTTGTTATGGCTCATTCAGGTTCAACAGAGCTTGGGTTTGGAGCATTGCCTGATGCTTAAGAGGGGGGTAGCACCTCCGCTCCCTTGTTACAGACCGGTTGAGTTGTCATCTAGGAGTCGCTTGGTGACATCTTTGTTCTCACCCGAAGGTACTGATAGCTGACAGTACATTTGCTTATGGGACTTCTATGATATTGTGTACTAGTCACATGAGATGGTACAGTTGGGTATGGTTCACAGTCGGCTGCACCATGAACTATAACTGCAACTATGATAACTCTGTCTACATTTATGGTTAACAGAGATGGTTTTTGCCTTTGGAACTAAGGTATCACTGAGGAAGATTGGGACATTGATCTTTGTCATATGGTTCTGGCTGTTCTTGACCACAGGATCGGTCAATTGGATATTGAGATGATGCTATTTGTGGAGGTGGTCTCCTTTGGAATGGTATGGTTTGGTTGAGCTCAAAGTCTGCAGCCTCCTATGGAGGGTGTAAGTCTTGTGAGCAGTCCTAGAGTTGGTTTGGTTCATAGATATATGGATCGAACTCTATTTGTGCATGTATGCATACACTTTCTGAGGTATTATTGTATTCTGGTGCCATTGGATCCTGGTACCCTTGAGAATACATTGGGAATACTCCGGATTGTGTCATGTGAGGCATGTATGTTGGTATGATACATCAAGTACTTTACTATGTTCATGGTGTACACTAATTGTGGGTCCTACGGGATGGTGCACCACTAGAGTGGGTAAAGCATTAGGAGGGACATATGTGGGAAGTACATAGTGGATGTATTGTTTGGATGCATTGAGTGCTTTCATATGCTCATGATGTATCACCGATCGTGGGTCCTGCGGGATGTCCATGGGCGTAAGGCTTGTGAGCAGCCCTTAGACTGTTACTTTAGATTAGGTAGAGCATCTTGAAGAGCATATTGTTTGTGAATGCATATGTGTGTCACATGTAGAATGATGCATGGTTTTGTTTTTGGCTAACACAAGTTATGTGTTTCCACTTGGTTTTTAGACTTTTGCTGCAGGTTATGAAGGAACAAGCAAGAGTTGTTTGTCACTTTGACGCGAGGGCGAACCCATATTGTGCAGGATGATTGTTTCATCACCCAAATGCACTTGAGGGCCATAGCTTTTCTCATATGAGGCGTCTTTGCTTATTGGATGCTTCACTGTGCCGTTGAGTGCAATCGAGGACTCTTGCCATTTTTCAAGAGGGGGGTATGTCACGACCCTGTGTTTTTCTCTTGATAGTTTGCAAGTGTGCGCGGGGACACGGTGGACAGTGTGAATGGCACCAGTTTGGGGCAATAATTTCATGGATAGATTGGTTCAGCTATTGGGGTCAAAGATGACTCTAGGCATTTAATAAGGTCCTTTTGCAACCCCATGTGGGGGGAAGGGGATAAAGGTTTAAAACCTTTAAAAATTAAAGAACTCCCATTTTTGAAAGAAATCATGGCCCATAAGCTATATTTGGGGCCTAAGCTCTTTTTGGCGGAGTGGGCTGCATCTACATGTGTGTGCGCTTTTTGGCAACTGGGGGGGGGGGGGGGCTGGCTCCAAGCGCAAGGTGGGGACTGCTCTCTCTTTCCCACTCGTGGAAGGCAGCATAGTGTTGGACTTGGGTGGTTCCTCTTTGATGGCTGGTCACCAGGGAGCATAGGCAGGCAGACTGCAGGGCAGCGCACAGCTCAGCAGGCTCACCCACTCTCTCTCTCTCTCGCTTGGCACACGGAGGGCTAGAATGTAGGCACACATTGCTGCACACGTTTCTCCCTCCTCTCTTGGCTATTGGCGAGCTGCAGACGGATGTAGGAGGGGAGGCACAGGACTGCACCTTCTCTCTCTTGTGGAAGGCTGCGCAGGACTGCAGGTCTCTCTCTCTATCTCTCTTCGCGGGCAGCTGCAGCCAGGAAGAGGCGTTTTTCTCTCTTTTTGAGGACTGTCAGGGCTGAAGTGTGTTTTCTCTCTCTTTTGGAAGGCGGGTGGCCAGAGACTACACGCAGTGCACAGAGATGAACGGGCTTTTCTCTCTCTCTCTCTCTCTCTCTCTCTCGTTTGGAAGAGGGGCGGGCGGGCAAAACTGCAGGAGGACCAGAGGACTGTTTTGAGACGGTTTATGGGCTGTTTTTGGTTGGCTGCAAATTCAGCTATGTGCTTGGGTTTCCGGCTGCAAGTACAGGTCACTTGGATGTGTTTCTTGGCATGGGAGTGATGCAAGCTCGCATGGCTGCATGCTCATGGAGCAGATTGTTTTCTTCCTGCTGGAAAGGAACAGAGGGACCTACAGTTATGGGCATGTTTATGTTTCCAGATGTTTCATGAGGGAACAGGTAACTGGATGTATGCCATTGTTGGCATTGTTTTTGAATGGTGATGTGAATGGTTCTGTATGGAAACAGGATAAACGGTTAGCTCCGATGTATGTAAAAAAAGTAACAACAAGCTCAGAGGCTGTGGAGACATTGAACTTACATAATCTTGGACCATGCCATACAATACTTCTTTTTCATGCTCCTTCCAGACTTGCATTGAACAGCTGCAGAGTTGGTCATCACCACAATTTGGTCTCATAGATGACAACAAGAATGCTAAAGCGAGTTAGCCTTAATACTCTTATATCAACCACAGCATTATTGGATTACTTGGGGGAAGGTGCCAAGGATTGGAAAAGGGGAAGAGAGGAAGGAGAGTGTAAACTGGCCTCGGTCTTCAGACAAAACCAAAGGGCGGTGCAAAAACAAACTTAAACACAAAACACGTCAGCACCTTTGAAGGCCTAGAAAAGGAAAACAAACAGGGGGAGCTAGAGTGCTCCTGCAAACAGTACAAGGACACTAATTGGCCCCAAAACGCAATGGCGCCCCTTGCAGTATTTCTTTAATTGATTATAAGATCTGATAGTATCATGATGCAACTTTTACACTTAAAGATGTCTCTCTCAAAACCTAGCGAGCGCCTTTGTTGGTATGTTTACTGCTGATATTATTGGTTTAATTCTTTAAAAGTCTTTCGCTATAATGGTATGAACATGACATAGTTAAATGTATCCATATTCATTCTTCAAAATGTATCCATATGCACAAATTAATACATGCATGTATGCACGTGAATACGTATAAATAAGTAAAATAATGAATTGCTCTACTCTTAAACTTTGAGTGGCACTACAAATAAGCACATATATAGACACGTGTGTTTCAGTATAAACTTATGTAGCTGGTAATAAGAGCTGTATGTGAGTGCTTGCATGTATAAGATTTAGGCATGTTAGCATAGAACTGCAAGAATTGGTCACTTTTTGAACCTAGTTTGTGTTTGCTTTTCAGATTCAGGAGAATGGCATGTGTGTGATGATTGCAATGCTGGGGGGGTTGGCACTTTGCTTTGGGAACATGGTGATGCAGTACTCACTTGCCTTTGTAGGCATCTCTTTGACGGAAGTGGTTTCTGCAAGCATTGCCGTTGTTGGTGGTAAGTAATTATTTATGCTTGTATGCAATGGTTGAGAAGATGCGATCTTTTTCAGGAGGGACATAGTTTCTCTCAAATAAACATTAACTTATCCATAATGAATCCAAATTTTCTTTGTATTTATGGGGAGACTATCTGTTGTTGTGTGTCATCGAGATGGTTTTCTTCACAGGGGCTTGCTTGATCTAATCAGCCTAACAGTCCACTTTGGACATGCTGTATCCCCATTAATGTTCTTGTACTTGTTGTCTCTCTTGTTGTCGTTTGTCATCAAGATGGTTTTTTTCACAGAGGCTTGCTTGATCTAATTGGGCTAACAGTCCACTTTGGACATGCTGTATCCCCATTAATGTTCTTGTACTTGTTGTCTCTCTTACCTTAGGCATGGGCAGTTTTGACAAAAGGGGGAAGTGCTGGAGTGTCCTCACATGATGGTATACAGCAGATCCTAGCATCATCTTATAGCATGCAAGGAATTTGCATCATGAGGCATTGCTCTGCCATGCAAGGGCACCATAGGGCTTTCTTATCATATGCGCTGAGGTTAAAGCTGTGTGTCTCATAACACACACTAGGTGTGGAGATAGGTAGATAATCAAGCTGAGGTTTGGGCATGCAGAATGCAAAGATAGAGAGGATAATGATGCATGCTGATGCTGCCTGTGTACTATGGTCAAAGGACATTGTTACTCTCACTTTGGTGTAGAGTTGGGCTTTTTTATGCACCTAATCTGTGGCATTATACATGCATGAGATAAGATGGCATTAGACGAATGTATGCTGCATTATGTTAAGAGATGGAAGAACACGATTTAGACACTGTTCAGTTTCAAGGCATGCGATTCCAAATTACCCCAGTTAGAGCCTCTATAGATTCTCAGGCCCCACCCATATTTTATCACTGATGCCAAAGCCATCGAGGGGCATTTTATAGACTTGGAGCATCACAGATCACGGAGTTCGACCTACCCCTCTCTCTCTCTCTCTCTCTCTCTCTCTCTCTCTCTCTCATGCACACACGCACACACACCAAGAAAGATTGGGTGGAGGTGGTGAAGAAGCTCAAACCCCCACAGAGCATCATACATGAGACTCTGGAGAAGGAGAAATGCAGGAAGGATAGGGCACTCCATGTGCGAGTGCGGGGTGATAGGTGGGGCTTCCCCCAAGGCAGATGCTAGGAGGGGACAGGACCATCCCCCCCTTTGTTGATACATGGAGGGCAGGGAAGGATATGACACGAGAGCCGCCCCTCATCATCAGATTCCCTGATGCTACCAGCAAACAGGCCTTCTTCGATAGACGGGCTGCCCTCAAGAGCACATAGGCGTACATGGGGGATGATCTCACCCCAGCATAGGTGGCACACCGGCGTGAGGCAATAGTGACAGTTCATGGGGCCCGTAGAGCGGGCAAGTGGGCTGTGTACAGAGATGGCAAGTGGGCTGTGGTCATTACCCGTGGGGTCTATGAAACCAAACACTTGAGTTTAGCAGTATGGAAATGCGATGGCACCCACCCTGTGGTCGAATTCAGGAGGTTTGGGTGAGATTCTCACAGGCAGGATGTCACTTTCTATAGAGAGACTCATCTGAGCTCTTAGAGGGGTTTACCATACATAATAGCCAGGTACGAGTGGGAGTCAGCTTTCTGAGGTGAGACCCGCACATCAGGAGTACAAGGGTAGCTGTCCCTTTTAGACCCCACCTCTGACAGATTCTCAGCATTGTCCGGAAGGACACGGTATCTTTGGGTGCGGCTACAGCTTACCGGGGACAGTCATCCACATTGCTGTCCGTTATTTTGCACTGAGCCACTCCCTTTATGCCGCACAGCACAGCCAGTCACTGTACTTACCGTTATATGGGGATATTATGGAGTTCTCACAGCTGGGGGAACTTCCCCTCTATGGCAGTCGCTCCGACCAAGAGCACCACCCTTTGCCTATTCTCCAAAGCAGGCCTCCAGGTGTTGGCATCTACAGTCTCCTTCTTGTGGCCTCTTCATCACTGATTTGCAACATTGTTTGGAGCTGCCCAGCACATGGTCAGATTCAGGATTTGCTCCAGGCAGCCCCCTCATTGGCAAGCCCGGAAAAATTACCAACATTTATTTTCCTGGGCACCGCTACTCCCACGTGGAGTTTAATTCACCTGCAATTTGATGCAGCAGAGCCCCATCACAAGATAGGTAGCACTCAGGCATTTTTTGCTTGATGGCACCATGGCTTCGATGTCGCATCCAACGCCCTCGGAGGTGCATCCAGCTTCCCACACAGTCTACTTCCCAGGATTCTGACCCCCTCATTCGGTTGATTTGACGATCGATTGGACAGGTTTTGCAGTCCTCTCAGACTGCCACCTCAAAGCTTGGAAGCTACTGAAGCAGAGTAGAGATACTTCATGGCAGGGGGCAGCATGAGGGCGGCATTGGGAACTTTGTAGGCGCATTCCATTACATGTTTTTTTCAGTTTTCGGCCTTAAGCTGTTTGACAAGGCATTTACATTTGCATTGGCCTATTTAGCAGATATTATTTGGGATTTTTCTACCATTTTTTAGGCATTTTATAGCATTTTATGCTACTGGACAGCTATCAGCTTGCTACAGTTGGCTGACTAGCTCTCTGGAGGAATATATAAGGGTTCTCACCCTTCCCCTCATTTTTCATCTCATTCTTGCATCTGCTGGAGGTCATTGGCTGTAGCAACAGTCACTTGTGCTTGTAAGCACGTACGGGCCTCCCTCGTGCTCATTTTCAGCAATAATCAACTGTTTCCAGCCTTCTACAGTTTGTGCTTTGGGCCTACAACCTGTGATGCTCTGTCTTTCATGGTATCATAGCCAAACGCTGATCTACAGGTAAGAAACTGCTGCGTTTCTCTGATTGGAGCAGAGGCTTCATCATTGTGCTGCGTTTTCTGCATCTGTACTGCTGAACTGCTGCGTTTTTGCTGTTGGAGGCTGAAGCTCTCTTCTAGGTGCTGAGGATAGGGTTCGTGAGAGATTTGCTTTCTCTATTTCTCTTTTCCCACCCTCCGTCCCTTTCTTCTTTCTCTCCTCTTGCTGTGCACTGCTTGAGTTTCTGCATCTGTACTGCTGAACTATTGTGTTTTTGCTGTTGGAGGTTGAAGCTCTCTTCTAGGTGTTGAGGATAGGGTTCGTGAGAGATTTGCTTTCTCTATTTCTCTTTTCCCACCCTCCGTCCCTTTCTTCTTTCTCTCCTCTTGTTGTGCATAGCTTGAGAGGAGGCTATTTGCTGTTTTTTTACAGCCCTCTTTCTTTAGAGAAGGTTTCTTGTTAGAGGACATGGCTTCAAGAGATTTCTCTAGTGCTGCTCCTTCTCCTGTTGATACTCCAGCTCCCTCATTGCCTGGATCCCTTGCTCCCGCTCCCGAGATGGTTTCTCTTCCCAATCTTTCTTCTTTGAGTTTCTCTCATCTAGGTCTTGTTCCCATCCCTACCCATATACCATCCTACAATCCTCCCCAAGTCAGTGACTCCATGAAGCTTACAAGGACCAACTATCATACATTGTCTTTTTACACTCAGTTATTGCAGGAAGGAGCCGGTGTGTGGATGGCTATCTCCATAGCTCACTCGGTGGACCCTGCTTTGAGAAACATATTGGATGCTCGGGCTTGTCTTATCATCATCCATTGCATGACTCCATCTACACAGGCACAATTTGTCTCTAACCAGAGCAATGCTCTACAAATGTGGACAGAGATCCAGACGAGGTATGGAAGAGTTTCGACAGTGAAGATTGCCAAATTGGAGTCAGATCTGGAGAAGCTTACAATCAAGGGGTCAGATAACTTGATTGAGAAGATTGGAGAGTTCACCCGTATCAAGCTGCAGCTTGAGGAGTACGGTGTCGTGCCATGGCACGTCTATGATGTGAAACCGTGCATGTGAGTTCATCAAATACACATCCAGATGCATGGGGTTAAGTGCCATGACGAATCATTATATGATGCCTGAGTATATATGTTCATATTGTAAATAAGGTTCAATAAGATGAGCTGAGGCTGAGCCAGGTTTTGAAGCCTTTGACAGTGTGGTGTGAATTGTGGAGGATTTTTTTTATGCTTATGGAGAATTTTGGAGCTAGCAGATATCTTGTGCCTTGATAGGACTGGATTTTGCTTGTAACATTAGCACTGAGACAGAGAACTTAATGGTGCATATTGGTCGGGATCTTGATCGTATGCTTTAAATGGCAAAATCATATGCACAATAAGGTGCTAAATGGAGCTAAGGCGTGAGAAAAACCTTTAGAAAGGTTATGGTGTAAAGGTGAAAAGGAGTTTGATTATATATATATATATATATATATATATGGTCAACACTCCATAACAAAAGAAAAAAGGGAAATAATAGGTGCATTGAGGACTTTAACCTTAATGCTAAGGTTATGCTTTGTAACCTTAGTGCTAAGGTTAACAAAGCACATTTGGGGATTTTCTAGAAAACGCGCAGCTTTTTTTTAATGGCATGTATAGCTGGCAGAAGGTGGTGGGGGGGGGCGCCGAGTTCGCCGCGGAAAAGAGAGAAAACGACCGGAGACTCGCGGCGAAAACCAGAGTGAAGGGGATTTTCTGCAGAGTTAAGAGAACAGCGTCGTTGGCGACCAGAGAATTTCATGGGAAGAGCATATCTTCTGTGTATTGCTTTTAGGTGCTAGAAATGAAGGGAAAGTTGAGTGCTATTCAATGATGTGCTTTCTGGAAAATTCAAGCTCACAGTCAGCGCAGAGGACTCTGTTCCGCCATTTCTTCCTCCACCGTGTATCGGCGCTGAAGCGGCTATTATGGATTAATAAAAACAAAGAAAAAATCGACGTGTTCACTCTTCGCTTCATTCAGATAAGCTTAATTTAAAAATCACTTTGTTACTTTAGAAAAAGGGCATGGCAAATAAGCCCTTAAAAGATTTGGAATACATAGGAAAAAGTTGGTGAACAAGATATAATTTTGGGAGAACTGGAGTTTTGTAAAATCACGGAAGATGGCCTTGTTTCTGCTTGACTGAATTTTGGAAATTATGTACATGAATTAGCTATGCCGTATTCTATCTTTTGCTTATGAAATGTTAGAATATTAAGGCAGGTTTTCAGGTGAAAAAGAGCATCATGATATCATGGTTTTGATGGCACTGGATGTAAAGGATGAAACTGATCACATGTATATTGGAAAATTTGGAAAGCTTTGTTATGCACACATGTGAATGGTTCAAAGGATTTCATGCAATTCCGTGCAATCATCTGGATGAATTCAAGGATGTATTGAGGCAAGTTGACACATGTATTTATCATTGGATATAATGATGTTCAATACTCCTTGGGAAATCTTGTGCGTGAAATTCCTTGTTGGATTTGACATTCACTCTCACAGCTAGAAGTTTCGTACTTTCCTGGCTGTACCGCACACGTCACGACAGCTTTTGGTGAACCCGACGTGAAACTGCTGGGGTGAGAGTGTGGTGAAATATACAGGGAAGCTATGGCTGAGAATTCTGAGGGCCAGGGGGTTCATTTTGACCCCGGAGTTATGCAGATGTTCCAAATGTTTACCATGTACATGCAACAGCAACAAGCTGCTGAGAGGGGACAGATTTCCACGACCAAAGCCTTACAATCAATTGTGAAAAAGGTGGATCAATTTGATGGGAAGGACATTACAAAGTATCTGCGCAATTATATAAAGGAGATGGAGCTAAATAGGGTGACTGAGGAGGATATGGTTCGAAGTTTCGAGCTGGTATGCGTTCCTGAAATAAGAGAGCGCATAAAGGGATTGCAGACAGCACAGGGTGGCAGAAATTGGGAAGAGTTCAAGCTTGCTTTAAAGGATGAATACTTTATGGAGGATTCTGAGCGAGTGACCAAACGAACTTTTTTGGAATGGGTCACAAAACCTAAAATGGGAATTTCTGCCACAGAATTGCTAAGGGAGTTTGAGAAGCGTTATGCCCAGTTGTCAAGAATAGAGCGTGCAACTTTGGATAGAGAAAAGACAGAGCTCTTCTTGCAAGCAGCTGGAAAAGATCTCCAGGAGAAATTGGAAATCCTCCTTGAGGATAAGAATACAGAACAGGGATTAAAGAGTGATTGGAATGATGTTGAGGATGCAGTCACTATGTTAGCAAAGCGGCAGCGGAGGAGGGATAAAATGGTGATGGGCTCTGCAACCCCCATAGCTGCTGTTACCCCTGAGAATTTATCCAAGCCAGCTGCTACAATTCCTAAGATAGATGGGCCGATGGATGAGCTTATCAAGGGTATGCGTGACTTAAAATTGAAGATGTCCAGGATTGAAGAAAAAGGTCTACCATTGGGGCAGGCTTCTATGCAAAGGCCTCAAAGCAAAGAAGGGTTTACATATAGATGCATATGGTGTGATGACCCAGAGCATGCAAAGAAGGATTGTACCAGCTATAAAGAAGCTCTTAAAAATCAACTTGTCTTCTTCAAAGATGGGAAAATCCATCTTACAGAGACTGGTCTTCCATTGAGTACAAACTTTGGGAAAGGAGGGATGAAAAAGCTAGTAGAGGATATGGCTGCTAGTCATGCCATTTCTATGGTTGAGGCAGCAACCTATGGATTAAAGGTTGGTCAACAAAAGCAGGGATTTGAGAATGATGAGGATTATGAGAATGAGAATTTTTGGCCATCAACAATGGAATTAATTGCGTCAAGGAAAGTGTCAAAGCAAGCTTTGCATGAGGCAGGTGATTGTATACGTCTTGAGACTGGCTGGGAGGAGCCTGTGGATTCTTTATCCATTCATGCCTATATTGCCAAATGCCAAAATAATGAGGCACAGGTAGAGGAGAAGCGAAAAAGGGAAAATGAGGAAGGAGGGCCATCAAAAAGAGTTACACGTGGAAGTGAAAAGAAGGATCCTGGGCCATCACATATGCCTCCACAGCATAGCAGACCTCCACATGATGTTTCAATGGAAGAAGTGCCAGCAAAAATGAAGGAGAAGGGTAAAGGAAAAAGTCCACTCTACAAGCTTCAATCTGATATTGAGGTTGCAACAGATCTCAAAAAGGTGCTTGAAGAGAGAATTCTAAACAGCAGGGTGGAATTCACACTAGGGGAAGTCTTGGGGATTGCAAAGAAAGAATTTCATGATGAGATAATTGATATTATACGAAGAAAAAGGCAGTCCATAATTGAATCTATTCCATCACAAGGGGAGGCAAGCACTTCCAAGACTCATGGTGTACAGGTACAGAAAAAGGAAGAGAGAGAAAATGTGGTGGAATGTAATCCCTCTGCTGATGGGGCACGACAAGTGCGTTTTGTGGAAGAGGATGATGAAAAAGAAGTTCTTACAAAGAGTCATTACTCCAGGAGCCATTGGGCAAGAGCAACCACTGAAACCCTTGTCAAGATAGGTGATTTGGAAGAGCCATATGTCGCTCTAATTGATCATGGGTCTGAAATAAATCTTATGGCTAAAAATCTCTACAACAAATGTAAGTGGCCAATGGATGTGGATCATGGGTGGATGATTAAAGCAGCTAATAATTCATCTGGAGAGCTTTATGCAGCATGTCCAAATGTAAGGGTAACTATAGGGGATGTGAAGGATGATCAGAATTTCTTTGTTCAGGAGATGTCATCGTATCCCCTCATTCTTGGGCAACCCTACATTACAGCTGTAAGGATGGAAACAAAGGTTTTGGATGATGGCTCAGCATATGCAAGAATAAGGAGTAAAGATGGCAAAAAGGCTGTTCAGTTTTTGACAGTTTGCATTAATCATGAAAGGAATCGTGAATCTCTTCGAGCACAGTCACTCCCAAAGATAAACAGAGAGTTTATGAATTACAGGGAGATGAGGGATTTTGGCCAGGTGCCATTGTAAAGCGGGATTCCAATGGTACAAGGGGAAATGAGTTCTCGCAGGACTCAATCAATGTAAATAGTTTTTCAGCAAATTTTCAGGGATTCTCCAGCTATGGGTCACTGGTTTTTGTAAAAAGCAAGGATTTAAAGCGTGGCATGCAAAAACATATACAAAATGAACAAAAAAGTTTTGAGCAGTGTGGTCTTTTGGAGAAGAATGAGTTTATTTCAGGGGTGCTTGATGAGGTGTCATTTATAGATACTATGGATGTGCTTTTTGATATGGGAAGAGCATGCTTACAGGGTGGAAATGAAATGATAAAGGTGTCATCTGTGGAGATGTATGATATAATCCAGGAATTTGAGGGGGTGGAATGTAAAAACATGAATTGTGAGATGGATGCTCATGTTGATACAAAGTACAAAACGGTTGCAAAGAAGGTGAAACCAGTTGCCTTGCCCTTGCCACCGGGAAGCAAGGAGAAGATAGATGAAGCTTCTATGCAGCCAAATCTTAGAGATCCGAAGAAAATTGGGCATAAATTTACTCAAGAAACTTTGAAAGAGCTGAAGATTGGTGAGAAGGATTTTCTGTTGCCAGTTGAAAGGGAGTGCTTTGAGGAGATGCTTGTAAAACATGGGAAAGCTTTTGCCTTTCAGCCGCATGAGATAGGTTGTGTTGATCCAAGTGTAACAGCACCAATGGTGATCTTTACTGTTCCACATGTGCCCTGGAACCTGCGGCCAATTCCAGTACCAAAGGCTCTCTTGCCAAAGTTGATGGAATTACTAAAGGAAAAGATCAGGATGGGAATCTTGGAGCCTTCATGTGCCCCATATTCCAACAGATGGTTTACTGTACCAAAGAAAAATGGGACATTGCGCTTTATTCAAGACATGCAACCTGTAAACAAAGTCACAATCAGGAATGTGGGAGCAGGTCCAATTGTGGATGAGTTTGCAGAAGCATTTGCAGGGAAAGCTATATACTATATGGGTGATCTGTATTCGGGATATGATCAGTTCCAGCTGGATATACAAAGCAGGGACTTGACCACAATGAGAACTCCTTTGGGATTAGTAAGGATGTGTACCTTACCACAGGGAGCCACTAACTCAGTGGCACATATGATGAATGGAATGAATAAAGTCTTACGGGACTTCATACCACAAAAAACTATGCCATTTTTGGATGATGTGCCAATAAAGGGCTGTGATGAGAAAGACAAAGATGGGGATTTGGATTCAAAAGGGTGCCGCAAGTTTGTGGCAGATCATATAAAGGATTGTGACATGATTCTATCCAGGCTTGAAGAAGTGAATCTTACTTTATCTGGGCTGAAATCAGTGTTTGGGGTTGGTGAAGTGCTAATAGTGGGACATCTTTGTAGTACTAGTGGACGCCGTCCTTGTCCAGCCAAGATAGATGCAATACAAAGAATGAAGGAAATATGCATTAATGTTACAGAGCTGAGGAGATTTCTTGGAGCATGCGTCTTTTATGTTATTTGGATCCCACATTATGCACATGTAGCAGATCCTCTTTATCAGCTTTTGAGGAAAAATCAAAAATTTTTGTGGAGTGCAGTACATATTAAAGCTATGCGGAAGCTGAAATATTTGCTCCAATCATCACCCATTTTGAGAAAGGTAGATTATGAGTGTGGCAGGCCTGTGATTGTTACAGTTGATACTAGTCCTACTGGGATAGGATGGGCAGTAGCGCAAGATGATGAGGGTGATCATAGGTATGTAATTAGATTTGGAGCAAAGGTATTAAGCTTTCGGCAGCGAAAGTATCCACAGATCATGAGAGAATTATGGGGGATAGTCACTGCTCTAAAATGTGAAAAAGAATATCTTATTGGGGCATCTGTACTTGTGGAGACTGATTGCTTGCCACTTCTTGGGATGATAGCAAGTTGTACCACTCCAGATATTGCTATGCTTAGGTGGATTGCTTATATCAAGTCACTAAATCCTGAGTTTGAGCATATTGCGGGAAAAGATAATCCAGTTGCAGATATGCTATCACGAGCCAGGTATGAAGATGAGGAAGAGATGATTAGTGACATTGATTATGTGGGTACAAAGTTCTATACTACAGCATATGCAAAGGGGGATCATATTTGCCTATCAAATGCACTTGAGTCTTTTATTGAGGAAATATATGAAGGAGATTGGTTGCTTATTGGTCAATATTTGAGCACTCTAACAAGGCAAGAAAATTGGTCTGACTCAGAATTTAAGAGGATCCGCAGAAAAGCATATGGTTACTTTCTAAAGGACGGATATCTCTGGAAGCATCCTAAACAGAGAAATGCTATGCCACAGAGAGTCATATGTGATAAAGAGACTCAAGGAAAGCTTGTGAAAGAATTCCATGAGAGTCTCTGGGCTGGGCATAGAAGTGTGTGGGCCACCTTTACCAAAATAAAGGAAAAATATTGGTGGAGAGGAATGTACAAGGATATTTCCCAATATGTGGAAACATGCATAGTATGCCAAATGTACTCAAATGTGAGGCATCGTGATGGCTTGCAACCAACCTACCCACCTGCCATGCACTACAAATGGGTAGTGGATCTAGTTACAATGCCTTTGGGAATTTGGCAGATGCGGTATATAGCACTTGCAAGAGAAGATTTGACAAATCAGGTAGAAGGGCGTGCTCTTAGAACAAAGAGTACGGAAACAGTATGCAAATTTCTCTTGGAAGATGTGATCTGCCGATATGGTTGTGTTGGGAAAATAACAGCTGATAGAGGTGAGCTAGATGTTGGAGAAGCAAAGGAATTCTTCTCTAGAATTGGTATCAAACTGTCTCTAACATGTGGTTACAATCCTGAGGGCAATGGGAAAAGTGAACGAGGACATCCTCCAATCATTAAAGCTTTGGCTAAGGCATGCAGAGAAAGGATGAGAGAGTGGCCAAAGCTGCTACCATATGCCTTGTGGGCTGACCGTACAACTCATAGCTCAGTGACAGGATACATGCCTGCAGAATTAATGTATGGTCAGAAGCCAGTGATGCCAGTTGAAGAAGTAATTCTAACTTGGAATGTATTGCCCTGGGTGGAAGGATTGAGCAGAGATGACCTCCTTGCATTGCGAATAAGACAGTTGGAGAGGAGGCCTGAAGATGTAGAGCTTGCTAAAGCTCGCCTGAAAGATGCAAGGTTGAAAAATAAAGAAAGATTTGATAGTAGACACAGACTCCGGCCAAAACCTATTGAAGAAGGTGATTGGGTTCTAATGTATGATAGTAGCCTTGACAACCAATTCACTGTTCAAAGAAAATTTGCAAAAAGATGGTTTGGCCCTTACATTGTCAGGCATGTGCATGGAAATGCCACGTATACTCTGTGTGAGCTTGATGGAACAGAAGTAAAGAATCTTGTGGCTGGCAAAAGAATCAAGATATTTAAAAGAAGGCATGATGGTGATCCTTTTGATTCACAAGAGATTCAGGATGAGAGGCTTGACAGTGGTAGTATGGATATGGTTGAAGAGGAAGAGGATGATTTTCCTGACAATGCAGAAGATGAAAACGACATCCAGCTATATGTAGATCTTGATGATGATTTGGCACATACCAGAGGATGTGCAGGTTTAGAGGGGGTGGATGTCGTGCCATGGCACGTCTATGATGTGAAACCGTGCATGTGAGTTCATCAAATACACATCCAGATGCATGGGGTTAAGTGCCATGACGAATCATTATATGATGCCTGAGTATATATGTTCATATTGTAAATAAGGTTCAATAAGATGAGCTGAGGCTGAGCCAGGTTTTGAAGCCTTTGACAGTGTGGTGTGAATTGTGGAGGATTTTTTTTATGCTTATGGAGAATTTTGGAGCTAGCAGATATCTTGTGCCTTGATAGGACTGGATTTTGCTTGTAACATTAGCACTGAGACAGAGAACTTAATGGTGCATATTGGTCGGGATCTTGATCGTATGCTTTAAATGGCAAAATCATATGCACAATAAGGATGCTAAATGGAGCTAAGGCGTGAGAAAAACCTTTAGAAAGGTTATGGTGTAAAGGTGAAAAGGAGTTTGATTATATATATATATATATATATATATATATATATATATATGGTCAACACTCCATAACAAAAGAAAAAAGGGAAATAATAGGTGCATTGAGGACTTTAACCTTAATGCTAAGGTTATGCTTTGTAACCTTAGTGCTAAGGTTAACAAAGCACATTTGGGGATTTTCTAGAAAACGCGCAGCTTTTTTTTAATGGCATGTATAGCTGGCAGAAGGTGGTGGGGGGGGGGGGGTGCCGAGTTCGCCGCGGAAAAGAGAGAAAACGACCGGAGACTCACGGCGAAAACCAGAGTGAAGGGGATTTTCTGCAGAGTTAAGAGAACAGCGTCGTTGGCGACCAGAGAATTTCATGGGAAGAGCATATCTTCTGTGTATTGCTTTTAGGTGCTAGAAATGAAGGGAAAGTTGAGTGCTATTCAATGATGTGCTTTCTGGAAAATTCAAGCTCACAGTCAGCGCAGAGGACTCTGTTCCGCCATTTCTTCCTCCACCGTGTATCGGCGCTGAAGCGGCTATTATGGATTAATAAAAACAAAGAAAAAATCGACGTGTTCACTCTTCGCTTCATTCAGATAAGCTTAATTTAAAAATCACTTTGTTACTTTAGAAAAAGGGCATGGCAAATAAGCCCTTAAAAGATTTGGAATACATAGGAAAAAGTTGGTGAACAAGATATAATTTTGGGAGAACTGGAGTTTTGTAAAATCACGGAAGATGGCCTTGTTTCTGCTTGACTGAATTTTGGAAATTATGTACATGAATTAGCTATGCCGTATTCTATCTTTTGCTTATGAAATGTTAGAATATTAAGGCAGGTTTTCAGGTGAAAAAGAGCATCATGATATCATGGTTTTGATGGCACTGGATGTAAAGGATGAAACTGATCACATGTATATTGGAAAATTTGGAAAGCTTTGTTATGCACACATGTGAATGGTTCAAAGGATTTCATGCAATTCCGTGCAATCATCTGGATGAATTCAAGGATGTATTGAGGCAAGTTGACACATGTATTTATCATTGGATATAATGATGTTCAATACTCCTTGGGAAATCTTGTGCGTGAAATTCCTTGTTGGATTTGACATTCACTCTCACAGCTAGAAGTTTCGTACTTTCCTGGTTGTACCGCACACGTCATGACAACGGGAGCACCATCAACAACCCCATCCATAAACTTCTTGGTAAATTGCCTATTTCCTTTGATTATTTTAAGGATAATATTTATTTCCGCGATCCTCTCCCCCCTTTTGAGAAAGTCGTGAGTTATGTCCATGACAAGTGCATGCTTTGGGGAAAAGGCAAGTTGGAGTCTGCTTTTGTTGCCTCTGACAAGGGCAAAGGCAAAGGCGGAAAAGGGACCTCCAACAACAACAAAAACAAAGGCAAAGGCAAGGGTAAATAGGATTCAAAGGAGTCCAAGGACAAAAGCAATGAATGTGATTATTGTGGCAGCATAGGTCATACTGAGGCTCGCTGCTTTGCTCGTCGTGATGACTCTAGAGTAGCCAAAGCCAAGTATAAAGCCTAGGATGCTTCCAAAGCATTTGACAAGGACAACACCAAAGACAAGGGCAAGGACAAAGTTTCACAAGAGGGATCTGCCAAAGTTGCATACATGGTAGTCATAGATTCATCTACTTCTTCACAGGATTCACTCCTCGTGTGATCACAACAATGGCTTCTCCAGAAGAGGTTAGTGACACACCTGAAGCGGTGGGATGGGTTGGTGATAGTGGTGCTTTTGCCCACACGACCAATGAAGCCCATATCTTGGAGGACTACTAGACTCTCTCTTCTTTAGTTCGTATCGCGGACAACTCTTCGCTTCCTGTCACCGTTGTTGGTAATGTTTCTTTGGGTTCCTCTGCCACCTTACATGATGTTTTACATGTTCCATGGATTTCCAAAAATCTGTTTTCTGTATACAAAGCTTCTCATAAGGGACTTGGTGTGTACTTTGATGATGAGGTCATTGAAGTGATCAACAGGAAGACTCTCTCGGTTGTTGCCAATGGAGTCCATGAAGGGGGTCTCTACAAGATCACCAAGATCCCTCGCACTGACTCACATATTCATAAGCTTTTCTCCCCCTTGATGCCTTTGGTTTCTGAGGCAGATACTTCTCTGTGGCATTCTCGCTTTGGTCATGTACCCATTGCTGCCTTACAACAGTTCCATTCTCAGCACGTTTTCAGTGGACTACCTCAGCTTAGGTCTCTTTCACACATTTGCTTATCCTGCATGATGGGCAAGCATCATCGAGATGTGTGCCCAGAGGATGAGCAAATGGAGGCTCTTTCACAGCCGCATCTCGATGATGCTTGGCCATCATGCAAGATGAGCAAATGGAAGCATTTTGGGCTGGTGGTTTGGCAAAAAGATGACTGTATCTTCATTTCGCAGCAGAAGTTTGTGAAGAAGTTGCTCTCACTTTATGCGTTGTCAAATTGTACACCTCTCTCTTATCCCATGGATCCCAATGCCAGGTTATCCAAGGAGGATGATACACCCTTGGTGGATTCCCAGAGTACCAATAGATTGTTGGCTCATTGCTTTACCTAGCCAACACCCGTCCAGATATCTCCTGTGCTATGAGTGTTCTCAGCCAGTTCTCATTAGCCGCTCAAAGGTCTCATTGGCAGGCAGCCTTGAGAGTTCTTCGTTATCTTCGAGGTACTTCAGATTATGGCATCACCTATTCCAGTGGTGCTGATTTGGTTGGTTTCATAGATTCTGATTGGGCAGGCCGCATTGATACTCAGAGGTCTATATCTGGATATTGCTTCATGCTTGGTACTGGATTAGTTTCTTGGAAGTCTCAAAAGCAGAGGACTGTTTCTACTTCTTCCACTGAGACTGAGCACAAGTACTACCTTCTGAGGCACTTTGGATTCATGAGATTCTGGAGCATTTGTGTTGTGCCATCACTTCCCCAATTACCATCTTCTCGGATTCTTAGAGTGCTATTGCTCTAGCTCAGGATCGGGACGATCCAAGCATATTGAGGTGCATTATCATTTTATACGTGATTGGATCGACTTGGGACTTCTTTGGCTGGCCTATTGTTCTACCAAGGACAATGTGGTTGATCTCTTCACCAAACCACTTCCGAGAGCTACTTTGGAGGTGTTACTTCAGCGTGGTGGTATTGGACCGCCCCTCTGGCTCTGAAGAGGAGGTGTTGGAATATATCATCTCCAGAGGATCTACATCACCTTTTTTCATGCTTGTACTAGTCATTTTATGAGACCCTGCATTGGTAGATTTAGCAGATATTATTTAGGATTTTTAAACCATTTTTTGGCATTTTATGCTACTAGACAGCTTTTGGCCTGGCCGACCAGTTCTCTGAGGGGTATATAAGGGTTCTCACCCTTCCCCTCATTTTTCATCTCATTCTTGCATATCTGCTGGAGGTCATTGGCTGTAGCAACAGTCTCTTATGGTTGTAAGCACCTACGGGCTTCCCTCGTGCTCATTTTCAGCAATAATGGTTTCCAGCCTTCTACAGTTTGTGCTTTGGGCCTACCACCCGTGATGCTCTTTCTTTCAAATTTCTCTTGAAACCTGCCTGACCAACTACCCTGTGACCCAGATACTATGCCACAGAGCTGATAATGTCCTCAAGCACTGTCCCATAGATCTTGGCCATAGTATGTCCGATCAGAAGAACACAAAACACAAGCACGTCACAAGTAGACCTAAACCTACGGTATGTTTCATGTACGAGAAAAGGTTGGAACTGGTACTCAAGTACAAAATGAAAATGCAAGTAGATCTCTGTTGATCCCATCTGTTAGGAGTGGGTACTCAGTCCAACTTTGACTGCTGTAGATCAACAGACGAGAAAGAAGAGCAGAAGAACACAAAACGTAAGCACGTCACGAGTAGACCTAAGCATACGGTATGTTTAGGTCTAGCACGAGAAAAGGTTGCAACTGAATATACTCAAGTACAAAATGAAAATGCAAGTAGATCTCCATTGATCTCAGCCAAAAGCTGCTGTTAGGAATGGGTACTCAGCCCAACTTTGACTGCTGTAGGTCAGACCAGCTCTTCTAGCTTCAGAGAACCGCTATGTTGTTGAAGAACTCCACGCTCTCTATGAGATGGGGAGTAATGACTCCAAACACTGTTTATATAGGGGCAACAGGAGTGGTTGGCCTGTAGGGCTGGTCGGCAGCTCCCCACGACCTGAAATTCCCCTTTTTCACATATACAGGGTCACACTAGGCTGCCCAATAAAGCTGGGTGGCTGGTGGGTGCACCATGAGCTGCTGGCATGGCCGCCCAAAACACAGCCCAAAGCCTTGTCAAACTGGTCGGCCACATGGGCCTAGTGGATAGAAGCACGTGTATCACATTCTCCCCCACTAAAAGTACAGCTGCCCTCAGCTGTCTGGTACAAGTGCCAAAATTCAAGTTGAGTCTCCAGCAAAGAACCGACCGGCCTGAAGGCTGAGATATGGAAAATTACTTTCTGGCTGCTTTGATACCAACTGTGGTATGCTTGTGCAAATATTGCAAGAGTTTATTAGAGAGCAGCAAGAGAAAAACAGCGGAACATAAAAACGCAAGCACATCACAAGTAGACCTAAACCTACTGTACCTTTCATGCACACAAGAAGGTTACAACTGAATGTACTCAAGTACAAAATGAAAATGCAAGTAGGTCTCCCCTGATCTCAGCCAAGAGCTGCTCTTAGGAACAAGTACTCAGCCCAACGTTTACTTCTACAGATCAGACCAGCTCTGCTAGCTCCTGAGAATTGCTTTGTTACTGAAGAACTCCATGATACTGAGGAGATGGTGTAGGTGTACCACATTTGCTTTTGATTGTCTGGTGTACACACATGTTACATGTCGTGAGGATCACCATTGGTCAGATGAGAGTCCACTCACATCATTTGAGATGCCAGACAGGGCTATAAGAGGGACTGGTGGTGTACACACCATAGAGGCACATTTTACATGCCGTGAGCATTTACATTGGTCAGATGAGAGCCCACTCACATCATTTGAGATGCCAGACAGATCTATAAGAGGGACTGGTGGTGTATACACCATAGAGGCACATGTTACATGTCGTGAGGATTGCCATGAGAGCCCACTCACATGATTTGAAATGCCAGACAGGGCTATAAGAGGGATCTGCAGTTATAGAGGGCTTGCAGTAGCTATGCAAGGTTGATGGATGTATGTTGATGGACTACCATTGTCTCGTTTAGAAGCTGCTTGTCTTCTGTTAAGACATTAATATCAATGGTTTTCATTCCTCCTCCCTGTCTCTATTCGTTACTAGTTTTTTATTTAAAAAAGATCAAAGTTTGACGAAATTTTTAATAATTATGTCGTATGATTGCAGGAACAACTGTGAATTACTTTCTGGACAATGGACTAAATCAAGCAGTTATACTGTTTCCTGGTGTTGTCTGCTTTTTAGTTGCAGTCATATTGGGATCCCTTTGCCATGCCTCAAATGCATCAGATGTCAGAATCAAACTAGGGATGGCTTTACAAGAGGGGTCAGTACTTTGGAAAACATTGGTTTGAAATGGCGATTTTATAGAAAAGGTCTTCCCATTTGGTGCCTGACTATTACTTATACCATCACTACTTTGGCAAACATCGGTTTGGATGATATTTGAGCAGCCCGTTTTCTCTTGGCCCGAGGAAACTATTCTTCTTCCAATACCACTAGAACTTCGACCTGGTGCTAGAGGACTGCAACTTTTGTCCTATCTTCCGGGGCTCCCACGGATCTATTGGAAGTTTTTGGCTGCCATAGGGTCAACCTTTGGATAGGTTTTGGAAGTCATATGATGCTGCCAGGATCAGATGGCTCTATATTCAGACAGCAGATGGAGATTGCCGGTAGACCGGACTTGTGCCGTGTCTGTTGACAACAGGGCCACACTGCCAGACATTGTCCGAGAGCCAGGAAACACCCTAGGAGACGGCACAAATGCGCCCTCTAGGCAACACAGCCCAAGACCCCTCCAGCCCCAGTGCTGCCCCCAAACCTCGGTTTGTTTCGGTTTATAGACAGGTTGATAGACATGCACCCACTCCTGATCCACCTGGTGATAATGTGAAATCCCATTATAATGGGCGAGATGCAGATGTTGATGCATCACCTTTGCAGCAGGATGTGTTACATTGGGATTTATTGCATGAGGATTTATTGCATGGTGATGTACAACAGAGTGTGCAGGCAGATGAGTCACATGTACATGCCTTGCAGCATCTTGGTACGATGTTCATGTTGACGATGATGTCTTATTCTCCTCAATTGCCATCACACCTGATAACTTTCCACCCCTTAAATGGGCAATGCAGACCTATGAAAGGCGCCAAACTAGATCTGATGCCCGTATTGTGTTTTTTCCATGAGAGTTGTCTTATGGAATGTGCAGGACTTTGGTGGCACCTTTCCTCACCGTCGGAAGCAGGCCATCAGGAACCAACTTCACCCTGCAATTATGGATGGTCCCATGGATATTTTGCTGATGCAGGAGCATAAGCTTGATGCTGGCCAGTGCACTAGATCTGGCAAGCTGGGCACGCTTTTTGGTCCGCTGTAGATGGAACTAAAGGTGGAATATGTACTTTAGTAACAGCTGCAATTATTCCTTATATGATTGGTCATGGAGTTATGATCTCTGCCAGAGCATAGAGGATTATGCTTATGCAAGGTAGATTGAAAATTGGTGTGATGAATGTGTATGCTCCTACCCTGAGAGGAGAAAGAATTCCTTTTTGGAATGCATTTCTCTCCTTCAGGCAGATAATTGGATCGTTGGAGGGGACTTCAATATGGTTGAGCAAACTGCAGATAATAAGGGGGGACATGAAGGCATCATTCACCCATTTGAGAGGGCATTCTGGGAGAGAATTATCTTTTCTTTTCATGGCAGGGACTGTTGGTTAGAGGATGACTTCCTTAGGAAGCCAGATTCATTCCTCTTTTATTGGAGTAATCATAGGAGTGGTGCACATTGCATTTATGCCCGCTTTTGCTCATTTTGCATTGCCTTGGAAGAGTTTTGTCTACCATCTATAGTCTTTATAAATTCGTCGGAGATTTCCAATACTATTGGGGTGAAACAGGGCTGCCCTCTATCACCCACTCCTTTTGGCCTCTACGTTGATGAGATCTCGAGCTTCATTGACAGATTAGGCAGGGCTGGTTCCACATTGGCAAGCATATCGATCCCCCTACTACTCTATGCAGATGACATCATCCTCCTTTCAACTTCAGCCGAGGGGCTTCAAAGACATTTGGATGCCTTAGAAGATTTTTGCACTCAGAGGGACCTCACTGTTAACCTTGGTAAAACCAAGGTAATGGTCTTCAATACCTCCCGCCCCTTCACATCCAGATTAAGCTTCACATATAGAGGGGATCTTGTGGAGATTGTGTTATCCTGTGTCTACCTTGGTGCCACTTTCAGTGGCCCACGCTTCACCATGGTTCCTGTAGAACATGCTACAGTGACACGGGGATATGCAGCCTTAGCTTACTTGGCAGTGCTTCTAGGCACATTTCCAGGAGCCCAAGACAAAGGGTTGGCTTTTTGACACCTTCATCACACGAGCCTTGATGTAAGGAGCAACTTTTTGGGGGCGAGATTTATAAGGATTGGCAGGAGTTGAGAGGCCACAGGTCATGATGTTCTCCCACAACAAACCATCAGTCCCACACAAGATTGTCCAGGAAGAGTTTGTTGTAGCCCCGATGGTAGTGCATGCACTCTTCCAGACAATCACATACCTCCATTATTGCATTGTGAGATGGATCCCATGGGTACTGCTGTGGAGTCCTCGAGATAGCTAGCATTCAAGGCCACCCTGGAGTATGGTATGCCCGAGTTTCCACTTGGTCCTCAGGATATGGGCCAACTCCCACCCCCTTCAGTATAGTTTGGACTCCCCTTTTCTCCAACTCTCTCATGAGGACACCAACCGGGTTATCTGGCCTCTACACCCATTGCACATAGTCACACCTTTAGAGCTTCCACCGAAAATGCAATTCTATAGAGATCACTTCCTGAGGCTCACTTAGGATGGATTCATCTACCAGTAGCTGGGCTATGTGAGTGTTCACATGTCCCATGCCATGCGGATTGCGATTCCTCAGGCTCACTTAGGATGGATTCTTCCACCAGCAGTTGGGCTACGTGAGTGTTCACGTGTCCCATGCCATGCTGTAGCACGATTGAAAGGACACGAAGAGAGATGGTGAGTTTCTTGTTAATTGCCATGGGAGGGACTGTCCCTTTATACAAAAATTAGGACCTTTGATGACATCAGTGATGACTCAAACCTCAACTACATCAAGGGGTGTTCCCACGTTTCCACACAATAATATCTTTCAAACTCTAATACATGCCTGTTTATACAACTTTAAGGCACCATCGCACCCATGTGCAACTCACCCATCCAGGCAAACTGCCTTGCTACAGATTCCCCAGGTTATAAGAGTTCACCGTCCCAGTGAACAATCAAAAAAAAAAAAAAAGGTACATAGTTGATGCCGAGGAGTGCGTCCATGGAGGAGGAGTGTCCGTGTAGCAAGAGGTTGTTCTTGGGATATCAAAGATGCGGTGAGAAGAGTGCGGAGATTCACCACAGAATCTGAGAGAGAGAGAGAGAGAGAGAGAGAGAGAGAGAGAGAGAGAGAGAGAGAGATTTACCACAAAATCCAAGAGAGAAAGAAAGAAAGAAAGGAAGATATATTAAGCGTCTACTAAAGACCCAATGGGCCTATGAGACCAAAGTGATACAATAATGTCCATGGCATATCTCATCATGGAATGGAAAATAAAATAGAAAGAAAACATAAACATAGCCATCTCACTTGGGTGATACGAAACTGTCCCCGAGAGAGAGAGAGAGAGACATGAAATGAAATGTTATATTAACGTCTTCAAAAGGCCAAAGTGACCTATGAGACCAAAGTTACAACCATGTGACATCTGATACACTGTCTGGAAAAGAAAAGAAAGAACTGAAGGTAAGTATCTAGCCCTACAATACATCAGTAGGGAGCATCCGGAAGCAGCAACTAGGGAGAGTGGGAAGCTAATGCTACTAGTCAAAATGGGGTACATGAGTATATGGATACATGAATACATGAATATATGGGAAGTACAAAAGTGATAGTGAGTACAACAGTATATGGCTGGAGTGGTAATCATCCTAGGAGCTCTAGCATGGGTCTCTGCCGGATGGCCTAGATATCTGCCATAGTGAGATGCTTGGTCGGACGATCCCGATGCCTCGCAATGATGCTCTGAATCCTCCGGTGTAGGCACCATCTCCGATGTGAGCTGTCGGCTGTGTGTCCTCCTGGGTAGTCCCTCTAAAGAAGTCAGTAATCTGTCTCTGTGTGGACTCCTTGCCAGTCGGGTGTCTGCTCGTGATAATGGACTCTCTGTGCCTACGGATCTCCAGGAGATAAAAACCCAAGCATCGCTGATCACAATAGTCCATGACTCTAGCTAGTGGTCCAAATCCCTCTCTGAAAAGGCAATGGTAGCGCCCTCGAATCCCATAATATGCTGTGCAGCGACAGATGTAGTGCTCCTCCGTCTCTGGCTCTATAAATCTGACAAATCCTGTCCCTTGGAGGTATGCCTCTAAATCTGCCTGTCTCTATCTCTAACTGATGTGAAGAGGTGCGGATCTGCCCAATGGCGCACCTCAATCCATGAGACAGATGGGTATCCATGTAGCTCGGTCTAAGTATAAAGCCATCCTCAGTGGTGCGGAGAAGATGGTCTCTATAGAAAGCCATCTTCGTCCCCAACTCCTGTGAGGGCTCTAGCCATGTCCTCCTAGTGTCCAACTGAATGAGCTCTTGTCTGATGACTCTACTAATCTCAGAATGTGTCAAGGTGAGAGAGGGTGCCTCCAGAGAGTACTGGAAGGGTGGAAGTTTGCCTAAACTGAACCGTGGAGGTCAAACCAGGATGCTATCTGCGCATACCAACATGAAGTGTCTCCCTCCATGGCTAGCTGATGAGAGGACTCTAAAGCAAGTCGTGCATACCGGTGTCGGGGAAGCTCCCAGGTGCTATGAATGAAGGACACTGATCTGGCAAGAGCCTCGACTACGATCGGTGGTGCTCCCATCTCGACTCTGATAATCTCATGGGGTACCGAGGCCTTAGCCCGAATCATCCTGGAGATCATTGACACAAGTGGTCTCTCCATCGATCTCCATCCATCGTATGTGCGTCCTGATCGACAGTGACGATCTAGGCTAGGCCCCCACATATGTACTCCATATAGCATAGCCGATGTGACCAGCGTGTCAAAAAGCCACAGCTTAGTGCGTGGCTCCTGAAACTGTACCTGTGAGCACATCCTCTCTAGACCTCCTAGTGCTACATATCCTCTAGTCAATCTGGCCTATGCTGCCCCCCTCATGGAAAATGTGGGCCTAGTGAACACCACTCCAAGATATGTGTATGAGTCAACATACTCCACTGTCTCCTTCCCATATGTGAAAATAGGCGCTGATCTCTAGACCCACTGAGCTGTAGTGTTAAACACCATAACCTTGGTCTTACCAAGGTTAACTAAGAGCCCACTGTCCTGTGCATAAGCATGTAAAGTATCCAAGTGCCTCTGCATACCCTCTGGTGAGTGTGCTAGAGAGAGAGAGAGAGCTGTATTAACGTCTACTAGAGGCCAAACTCGACCTATGAGACAAATCAATGTACAACTGTCAATGTCTTCTGGATGTCCAGAAAAAAAAGGACAAAATGAACAGAAAATAAACTATGAAAGTACTGAGCTAGTGGGGGGGTGTGATGGATGGAGCACTACTGCTAGAGGCTCAGTATGCAACCTATATGCGTAGGGTATACAAGAATGCAATGCAGATCTGTCTAGCTCCAACCAGTACCATAATGGGGGTGTAATATGTGATACATAGGCGATGGCGAGGCAAAAATACCTCGGAGCATGATCTCCGGGTGTGAGTGTAAGTGAGCTAGCCGCTCGTGGATATGGTGCTGATGTCAAGCCCGTATCTCTGTGATCTCCGTCTGGGAGTCTGGTAGCCTGGTGCTCTCGGTCTCCGTTTGGCTCGGAGGTCTTCAGCGCACTGAAGTGTAACCCCCTCCTGTGTCAGGGTAGGCATTGGGATAGATCTCTGGAAGAAATCAGTGAGCTGGAGCTGTCGCCCACCTCTCCCCGTGGTATGAGTCCATAGCAGTGTCTCTCTGTGGCGTTGTGTGTCTAGCAAAAACTGGCCAAATCTGTGCTGGTGTGCGGACTCCATGATCTGGCGGAGTGAGGGATGTCCACTGAAGATGGTGGTGTATCTCTCTCTAATGACACTATATGCTCTGCATCTGCATACATAATGCTTCTCACTCTCAACCTCCTCCTGGCATAGTCTGCATATCCTCTGCCTCAATCTCAAGCTGTTGTGATGACACTGTGAGTTGGCCAATCGCCACTCGGGCACTGTGACGCATGTACACATCCATGTATCCAGGTCTCTGTATGAATCCATCCACTGAGATACGCATAAACTGATCTCTGTAGTATAGCATCTTTGGCGGTAGAGGTTGGCTGGGTGTAATCCAAGTCTCTTGAGTGTATCGCTGCCATAAATCCTTCCGAAGGACTTTGTTCCTCTCACTGTGAGAGAGCTGGATGTGTGGTGCATTTATATCATACTGGAAAGGTGGCAGGTGATCTATGTCGAGACCATGCTGAGTGAGCCACTATATCATCTGTGAATACGATGATCTCCTATCTTTTCTCTTTGCGAGCTACCTGGATGCCTCTCTGCGAGAGTCTCTCTTGTGGCACCGTGTCAAATGCTTTGAGGAAATCCACAAAGCAGCAGTATAATCTCTTCTGCCGCGCCCTAGCCTAGTCAATCAGACGTCTCAGAGTGAATATATGGTCAATAGTGGAGAAAGCTCGTCGGAATCCAGCCTGCCTTGGTGCTCGCAGTCCCTCCTTCTCTGCATATGAGCTCAACTCTGCCTCAAGCACTGCGCCATAAAGTTTGGCCAATGTATGACCAATCATGATAGTCCTGTAGTTGCTGGGGTCTAGCATGTCTCCCGCTTTGTGGAGAGGCACGATGGTGTGCATAGTCCACTCAACTGGTAGACCCTCCACTAGTGCCCTATTAAAGAGGTGAGCAACAAAGGGTCCCAGTTTGTTAGCTGCAAATAAGATGCTCACTCTGTTTACTTGTGTGGTCAGCCGATCTCCCATGCTGTCGGATAGCTCTCTCTACCATCGAGGCGGTAAAGAAAGTAGAGGTGGTAGGGTGGGACTCCTGTGGCTGTGGTATGGGCGGCTGCTGAGGGATATGGTAGAGGCTCTTTGCATGTGTGCCATGTGTGTGGATCCTCAATCGGGGTACGAGGGCGAGGCTCTCTCATCCTGCGCCATGCAGTGGCTGCATCTCTGCTCATGAGTAGGTGGTATATATCCCAGTACTGTGCCTCCTCGTATGCACGCCTCTTACGGCGTGTGAGGGTCCTCATCTGTTGGCTCGCCTCTCTGTGTAATGGTCCCCAGTGCTCTCTGGGCACGGAGAGAGAGAAATGAAATGATATATTAACGTCTTCAAAAGGCCAAAATGACCTATGAGACCAAAAAGGTTACAACAATTGGTGGATCTGATACAATGTCTGTGTAAGAAAAGCTAAAACAACTAAACAACTAAAACAACTAAACAACTAATAGAAAAAGGTACAAGGTACAAAGCTAAAAAGCTAAAAACTGAAAAGCTAAGGATCGATGGGAGAGTGGACCATCAAAACTGAGAAGGGATGGATGGAGCTCTATCACTAGGGGCTCAATGTGCAGTACTGTATGCATCGGGTATACAATCATGCTATGCAAATCTAGCTAGCTCCATCTAGTACCATACTCGGGATGTAGGATGGTGTACATCAGTGGGGGAGGGGCAAAGACCTCCTGTAGGATCCTCCCTAGATCTGATCAAAAATGTGTGAGCCTCTCTTGGACATAAAGCTGGTGGCGAGACCGGATCTGAGTGATCTCTCTCTGATGAAGTCTGGGGGTCTGGTAGCTTGGTGCTCTCTGTCTCCGTCGAGCTTGGAGATCCTCTGCGCGCTGAAGTGTGACCCCCTGTTGTGGTGGTGGTGGTGGGAGAGAGAGAGAAAGAGAGAGAGAGAGATTAGAGATTACACCAGGAATGGAGAGAGAGGGAATCCACCAGAGGATAGAGAGAGAAAGAGAGGAAAATCCACCACAGGATAGAGAGAGAGATGGACAGAGAAAACAAAGTGCACTAAGTGTGGATCTACTGCACACCTCACAAGGTGAAGCACCTTAGCAAGGTTGAACAGATGCACAAAACCAAGACAGAGTAGTGGCCTGAGCATCAAACAACGGCGTGACAAGTAGTGAGTATATCTCCAATAGGGTCCAATGGCTCACACCGGCAACAAAACATTTTGCAGCACTGATGTATTTAAACCGGCACAGATCAATAAGCTTTTCCACAGCACGTTGAGCTCCTGCCCTTCCTCTGCAGCTCGACCTCAACACCACGGCTACCTCAAAGCTCCTGCAGCACATGGGCTGCTGTGTTGTGAATGTGTGGCTAAGACAGTCACAGATAGTCGTTCTCCTGAGCCAATCAACGCGAATAGGCAGCTGCTTACAACTTCAACAGGAAGGTGTCCACCTGCATGTGGAAGCAGTGGGAGTTCTGGAGATACATGGACCACTGTGTAGATTGAGACTTCTACTGTGCCTTTGCAGCTTGACTGGAACACCACGGTGCTGACAGTGATTACAGTGAAATCTGGTGGCGCTGTGGTCAATGATGATTGTGAGGACAGGGGGGTAAAACCAGTGGCAAGCGTGAGCGGCTGATCGCCAACAATGGGTCACTTGGGCGGCAGGGATGACAGTTTGAAACAGGCAGCCATGTGTCTGAAAGGCCCGCAATGTGATGAAGGACTCGCCACATCAAACATTGACATCTGCGAAGGGGCACTGGCAATGACAGACATGGGCTGGTGAGCAAGGCGGTGAGTGTTTGAATACGTGCCGTGCAGGTGTAGAGAAATGCGAGATGGCACCAAGAAGAACCACTGCACTTTACAGATTGCACCACGCAGCTCACGTTGCAGCCCCATGATCACCAAAATAATAATACACGCAGTAGACTGCCGCCGCAGGCCCAAGCATGCGAGACTGTGAGGAGAGGTTGAGCAAGGGTAGGTAGATGTGAGGGGCAGCGCATGGTTGTGGCCTCTAGCTTCATAGAGACTAGCAGAGCAGAGGTGCCGAAGGAGGTGTGGGGGGAGGCGGGAAGATAGAATTCCCCCGTCCCACTGGGTGTGCCAGAAAATGGGCTACATCTGTAGCACGATTGAAAGGACACGAAGAGAGATGGTGAATTTCTTGTTAATTGCCAATGGGAGGGACTGTCCCTTTATACAAAAATTAGGACCTTTGATGACATCAGTGATGACTCAAACCTCAACTACACCAAGGGGTGTTCCCATGTTCCCACACAATGATAATTTCAAACTCTAAGACATGCCTTTTTATACAACTTTAAGGCACCATCGCACCCATGTGCAACTCACCAACCCGGGCAAACCGCCCTGCTACACATGCGGATTGCGATTGGCCAAATACGGGTTTATCCCACCACTTCTGAGTGGAGACAAGGAGAGCTGAGCACATCTTCAAAGCCAAGAGCTCATACAGAGACCCAAGGAGGAGAGGATCTGCCCATTATGCCACATAGAGGTTGAGATACAGGAGCATTACATGCTGCCCAGTATACTATGAGATCCACGGGAGGTTTCACTGTATGTTCCATAAGGGGTTTGGCCCACTTTCCAGGATTATTGACTTTCCAAACTAGTGCTGCTGCCTAGGACTTTGTCATGTTCAGGGTTAGGGTTTACAGGCTAAGGTGGATGGAAGTTATCCATGGTGTGAGTGTGTGCAAGCGTAGTAAGAGAGAGATGATGAAGCTCAGAGCGCTGCATGAGTCACTGATGATTAGATTAATGTGTGCAGGCGTAGCAAGAGAGAGACGATGAAGCTTAGAGTGTTGCACCACTCAATGATGATTAATGATGCGTAAATACTTCACCAAGTACAATGCTTTTATAGGCTTAGAGCCTTATCTTTTGACTAAGTCTCACACACAGAGGCAATGACACATGGGAAGGGCTATGTCATCATTGCTTACATACACACATAGAATCTAGCCTTAAGAGGTTGATCACACATAGAATCTAGCCCCCTCCCTCACGAGCTAACCATCACACCAGCTTCTTCCGGACCCAGAAGGAGGACACCCACAGTACAATGCTTTTATAGGCTTAGAGCCTTGTCTTTTGACTAAGTCTCACACACAGAGGCAATGACACATGGCATGGGCTATGTCATCATTGCTTACATACACACGCATAGAATCTAGCCTTAAGAGGTTGTTCACACATAGAATCTAGCCCCCTCCCTCGCCAGCTAACCATCACACCAGCTTCTTCCGAACCCAGAAGGAGGACACCCACACAGTGGATCCCGTGGACCCACCACCTCAGGCTATTTCAGACACACCTCACTTGGACCAAGCATGTGCAGTCCAGTGTGCCCGGAAACCCACAGCCTTCCAGACGACAGCCACAGTCCATTCATCAGCTCCAAATCCAGGACATGCTCCATTGCCATCGAGCTACCTTTCTGCATACGTAGCCGAGAGAGACCTCTCCCCCATACTCATTAGCCCCATTCATCAGCTCTAAATCCAGGACATGCTCCATTGCCATCGAGCTACCTTTCCACGTACGTAGCTGAGAGAGACCTCTCGGCCATACTCTTTAGCCCCATTCATCAGCTCTAAATCCAGGACATGCTCCATTGCCATCGAGCTACCTTTCCACGTACGTAGCTGAGAGAGACCTCTCGGCCATACTCTTTAGCCCCATGCTTGATATATTGGAGAGTAGTATACCATCTATTGGGGGCTGATACTCCTCTCATGTTTCATGTTTCATATTTCATGTTCCTGGTATTCCATGATGAGATTTCCATGGACATTTTTGTATCATTCCAATGAGATAGTTTTGTTTTGTTCTATTTATTTTCTGTTTCATGATGAGATATGCCATGGACATTATTATATCACTTTGGTCTCACAGGTCCAGTGGGTCTTTAGTACACGCTTAATATATCTTTCTTTCTTTCTACCCTCCATCCTGCGGGTCTTTAGTACACGCTTAATATATCTTTCTTTCTTTCTACCCTCCATCCTGCTTTTTCTTCTCCTAGCTGCCTTCTCCTTTCATTCCATTGCTCTTTGGAATCCCTCCACTGACCACTTTGTTTCCTGCTTGTGTTGCCCTCTTTTTCTCTTCGACACCTTGCGCAACCCTGCAAGGATGCTTTCAGCCTCTGCAACACCCTTTCAAGCTCAAGCCCATCTTCATATCCTTCCCGTGTTTACCTCTCCAGCATTAGTTACTAGGAAAAACATACAATGAACTTTGTCAGTATGTGTGAAACTTTAGAAAATATTTTAGAAGAGACTTGCTTCCACCTATACTTGTTAAACCCTACCCCTTCAACCTTAGCCATGCAAAAATCTCATGTACACCTGCAAAGGTATACATAACATTTCCCTTGGCAATCGAACCTTCATAGGTTGTTTTTTTCTTTTTTCCAGACAAGAGACTTCTATTAAGCAAAATAAAATCATACAAAGGGAGATCTCAAACCACAAACTAGGCAGATCTCACCCAATCAGGTGCACTATGCTGCCATAAAAGCCCCGTAGGAGTAGAGGAGAAGCAAATACCATGGTTCCACTTTCTTATACATCTGCTGCGTTCTGGTTTGTGTAGCTCTAGAACATCCCTATATGCAGGCCGAGTAAACGATGTCACTCGATATATTGCAAATACACAAGTTTGAAACCCCTAGTCGCACATTTCAGAAGTTCCATACAACCCTGTTTTCCTTTGTACACATGACTCATATTTCAGTGTTCTAGCATCCTACTGAAGACCCACATTCAATCATGTTTTGTTTAAGAGAAAGTGGTGATGGATTTTGATTGCTTAGTTGTAGAGGAGAAACCATACACAAATTTTTTTTTGTGAAACCACTGTCAAATCTTATATTCAAGAACCCTCAAAGCGAGAGGGTCTCATTAAAGTACATATAAAAAGAGTGGAAAAACACTTCATAGTTTTGTTGATCAATCTATTGCAACTCAAAACTATCATGAAATGACTGGCGCAATGATCAACGGAAGTATACATACTTGTCGATCCCAGGTTGTGCAAATGCCTCCTAATTAGGATCCAGCCATATTGTTCATATAGCCCAATATCTCACATGTGCAAAGAAAATAGCATATTCCTACAGTCTGGAAGGATATCTTCCAAACATCCAAAACATTTTCCCAAATGTCACCCCAAGGAATCTGATTCACATATCTGAAAATAGACGATTTAGAAAATCCCTTGTGTTAGTGCATGCCCATAGCAAATGATAAATACTCTCCATCCGATGTATGACGGTACTGTAAATTGTAGATGATGGTACTGCAAACAATTTGGAGCCACTATTTTCCGCTTTGCCAAATGCTCTCCTATCGGGAGCATTCCTGTAAGGCATCTCCATAGAAAAACCTTCTGTTTTAAAGGCAATTTGCTTTGCCATATCTTTCCCAAATCACCTTTCCACCAGCCTAAGGACTTACTCATATGCCACACCCGATCCGCATGTCTCTTTATCCATGGCTGTGGAAGCAGTAATCTATATGCCCTTGCTTGCTGTCAGTCTAAAAAGAGGAAACTCCGTAATATAACGTGGTCGGCTATTCTTTAGGTGCCAATCATCTTGTCATTGCCCAACCGATATATACGACATATCCCCATGTCCTGCTAGAGCAGAGCAACCACAAGTCTCCATACAGGGCGGTAATGGGCTCCCAATTGCCACCGTCGTCATGCTTGTGAAAACGATAATGGTTAGCCTTTAGTTAATATGACATCTCCCACCATGAAAATTCCTTTGAACATCCATAATCACTTTCAAATCCCTTGGAGTATCTCCCGGGAAGAAAAAAGAGTCATTAGCATATGCCTGTGCAACCATTGATGACCTGTCTCGATGTACCAGTCCATGTAATTCTCCTTCATGAGTAAGAATATACATATACATGAGTAGAGGATGGGTGGCAATTACATACAACATGGAGCTGAGTGGGGAGCCTTGCCTAATCGATCTTCCCAAAATCCAGGGTGATGATAATCCTTTCCCAATGATCATCTAGGTGTGTTGCTTGCATACAGCCAGTAGATGACTTCTATCATTTTCGGACCAAAACCTAGACGTTTCATTGTGGCAGCAATAAAGTCCTAGTGCACTTTATCTGTCATGGCTCTGTGAAAATGGAACAGTACAAGTGTGGGCATGGTGGTTGCAGAGTCAGAATATTGAATGATTCACATGGGGGGTGCCCGGACAGAGTTATAGATGTGTGGACATCCCTAGGTGTGAAGGGGGGAACTAGAACATTAAACTTTAATGTTTATTAAAGTTGCCCCTAGGCCTTAGTGGCCCCTAGGGACTTTTAAAGTTTGGGGCCCTAGGGATTATTTTGGGGAGGAGGGCCACTCCACTTTTGGAGTGTGTGCTTCTCTCTCCTCCCTCTCTCTCTTCTTTTTAGGAAAAGGAGTCGTGGAGCTTTCATGCGCTTGTGTACATGCGTGGAAAAGCTGAAGAGAAGAGGTCGACTGCTGATTAGGGCTGTTGCTGCTGTTTTCTGTGTGCTGTGTGTTGGAGCAGGCCGTACAACAGCCGTACAGCTCTGTACGACAGCAGATACTGCTGAGGACAGGCGGCGTTGAGCTGTGGGACAGAGGCAGCTGTAGCAGGCGCCTATAATCAAGTGGCTGCTGGTCCTGGTACAGGCCGTACAGCCCTGTACGACTGCCGTACAGTGTACGGACAGGGCTGACACAGGCTGCGCTGAACAGAGCTGCTGCAGGCGGCGTTGGACAGGTGCTGGACAGATCTGGCTACGCAGATTCAGGCGAGCACAGGTGCAGACAGCAGGCGGCGCTTGCAAGTACAACTCCTGGCACAAATCCCGAGGTAGTACAGACGGGTACGGGGCTGTTTTTCAGATTTGTACATTCATAGACAGCATAGAAGTGAACACAAGGAGGAGGGTTCAGACAAGTACGTGCATGCGTGTGAAGCAGGGTTGTGGAAACAAGTGCCTGCAAGTACAGATTGGTACCGTTGCTTCCTCCAGTGCTGATTCACGAGCTGAATTTGGTAAGCTCCGCTTCTGTTCATCTATCTCTCTTTCTATTGCTTGATGTCTGTTGCAGATATGAGCTATCTGGCCCCTTGTGAGAGGAGGGGTATGGCAGATTGACAAGGGTTGAGACAGAGTTTGGACAGTACATGTATGTATGAGCTGAGATGTTGAATCATGTACTTGAGTTATGCCAGATGTATGCTCATGGCTGCCCTGCTTAGTGGTCTTGGCTGATCAGAGGGAGGCACAGTGTGTGATTGTGAAACACAGATCTGTGTGCATAGATCCTCTGTGCTAAGAGGGAATTGTGGGCCGTCAGATTGGACATACAGGTGTAATCTCTTGGCTGATTTTTGTTGTACTCAGCCATTCATATTTTTGGAATTGAATAAAGAAATACCGCAAGGGGCGCCAAGATTTGGGGCCAACAGGTGTCGCTTTGTTTTCAGATTTGGGCACTCTAGCTCCAATCTGTTTTGTTTTCACATCTAGACTACAAGTGGACGGGTGACTGCTAGTCTACCGCACTTTGGTTTCTATCAGAGGCCGGTTTCAAGGTTCCGTTGCCGGGACCAATCATCAACTTTCTGAAGGGGGTGAGCTCGTGGTTGCTTTGAAGAAAGCCATCGCTAAAAAATTCAGCAAACATGTCTGATACAGAGGATGAGTACTTCTATCATGAAGAAGAAGAGCAAGAGACTTCTCCTGAGAAAGATGTATCTGAGGATATTTTTGCAGGAGAACAGGCTGCAGATGTTGAGCCTTATGAGGATGTAACACAGCCAGAAGATGTGCTTGGTAAAGAGGATGATGATGCTCGGTTCAAAGATCGTTTGGCTGGTGTTATGGAAACTTTTATGCAGCTCACACAGAGTGAGAGATTTGCTGAATTTATGAGATCCCGCACAGAGCCCCGCACAGAGCCCGAGAAAAAGAAGAAGAAGGTTCGTTCTAAGAATCTTCCACAGGGTCATAGTGGTGCCATCCCACAGGAACCATCTTTTGGCCAGTTTCCGAACATGCAGCATGCTTATGGTGCAAACTCTCAGAGTTCCTTCCATGGACAGCCACCTATTCCTCAGCAGAATATGCATCCAGGTTATTTTGGTGGTGGCTCGGTGTTCCAATCTATGACTGGGGGTTACCCTCAGGGAGGCATGGGTATGCATGGGCCTTTTGGAGCTAATTTTCAGCTTGGTATGCAGGGGAATATGTATGGTGGTATGCAGTCCGGTATGCAAGGAAATATGTTTGGAGGCATGCAACCTGGGATGCAAGGCAATATGTTTGGTGGTATGCAGCCAGGTATGCATAATGGAATGTTTGGAAACATGGCTGGAATGTATGGTATGCCTGGTGTGGGAATGGGAAATATTGACCCAATGATGGGCATGAATGTTGGGGGCAGCAATCTTGCGAAACGACTTCCATATGATAATCTAATGCCTATGGGAAAAGCGAAGGATTACAAGGAAGAGGGAGCTGCAGTGAAGTTTGACACATTCAGTGGGGCCAAGGATAAACTTAAAGCACTTACCTTTTTACAGCAGTTTGATGCTGCTTTTTCTGGTGGGAATTACACAGAGTCCTCTAAAGTGAGGAAAGCTGCCACTTTTCTCAAGGGCAATGCTTTGCAGTGGTGGTCTACTCTTCTTTTGCAGGGCATAGCACCCACCACATGGGTCCAATTTAAACAGGTTTTCTCTTCCGTATGGCTCACATCTACATTTGAGGTGGATGTTATGACCGCATGGCACAAATTGGATGCTTCAAAGTGTGATAGTTTGGAGGATTATAACAAGAAGTTTTGGGAAGCTTTACTCCCAGTGACTTCTTATCGTGCGGTGCCATTATCTGAGCAGGTAGAGAAGTATTGTTGTGGGCTGCCCAAGGAGGTACGAGATTATTGTATAAAGACAAGAGTAACGAACATGTCACAGATGATTGAAAATGCTATGACAGCTAATGCGTTACTCACTGGTGGTTCATCTGGGTTTAAAGGCAGTAAGAAATTGAGCAAGAAAGCTGAAAAATTTGGGCATGCTTCTGGTGATGCTAAAGGGTCTTCAGAGACAAAGTATAAGAAGTTGCCAATGCCCAAGAGGACTTCTGAGGAAAGACAGGCTTTGAGAGATGCTCATAAGTGTTTTTACTGTACTGAAGAGGGGCATATGTCATTCAATTGTCCCAAAAGAAAGTCCCAAAAGGACTCTGACAATAAAGGAGAGCCCAAGGCAAAGAAACAAAAACCTTTTGCAGGCTTAGTACCTGATCTTGTGGGGGAACAGCCAGGTGGTGAAGCTACAGAGTTGTGCAGGGCATGGGGCAAAGTGAGAGATCAGAATGCTTTGATCTTCTTTGACACAGGTGCTAGAGCCAACTTCATTTCACCAGATTTGGCTGGCCGATTGGGGATTCGCGCAGAGGAGATGGGGCCGTTACATGAGGCTAATATGGCTTGTCCAGGGTATGCAGAACCCGTTACTCCTATCATTGGGAAGCTTCGGCTTCATTTGCAGGGTTATGTGGACAGCGAAGAGTTCTTCATCATGCCTTTGGATGGCTGTGATGTTTTGTTGGGGATGCCATGGTGCCACAGAGTACATGCGGTGGTGGATACTTACAATAGGAAAATCACTCTGACTTATAGAGGGAAAGAACATGTATTGGATGTAAAACTCAAAGGGGAATCTGTTCCTATTGTATCCGCTTCGGCGATTTCATCAGTAATGAAAAAGCATCTTTCCGCGTACTTGATTTATGTAAAGGATGCATAGGATGATGAGTCTAAGTCTAATTTGTCTATGTTAGATAAGGAAAGGACTGATTTCTTATGTGGGTTTCAAGACTGTTTTTCCGAGTCATTGCCAGGAGAATTACCTCCTGAGAGGCCAGAAGATCATTCTATAGATCTAATTCCTGGTAGTACTCCACCGAATAGACCGCCGTACCGTGTTAGTGCAGCCCAACAGGAAGAGATTATGAGTCAGGTGCAGGAGCTTTTGAATAAAGGGTTGATACAGCCTAGCTCATCACCCTTTTGCTCACCTGTACTCTTAGTGCAGAAGAAGGATGGTTCTTGGCGCATGTGTATTGATTACAGGGCGCTGAACAAGAATACCATCAAGAATCGATTCCCCATACCGAGGATCGATGACATGTTGGACCGCTTACAGGGCTCCACAGTTTTTAGTCGTATTGACTTGAAAAGCGGGTATCATCAAATACGCATTAGACCCGAGGATGTGCATAGACAACATTCCGAACCACGTTTGGGTTGTATGAGTTCTTGGTTATGCCCTTTGGTTTGACGAATGCGCCTGCCACATTTAACAGAATGATGCACAGGATTTTCAGGCCTCATAGAGAGTTTGTGGGCACATTCTTTGATGATATGATTGTGCATTCACGAACTGAGGAAGAGCATAGAAGGCATTTGGCCATTGTGTTTGCAGAACTCAGAAACCATAGGCTGGTTGTAAATGGCAAGAAGAGTGAGTTCTTTTTGCAGGAGATACATTTCTTGGGGCATATTGTGTCTGCTCATGGAGTCCGTATGGATCCAGCAAAGGTAGAAGCAATACTTAATTGGCCAGCTTTGAGGACCGTGCATGATGTACGCAGCTCTTAGGATTGTGTTCCTATTACAGGCGTTACATACGGTACTTTGCTGAAATTGCTTCGCCTCTTCATGCTTTGACAAAGAAGGCAACTCCGTTTAGATGGGCTGATCGGGAAATTACAGCATTCAAAAAGCTCAAAGAAAAGCTTACTTCGGATCCAGTATTGGTGTTACCGGACCTCCGAAAGGCTTTTGTTGTCCAGTGTGATGCATGTGGAAGTAGCATTGGTGCGGTTCTCATGCAAGAGGGACATGTCATAGCCTATGAGAGTAGAATATTGCAAGATGCTGAGAAGCATTTACAGGTTTATGAGAAAGAGATGTTGGCTGTAATTCACGCTCTTTCTACATGGAAACACTACTTGCTTGGGGCTGATTTCACTGTGCAGACAGATCATCAGACCTTGCGTTATTTCCTCACGTAGACTAAGCTTTCAGAGAAGCATATGCGTTGGGTAAACTTTTTGTCAATGTTTCACTTCCAGATTGTGCATGTGGAAGGCAAAAAGAATGTAGTGGCAGATGCTTTGTCATGCAAGCCACAGGTCTCTGCAGTTTCACTTGCTTATCATCATGAGCTTGTTGAAATGAAAGAGCAGTATGCCCATGATGAGGACTTTGAAAGGTTGTGTGATCAGATGTCTGAGGGTCAGCGGCATGAGTACTATACTCTCAGAGATGGGTTTTTATTGATGCATGGCAGACTGTGTGTTACCAGGCCATTGCGACTCAAGGTTATGATTGAAAGTCATGCTCCACCGTATGCAGGTCATAGAGGTATTGACGCCACGGTAAAAGCAGTGGAGACTTTCTTTTATTGGCCAACCTTGAGAAGAGATGTTGATGCCTTTGTGAGGCAATGCATCGTATGTCAGAAGGTAAAGTTTGACCGTCAGAAGACACCAGGGTTATTACAGCCTTTACCTATTCCGGATAGACCTTGGGAGAGCATTGCCATGGATTTTGTATTTGATCTTCCACGGACACAAACGGGAAATGATGGCATCTGGACTATCATATGCAGGTTTAGCAAGCAGGCTCATTTCATTCCCGTGCGTAAGACGATCAAAGTGGATCATATGGTGAAGTTGTTCATGGCGAACATCTTCAAGTATCATGGCTTGCCTACGTCTATCATTAGTGACCGTTGTCGTGATGTGTGCGGAGTAGCCAGGAAAGTACGAGACTTCTAGCTGTGAGAGTTGGTGCCAAACCTAACAAGGAAACTCATATTCAAAATTTCCCAAAAAGCATAGGACAAATCCATCCTCGAATTCATGTTCCAATTGCTTATCCCTTTCCAAGCATAGATTCACTGGCTTCTTTTTCCAAAACTTTCCAGCTAATCACATGTAGGCATAACATAACCTTTAAATATTTCCAACATACATGTGACCCCTTTCATTCCATACATCCACTGTCACCATTCCCAACATCTCATAATGTTCTTTATCACCTGAAAATCTGGCTTAAAATTCCAACAACTCACAAACACAAAACGATACATGGCATAGCTTTAACATTCATATGATTTTAAAAGAAATCCATGGCCTGCATTTAGTTCCACTAAGATAGAATCAAAATCAATTCTCACTAGAGTCGTTGCTGTATTTCTGACTCTTTGATTCCATGTCACTTGAGGGAAAATCCTCACATAACTTCATATCAAAATCCACCTTTTATTTTTTTAACAAAACCTTTGAAGGTTTGTTTGCATCGTGTATTTACAAGAGGTAGGTAGGAAAATATAAAGAGATTTTATCCAAAAAGCTTTACTTATCTGATGGCGGGGAAAAGCGAATTTTTCGAATTTCTTTTAAAAAAAAATCATTCCACGCTTCACTGCAAGCAGCGTACAGCCGGCGCATAGTTGGGATTGTGAATTTGTAGTAAGCATATCATAAGGTAGAGGCAACTTTGCTCTTTATTTCGAGCCCCAACACACCATACACAGTCGCTCACTGCATGAAACCAAACCTTCTGGTCGAATGGACGCTGTTCATTCACTCTGCAGAAAATTTCCTTACATTCTGGTTCGCCGCCGTTTGCCTCCAGTGCCTTTTCTATTTTTCCCGCGGAGAACTCGGCGCCCCCCCCCCCACCACCTTTTTCCAGCTATACATGCCATTTAAAAAAGCTGCGCATTTCGCTTCCATGCTTTCTAGAAAAATCCCAAATATGCTTTGTTTTTTTTAACCTTAGCACTAAGGTTGCAAGGCATAACCTTAGCCTTGGCACAAACACAAGATTCCCAAAGCATTCTCACACCTATGAAGACATGCTTACAAGCCCCATGTTTTCTATCTCCACATTAGATATACATAAGATACATGTACCTCTACATGATGATCCATGAAGTCCAAGTGCAGTTTTCTATCTCCACTTTTCCCCAACATTCAATGAACTCTTCGGCACTGTGATGTTCATTAAATCTCCATTTCTCTTGACACCTTCATAGTTTATAAATCATCATATCGGCCCATGTGATTTATAGAATCCCCAATTGCCCATTCAAGTATTTCTTCATGCCTTCATAAATGCATTCCTTTGTGCATTGGTATGCCCTCATGCCATCATATATAACTGGATACTTCTAACTTGCCCATGGGCTCTGAGTAACAGCAAAAACATCATCCTCCATACTCATATACAAAAAACTCCTAAATCTGACTCAGCCTCAGCTTGTCTTATTGAACCTCATATACAATATGAACATATGTACATGGCATCATATAATGACTCGTCATGGCACTTAACCCCATGCATCTGGATGTGTATTTGATGGCCTCACATGCACGGTTTCACATCATAGACGTGCCATGGCACGACATCCACCCCCTCTAAACCTGCACATCCTCTGGTATGTGCCAAATCATCATCAAGGTCCACATATAACTGGATGTCATCTTCATCTTCTGCAGTTCCAGGAAGATTATCCTCTTCCTCTTCAATCATATCCATACTACCACTGTCAAGCTTCTCATCCTGAATCTCTTGTGAATCAAAAGGATCACCATCATGCCTTCTTTTAAATATCTTGATTCTTTTGCCAGCCACAAGATTCTTTACTTCTGTTCCATCAAGCTCACACAGAGTATACGTGGCATTTCCATGCACATGCTTGACAATGTAAGGGCCAAACCATCTTTTTGCAAATTTTCTTTGAACAGTGAATTGGTTGTCAAGGCTACTATCATACATTAGAACCCAATCACCTTCTTCAATAGGTTTTGGCCGGAGTCTGTGTCTACTATCAAATCTTTCTTTATTTTTCAGCCTTGCATCTTTCAAGCGAGCTTTAGCAAGCTCTACATCTTCAGGCCTCCTCTCCAACTGTCTTATTCGCAATGCAAGGAGGTCATCTCTGCTCAATCCTTCCACCCAGGGCAATACATTCCAAGTTAGAATTACTTCTTCAACTGGCATCACTGGCTTCTGACCATACATTAATTCTGCAGGCATATATCCTGTCACTGAGCTATGAGTTGTACGGTCAGCCCACAAGGCATATGGTAGCAGCTTTGGCCACTCTCTCATCCTTTCTCTGCATGCCTTAGCCAAAGCTTTAATGATTGGAGGATGTCCTCGCTCACTTTTCCCATTGCCCTCAGGATTGTAAGCACATGTTAGAGACAGTTTGATACCCATTCTAGAGAAGAATTCCCTTGCTTCTTCAACATCTAGCTCACCCCTATCAGCTGTTATTTTCCCAACACAACCATATCGGCAGATCACATCTTCCAAGAGAAATTTGCATACTGTTTCCGTACTCTTTGTTCTAAGAGCACGCCCTTCTACCTGATTTGTCAAATCTTCTCTTGCAAGTGCTATATACCGCATCTGCCAAATTCCCAAAGGCATTGTAACTAGATCTACTACCCATTTGTAGTGCATGGCAGGTGGGTAGGTTGGTTGCAAGCCATCACGATGCCGCACATTTGAGTACATTTGGCATACTATGCATGTTTCCACATATTGGGAAATATCCTTGTACATTCCTCTCCACTAATATTTTTCCTTTATTTTGGTAAAGGTGGCCCACACACTTCTATGCCCAGCCCAGAGACTCTCATGGAATTCTTTCACAAGCTTTCCTTGAGTCTCTTTATCACATATAACTCTATGTGGCATAGCATTCCTCTGCTTAGGATGCTTCCAGAGATACCCATCCTTTAGAAAGTAACCATATGCTTTTCTGCGGATCCTCTTAAATTCTGAGTCAGACCAATTTTCTTGCCTTGGCAGAGTACTCAAATATTGACCAATAAGCAACCAATCTCCTTCATATATTTCCTCAATAAAAGACTCAAGTGCATTTGATAGGCAAATATGATCCCCTTTTGCATATGCTGTAGTATAGAACTTTGTACCCACATCATCAATGTCACTAATCATCTCTTTCTCATCTTCATACCTGGCTCTTGATAGCATATCTGCAACTGGATTATCTTTTCCCGCAATAAGCAATCCACCTAAGCATAGCAATATCTGGAGTGGTACAACCTGCTATCATCCCAAGAAGTGGCAAGCAATCAGTTTCCACAAGTACAGATGCCCCAATAAGATATTCTTTTTCACATTTTAGAGCAGTGACTATCCCCCATAATTCTCTCTTGATCTGTGGATACTTTCGTTGCCAAAAGCTTAATACCTTTGCTCCAAATCTAATTACATACCTATGATCATCCTCATCATCTTGCCCTACTGCCCATCCTATCCCAGTAGGACTAGTATCAACTGTAACAATCACAGGCCTGCCACACTCATAATCTGCCTTTCTCAATGTGGGTGATGATTGGAGCAAACATTTCAGCTTCCGCATAGCTTTAATATGTACTGCACTCCACAGAAATTTTTGATTTTTCCTCAAAAGTTGATAAAGAGGATCTGCTACATGTGCATAATGTGGGATCCAAATAACATAAAAGACACATGCTCCAAGAAATCTCCTCAGCTCTGTAACATTAATGCATGTCTCTTTCATTCTTTGTATTGCATCTATTTTGGCTGGACAAGGTCGACGTCCACTAGTACTACAAAGATGTCCCACTATTAGCACTTCACCAACTCCAAACACTGATTTCAGCCCAGATAAAGTAAGATTCACTTCTTCAAGCCTGGATAGAATCATGTCACAATCCTTTATATGATTTGCCACAAACTTGCGGCACCCCTTTGAATCCAATTCTCCATCTTTGTCTTTCTCATCACAGCCCTTTATTGGCACATCATCCAAAAATGGCATAGTTTTTTGTGGTATGAAGTCTCGTAAGACTTTATTCATTCCATTCATCATATGTGCCATTGAGTTAGTGGCTCCCTGTGGTAAGGTACACATCCTTACTAATCCCAAAGGAGTTCTCATTGTGGTCAAGTCCCTGCTTTGTATATCCAGCTGGAACTGATCATATCCCGAATACAGATCACCCATAGAGTATATAGCTTTCCCTGCAAATGCTTCTGCAAACTCATCCACAATTGGACCTGCTCCCACATTCCTGATTGTGACTTTGTTTACAGGTTGCATGTCTTGAATAAAGCGCAATGTCCCATTTTTCTTTGGTACAGTAAACCATCTGTTGGAATATGGGGCACATGAAGGCTCCAAGATTCCCATCCTGATCTTTTCCTTTAGTAATTCCATCAACTTTGGCAAGAGAGCCTTTGGTACTGGAATTGGCCGCAGGTTCCAGGGCACATGTGGAACAGTAAAGATTACCATTGGTGCTGTTACACTTGGATCAACACAACCTATCTCATGCGGCTGAAAGGCAAAAGCTTTCCCATGTTTTACAAGCATCTCCTCAAAGCATTCCCTTTCAACTGGCAACAGAAAATCCTTCTCACCAATCTTCAGCTCTTTTAGAGTTTCTTGAGTAAATTTATGCCCAATTTTCTTCGGATCTCTAAGATTTGGCTGCATAGAAGCTTCATCTATCTTCTCCTTGCTTCCTGGTGGCAAGGGCAAGGCAACTGGTTTCACCTTCTTTGCAACCGTTTTGTACTTTGTATCAACATGAGCATCCATCTCACAATTCATGTTTTTACATTCCACCCCCTCAAATTCCTGGATTATATCATACATCTCCACAGATGACACCTTTATCATTTCATTTCCACCCTGTAAGCATGCTCTTCCCATATCAAAAAGCACATCCATAGTATCTATAAATGACACCTCATCAAGCACCCCTGAAATAAACTCATTCTTCTCCAAAAGACCACACTGCTCAAAACTTTTTTGTTCATTTTGTATATGTTTTTGCATGCCACGCTTCAAATCCTTGCTTTTTACAAAAACCAGTGACCCATAGCTGGAGAATCCCTGAAAATTTGCTGAAAAACTATTTACATTGATTGAGTCCTGCGAGAACTCATTTCTCCTTGTACCATTGGAATCCCGCTTTACAATGGCACCTGGCCAAAATCCCTCATCTCTCTGTAATTCATAAACTCTCTGTTTATCTTTGGGAGTGACTGTGCCCGAAGAGACTCACGATTCCTTTCATGATTAATGCAAACTGTCAAAAACTGAACAGCTTTTTTGCCATCTTTACTCCTTATTCTTGCATATGCTGAACCATCATCCAAAACCTTTGTTTCCATCCTTACAGCTGTAATGTAGGGTTGCCCAAGGATAAGGGGATACGATGACATTTCCTGAACAAAGAAATTCTGATCATCCTTCACATCCCCTATAGTTACCCTTACATTTGGACATGCTGCATAAAGCTCTCCAGATGAATTATTAGCTGCTTTAATCATCCACCCATGATCCACATCCATTGGCCACTTACATTTGTTATAGAGATTTTTAGCCATAAGATTTATTTCAGACCCATGACCAATTAGAGCGACATATGGCTCTTCCAAATCACCTATTTTGACAAGGGTTTCAGTGGTTGCTCTTGCCCAATGGCTCCTGGAGTAATGACTCTTTGTAAGAACTTCTTTTTCATCATCCTCTTCCACAAAGCGCACTTGTCGTGCCCCATCAGCAGAGTGATTACATTCCACCACATTTTCTCTCTCTTCCTTTTTCTGTACCTGTACTCCATGAGTCTTGGAAGTGCTTGCCTCCCCTTGTGATGGAATAGATTCAATTATGGACTGCCTTTTTCTTCGTATAATATCAATTATCTCATCATGAAATTCTTTCTTTGCAATTCCCAAGACTTCCCCCAGTGTAAATTCCACCCTGCTGTTTAGAATTCTCTCTTCAAGCACCTTTTTGAGATCTGTTGCAACTTCAATATCAGATTGGAGCTTGTAGAGTGGACTTTTCCCTTTACCCTTCTCCTTCATTTTTGCTGGCACTTCTTCCATTGAAACATCATGTGGAGGTCTGCTATGCTGTGGAGGCATATGTGATGGCCCAGGATCCTTCTTTTCACTTCCACGTGTAACTCTTTTTGATGGCCCTCCTTTCTCATTTTCCCTTTTTCGCTTCTCCTCTACCTGTGCCTCATTATTTTTGCATTTGGCAATATAAGCATGAATGGATAAAGAATCCACAGGCTCCTCCCAGCCAGTCTCAAGACGTATACAATCACCTGCCTCATGCAAAGCTTGCTTTGACACTTTCTTTGACGCAATTAATTCCATTGTTGATGGCCAAAAATTCTCATTCTCATAATCCTCATCATTCTTAAATCCTTGCTTTAGTTGACCAACCTTTAATCCATAGGTTGCTGCCTCAACCATAGAAATGGCATGACTAGCAGCCATATCCTCTACCAGCTTTTTCATCCCTCCTTTCCCAAAGTTTGTACTCAATGGAAGACCAGTCTCTGTAAGATGGATTTTCCCATCTTTGAAAAACACAAGTTGATTTTTAAGAGCTTCTTTATAGCTGGTACAATCCTTCTTTGCATGCTCTGGGTCATCACACCATATGCATCTATATGTAAACCCTTCTTTGCTTTGAGGCCTTTGCATAGAAGCCTGCCCCAATGGTAGACCTTTTTCTTCAATCCTGGACATCTTCAATTTTAAGTCACGCATACCCTTGATAAGCTCATCCATCGGCCCATCTATCTTTGGAATTGTAGCAGCTGGTTTGGATAGATTCTCAGGGGTGAAAGCAGTTATGGGGGTTGCAGAGCCCATCACCATTTTATCCCTCCTCCGCTGTCGCTTTGCTAACATAGTGACTGCATCCTCAACATCATTCCAATCACTCTTTAATCCCTGCTCTGTATCCTTATCCTCAAGGAGGATTTCCAATTTCTCCTGGAGATCTTTCCCAGCTGCTTGCAAGAAGAGCTCTGTCTTTTCTCTATCCAAAGTTGCACGCTCTATTCTTGACAACTGGGCATAACGCTTCTCAAACTCCCTTAGCAATTCTGTGGCAGAAATTCCCATTTTAGGTTTTGTGACCCATTCCAAGAAAGTTCGTTTGGTCACTCGCTCAGAATCCTCCATGAAGTATTCATCCTTTAAAGCAAGCTTGAACTCTTCCCAGTTTCTGCCACCCTGTGCTGTCTACAATCCTTTTATGCGCTCTCTTATTTCAGGAACGCATACCAGCTCGAAACTTCGAACCATATCCTCCTCAGTCACCCTGTTTAGCTCGATCTCCTTTATATAATTGCGCAGGTACTTTGTAATGTCCTTCCCATCAAATTGATCCACCTTTTTCACAATTGATTGTAATGCCTTGGTCGTGGAAATCTGTCCCCTCTCAGCAGCTTGTTGCTGTTGCATGTACATGGTAAACATTTGAAACATCTGCATAACTCCGGGGTCAAAATGAACCCCCTGACCCTCAGAATTCTCAGCCATAGCTTCCCTGTATATTTCACCACACTCTCACCCCAGCAGTTTCACGTCGGGTTCACCAAAAAGCTGTCGTGATGTGTGCGGAGTAGCCAGGAAAGTACGAGACTTCTAGCTGTGAGAGTTGGTGCCAAACCTAACAAGGAAACTCACATTCAAAATTTCCCAAAAAGCATAGGACAAATCCATCCTCGAATTCGTGTTCCAATCGCTTATCCCTTTCCAAGCATAGATTCACTGGCTTCTTTTTCCAAAACTTTCCAGCTAATCACATGTAGGCATAACATAACCTTTAAATATTTCCAACATACATGTGACCCCTTTCATTCCATACATCCACTGTCACCATTCCCAACATCTCATAATGTTCTTTATCACCTGAAAATCTGGCTTAAAATTCCAACAACTCACAAACACAAAACGATACATGGCATAGCTTTAACATATTCATATGATTTTAAAAGAAATCCATGGCCTGCATTTAGTTCCACTAAGATAGAATCAAAATCAATTCTCACTAGAGTCGTTGCTGTATTTCTGACTCTTTGATTCCATGTCACTTGAGGGAAAATCCTCACATAACTTCATATCAAAATCCACCTTTTATTTTTTTAACAAAACCTTTGAAGGTTTGTTTGCATCGTGTATTTACAAGAGGTAGGTAGGAAAATATAAAGAGATTTTATCCAAAAAGCTTTACTTATCTGATGGCGGGGAAAAGCGAATTTTTCGAATTTCTTTTAAAAAAAAATCATTCCACGCTTCACTGCAAGCAGCGTACAGCCGGCGCATAGTTGGGATTGTGAATTTGTAGTAAGCATATCATAAGGTAGAGGCAACTTTGCTCTTTATGTCGAGCCCCAACACACCATACACAGTCGCTCACTGCATGAAACCAAACCTTCTGGTCGAATGGACGCTGTTCATTCACTCTGCAGAAAATTTCCTTACATTCTGGTTCGCCGCCGTTTGCCTCCGGTGCCTTTTCTATTTTTCCCGCGGAGAACTCGGCGCCCCCCCCCCACCACCTTTTTCCAGCTATACATGCCATTTAAAAAAGCTGCGCATTTCGCTTCCATGCTTTCTAGAAAAATCCCAAATATGCTTTGTTTTTTTTAACCTTAGCACTAAGGTTGCAAGGCATAACCTTAGCCTTGGCACAAACACAAGATTCCCAAAGCATTCTCACACCTATGAAGACATGCTTACAAGCCCCATGTTTTCTATCTCCACATTAGATATACATAAGATACATGTACCTCTACATGATGATCCATGAAGTCCAAGTGCAGTTTTCTATCTCCACTTTTCCCCAACATTCAATGAACTCTTCGGCACTGTGATGTTCATTAAATCTCCATTTCTCTTGACACCTTCATAGTTTATAAATCATCATATCGGCCCATGTGATTTATAGAATCCCCAATTGCCCATTCAAGTATTTCTTCATGCCTTCATAAATGCATTCCTTTGTGCATTGGTATGCCCTCATGCCATCATATATAACTGGATACTTCTAACTTGCCCATGGGCTCTGAGTAACAGCAAAAACATCATCCTCCATACTCATATACAAAAAACTCCTAAATCTGACTCAGCCTCAGCTTGTCTTATTGAACCTCATATACAATATGAACATATGTACATGGCATCATATAATGACTCGTCATGGCACTTAACCCCATGCATCTGGATGTGTATTTGATGGCCTCACATGCACGGTTTCACATCATAGACGTGCCATGGCACGACACCGTGATCCACGGATGACGAGTTTGTTCTGGAGAGGGTTGTTTGACAACATGGGTACAACTCTCAAGTTTTCATCGTCATTTCATCCACAGACAGATGGTCAGTTAGAAGAGGCTAACTCGACAGTGTTGGATCTTCTCAAGTGTTGTGTGTCAGAGCACAAGCAACAATGGGAAAAGTATCTTCCTTTGGTGGAGTTTGCATATAACAACACTGTACATAACTCGACAGGCAAGGCGCCTTTTGAGATTGTGGAAGGAGGAAAGAAGGTACCACCTATTTTGCATACAAAGGATAAGATCTTTGAGGTTGATCAGTATGTGGAGAGTTTGGATGAAGCTTATCGAAGGGTTAAGTTGGCACTCCAGAAAACTCAGCAGAAGCAAAAGAAAGCCGCAGACCGTCACAGACGTGATTTACAGTTTGCATTGGGTGATTGGGTTCTTTTGCGCTTTGAAAAGGCTAGACTCAAGAAGATGAAGGGTAAAGAGCGCTTATTCCCTAAGTTGAGCATGTGATATTATGGGCCTTTTCAAGTTTTGGAAAAGATTGGTGAGGTAACCTATCGTTTGAAGTTACCAGATCATTGGAGGATTCACAATGCTTTTCACGTGAGTCTCCTTAGACCTTTCCGTGGGGATGTGCCTGAGGATGTATCAGATGAGGCTCAGCCGGAAGTTGAGGAACTTGATGAGGTTCTGATTTCAGAGCAGATACTGGCACATAAAGAAAGGAAGGTACGAGGTAAAGTTTCCCGTCACTATCTTGTGAAGTTCAAGAACTATTCACCGATGGATGCGAAGTGGATGGAGGAAGGTGACTTAACAGATTCACCTCAAGTTTTGCAGCTTTATCTCGATGCCTTTGAGTTAGAGCCGACTCTTGTTGTGGCTCATTCAGGTTCAGCAGAGCATGGGTCTGGAGCATTACCTGATGCTCAAGAGGGGGGTAGCACCTCCACTCCCTCGATACAGACAGGCTCAGATGACATCTAGAGGTCGCTTGGTGCAGTTTTTATCTCACCGGAAGGTACTGAGGCTGACAGTACATCTGTTTATGGGACTTCTATGATATATGTGTACTAGTCACATGAGATTTTGTGGATATGTATGGTTCACAGTGGTATACAACTTGGACTATTACTATGCCATTGGTTTGCAGTGAATGTTAATACATGTGTATGGCTTAGAGAGATTGGGACGCTGATCTTGCCATATTGTATATTTCACTTTGGATATTTTGATGCATCACTAGAATGCAATCGAGGACGCTTGCCATTTTTCAAGAGGGGGGTATGTCATGGCTCTGTGAAAATGGAACAGTACAAGTGTGGGCATGGTGGTTGCAGAGTCAGAATATTGAATGATTCACATGGGGGGTGCCCGGACAGAGTTATAGATGTGTGGACATCCCTAGGTGTGAAGGGGGAACTAGAACATTAAACTTTAATGTTTATTAAAGTTGCCCCTAGGCCTTAGTGGCCCCTAGGGACTTTTAAAGTTTGGGGCCCTAGGGATTATTTTGGGGAGGAGGGCCACTCCACTTTTGGAGTGTGTGCTTCTCTCTCCTCCCTCTCTCTCTTCTTTTTAGGAAAAGGAGTCGTGGAGCTTTCATGCGCTTGTGTACATGCGTGGAAAAGCTGAAGAGAAGAGGTCGACTGCTGATTAGGGCTGTTGCTGCTGTTTTCTGTGTGCTGTGTGCTGGAGCAGGCCGTACAACAGCCGTACAGCTCTGTACGACAGCAGATACTGCTGAGGACAGGCGGCGTTGAGCTGTGGGACAGAGGCAGCTGTAGCAGGCGACTATCATCAGGTGGCTGCTGGTCCTGGTACAGGCCGTACAGCCCTGTACGACTGCCGTACAATGTACGGACAGGGCTGACACAGGCTGCGCTGAACAGAGCTGCTGCAGGCGGCGTTGGACAGGTGCTGGTGGACAGATCTGGCTACGCAGATTCAGGCGAGCACAGGTGCAGACAGCAGGCGGCGCTTGCAAGTACAACTCCTGGCACAAATCTCGAGGTAGTACAGACGGGTACGGGGCTGTTTTTCAGATCTGTACATTCATAGACAGCATAGAAGTGAACACAAGGAGGAGGGTACAGACAAGTACGTGCATGCGTGTGAAGCAGGGTTGTGGAAACAAGTGCCTGCAAGTACAGATTGGTACCGTTGCTTCCTCCAGTGCTGATTCACGAGCTGAATTTGGTAAGCTCTGCTTCTGTTCATCTCTCTCTCTTTCTACTGCTTGATGTCTGTTGCAGATATGAGCTATCTGGCCCCTTGTGAGAGGAGGGGTATGGCAGATTGACAAGGGTTGAGACAGAGTTTGGACAGTACATGTATGTATGAGCTGAGATGTTGAATCATGTACTTGAGTTATGCCAGATGTATGCTCATGGCTGCCCTGCTTAGTGGTCTTGGCTGATCAGAGGGAGGCACAGTGTGTTATTGTGAAACACAGATCTGTGTGCATAGATCCTCTGTGCTAAGAGGGAATTGTGGGCCGTCAGATTGGACATACCGGTGTAATCTCTTGGCTGATTTTTGTTGTACTCAGCCATTCATATTTTTGGAATTGAATAAAGAAATACCGCAAGGGGCGCCAAGCTTTGGGGCCAACAGGTGTCGCTTTGTTTTCAGATTTGGGCACTCTAGCTCCAATCTGTTTTGTTTTCACATCTAGACTACAAGTGGACGGTTGACTGCTAGTCTACCGCACTCTGGTTTCTATCAGAGGCCGGTTTCATTATCAAATGCTTTGGCAATGTCTACCTACACCTCCTGACCAATATATTTGGCATACTCCATTCTCGCATAAGTATTACATATGTTGTCTATTATTTGTCGTCTAGGAATGAATCTATATTGGGCAGGATGCAACCCTTTGTTAAGCATATTGGCTATTCTATTGGAAATCATCTTTGTCACCAATTTGTATAGCACTGGCATTAAAGTGATAGGTCTCCAACCAGCCAAATTCAAGCATACATCCTTTTTGGAGCCAATTTCACAAGGCTCTCTTGTCAGGAAGCACTCCTTGTAACCATGCAACATTTATCATTGCTAGTAGAATGTCTTCCAATTCCTCTCTAAAATAATGAAAGAATTCCACAGCCAATCCGTCCCATCTCGTGGCTTCCACTTACCCAGTTTAGCAAGAGCATTTTGCAATTCCATGTACGTGAAAGGAGATTCCATCTGTGCAGCTTCTTGTTGATTAAGAATTGGTGTCACATTTATAAGCATCCTGGTTTTTGCTTTCAAATCTTCCCAAGAAGTACGCTAGTGTAGCAAAGACAGATTGGAAATGTGCCACGCATTCCCTTTCGAGTTCATTTACATCATTTGTCCAATGATATGGCTTCTGCACATGATGTTTGCGTAATTTTTGTCTCTTAGCATGCAAGCTCGAGTGATAATATTTCAACCAAGAAAACATTCTCTTCTAAGCATTCTTTTTCAATAATTCATTGAGTGATAATATAGAAAGAAACAATATTTACAAATGAGAACCACAGATCATACTCCCTCGTTGTTAGCTAGTCGACAAGGGCCAAGCTGGCCTTCGTGGACGCTTATGATTGCAACCCTTTGCTTTAATGTAAATACAGATGCATTTGGCAAATGGCATCTAACTCACTGGGAACTTTTATTTGGCCATGTGGAGGGTAAGATTGCTCGATGCCCTTATGTCTCATCTCCTTGCAGACTGGAAGCTTATTCTGCAATATATTCAGTGGTCGGGTAGACCTGAGATTGGCAATACTTTGAGACAAGAAAGTATCTTTTGGAGCCATGCATTTCCTACTTCTTTGGCTCTCCGTTCCCCTCAGCGAGCTTACTTTCTTTCTACAAAAGGCATTCGGATTTGCCAAGATGATGTTGATGCTGAAGGAAATGTTGTTCTTTCCTCGAGCTAAAAGCCGTTGGCTATTGGGTATGCACTACAGACCTTTATGGCGCATGTTACAAGAACAAGATGGTGAAAGAACGGAGGATTGGATTTTCCATAAAGAAGATCCTGGACCTTATCCTAGATTCTCTTCCCTTGGTTTTTGGCTGCTTCGATTTACAGGTTGATTATTCATTCGCCTTGGTTTGTCGATCGAGTTAATAAGATTTGGCTCCCTAAGACAACCCATTGGTGGAGACAAAATCTAAAGAAAATTTGGCATAGTAAATTGCCACTCAAATCTAGATTGTTTTTATGGCAATGCTTGTTGGGAGTGCTTCCAGTTGGCAAACTTCTTGAAAAACAAGATAGTTGCAGCAAAATGCCCTTCTTGTCGTTGCATAAAGGAAATAGTGATCCATCTGCTTTGGTCTTGTCTGCAGACCAAAAGTTTCCTTTGCCAAATTTCACATTTTCTTCAACTTAGATTTCTAGGGTATTCCTTCTCTAGATTTTTTTTTGGCTCTTTGGCAGGTGGCCTTCTACATTGGATCATACATAGCCCTTCGTAATCTGGACTAGATATTGGGCTTTGTGGACAATATGGCATGCAAGAAATTAGTGGGTTTTTCATTCCGTAAGGATTGCATGCTATCCCTACTTTCGTTAATCCTTGCGTCAGTCTTTGTTTGACACAATCCACCTGGATCATATCGATGATGACCAGTTGGCTTTGTTTTTTCAGTGCTTTTAACTTCTGCGTCTGCTCTTTAAGAAGTTTGCCTCTTTTTTGAGGACTTCTTTCTTTGTACATTGAATTCTGTCCAGCAGCAGCCGTACTCATCTGCGTTTCTGTCCAGCAGCAACACACCTGCGTTTCTGTCCAGCAGCAGCAGTACAGCCTGCGTTTTCAGTCTTGCATCAGTTCTACAGCAGTACCCCGCCTTCTGTGCATCATCCATACATGCAACAGTCATATGGTGAAGGTAACACAGCATTCATAAGCATTTACAGCATTCTAACATAGCTTAGAACAGTCCACCATCTCCTTTTCTCAACCTCAGGTGTGCAGCCCTTCCTCATGCCCTTGGGAAGAGTGCATAGGCTCGAGATCAGGTCATCGAGGTGTTTCTACAGCCGTGTACGGTTCAGCCAATCTCCGATCCTCCGAGATCTTGCGTTTGGCTTATCTATAGTCCACAGTCATTCTCTCTAAAGAAATAAAGCAAATACTATCTCGTTATCGGGATAGGGGGCCCTTCAGTGGGTAATTCGGGACCCAATCTGGTGTACAATTCTCATATCTCTCTCTCTCATCTCTCGCCCATAGCGCATCTGCAGAAAGCCGCCCGTGGCGGCCCCTGCAAAGATAGAGTTCCAGGGGTCCTCTTTCTATCAAAGGTAGACCATGGAATAATCAAACATAGAAAAGATTCCCCCCCACACAGAGAAGCTTCCACCCACGCTACGTACTGCCTGGCTGCCACACCCAGGAGGCGCTCCCCCTTGGGCGAGTTCTTCATGCCCTTGATGAGATGGAAGACGGAGCCACCCACAGCCCCCATGCCCTCTTCCAACAACAACAGCAACTCCTCTGTTTGCATGCAACAACAGCTCCTCTATGTTGCATGCAAACAGATTGTGAAGGTGGTGGCAACTAGATGTCCGTGATGTCAGCAACTCCTCTGTTTGCATGCAACAACAGCTTCTTTGTGTTGCATGCAAACAGATTGTGAAGGTGGTGGCAACCAGACTTTAAAGTTTGAAGTATTGAAATGGATTGCTAAACTCACGAAACTCAGGATACAGAAGATGGTGTGAGCATTTGTGTGACAGGATCTTCCAATACAAAGACTTCCGCTCCATATCACAATACCTTGAGCTGGCCGATCGTGATACGCATGGCATGTGACATGTGTATCTGTATGTATCCCGAGATCTCAAAGAATCTATCCTCCGAGAGTCTCAAGAAGTGATCTCTGTAGAACTCACACTTCTTACCAATCTCTGACGGAGACACCCATGTCTGGTGTATGTGTAGCCCGAGTAGATCTAACCGGATGATCTGGTTGATCTCTTGACGTGAGAGATCAAGGTATGGGGAATCCAAGCTATACTGAAATGGGAGGAGACGGTCCATCTGCATGCCATGTGCATGAAACCAGGGATAAGTCGAGAGCTGAAATATGGCAGGAGAGGTGGTCCTCATAAGATCATGATGGAAATGAATCTGGGTGAAGGTGGTGACAAGGGGTGTGGGTGTGGGCGGTAAGATGGGGCATGAGATTGTGAAAGAAAGTAATGCGTGGCTAGCTAGTATGGGGGGAGGAGGCATAGTTGTCACGGTATGAAAATACGATACTGTACGGGAATTTTTGGTACGATATGAAATTTTCGGATACCGTACGATAAAATACGGTTTTTTTTTAACACTTACAAACTATGGAGCTTCAAGCTTGAATGTGAGGGAAGGTTGGGGGGGGAGGAGTCTTCAGTGCTTGAGGAACTAAAACATGGAGATGTGTCTCTCCCAATTGTCTCCAAAAAAGAACCTGCATGGTAATGCAATACCAAACGTCTCCCAGTGTAGCGTTTATGACTAAGGGACTGTCCTTGCACAAATACGAGCAGTGCATCTAGGGTGATAGGTTTAGGGACTCCTCTCTAGATCAAAATGGCCATGTCCAAATCTTCTCCCTCGTACATAACTTGAGGATCTGACTGTCTAGCCTACCTATACCAGGGATCTCCAAGTGATGTAGCAAGACTCTCTCATCCTACCAATCAAACAAGTGTACACTACCAGTCTACCTTGCCAATTTTTTTAGGTCTCTCAGCAACCCCATATGGAATACTGAGTGGACACGAAAATTGCAAAGTATTGCGGGCATTTGGGATCTTCGTTAAGTAGGATTTCTATATTTTTTTTTGCATTTGGATTTTTTTCTCAAGGTGGGGAAAAAAAAAAACTCGTACCGTACGATATCATACGGTACCGTACTGTATGAACCGTATGGTACGAATGGGTTCGTACCAGTACGAGAAACAACTATGGGAGGAGGGATGGTGAAGTTTGAGATGTGTGGTATAAGAGTGGGAGATTCCATGAGGTAATCTACCGTACTAGTGCCTCCATGCGGAAAAGATGTAAGGTTGTCCCCGACTGTGGCCATCTGGACAACCCATTATATATAACCAGCTCATGCATAGCCCCCATCTCCAAGAAGTGTCTACCATATGATGTTGCATTCCCCATATCTTGGTTGGCCCTCTGGAGGCCCATCTCAGCCAAGTCAATTTCTGACAACATAATGGCATCTCCCTGGAAGTCTGCACTTGTTCCCCTTTTGTACGTGCATTAAAGTCTCCTAATAGGAGGACCTCTCCTTGCTGGGAGAACTGTGGAATGTCCACAAATAATGGCGCATAGGGAGTCAACCTGCATGCATATTCTGATTTCTCTGGTGGGAAGTAGCATACTGCAATATGCATCACTCTCAAGCCAGGCTTGGCTAATTGTATCCACATAAAACGAGCCTCCTCATCATGTCTAACCATTGTGAGCATGCCTCTCAAATGAGGGCGAAACAAGCATGCCACTACTCCCGAGCCACGCACCCCCCCAGTGTGGTGCGTGTTTGTCCTCTGAAAGCTGATCCCATGTATAACCCTCCACTTTGGGTAGCCCTCTCTCAGGACTTTGATGCGTTTCTGTGTAGAAGATAATATCCCTATCTGTAAGTCTTTGTGAAGCCTCCTGTGTCTGATCATACAGTTCCATTGCAATTCCATCCTCAATGCATCTATGGTCTTATAGGCCCTGCACCGTCATGTGCAGCATTTATCCGTGATGACGTCTCGGTCATCACGATAAACGGCCCATTTTCCTGCCTTGTGGGCTTCCATAACCTGAACCATCTTGGCTTTCCTATGTTCCACCTGCAAGGGGGTGAGGTCATCTCCTAGGTGTATTTTGGTGGTTCGGAGGGTGGCCCTCTTCTTCAAGAAAGCCAAACAGGACTCCGTATCTTTGAACTTGAGGAGGAGAGCCCACCTCGTCCTTCGGGTAATAGGAATAGGTTTTGTTTACTTTGGGACACGACTCAACCCATGCCCTCGTCCATTGCAGTGGAAGTAGACGAGGTTCATATGGGTGAAGCATACTATGAGTTAAAACAGGTTGTATTTGCTGGTTCATGCTACACGTGTGGTAAATTTGGTCATATGGCCACTCAATGTCCCATAGTGTTGCATCCTCCACTGCTTGCTGCAGTCCCACAATTGACACCAAACGTCAATGTTGAAGTTCAGGCACCTCCTCTCGTCACAGGTGGACAAACCGATAAGGCAAAAAAAGCAACCTCATCTGTTGCAAATGCAAATGTATCATATTCAGAAGCTGTGCAAAAAGGCGGTTAGCCCAAAATAATGCTTCCCCTGAGCCATTTCTATTTCCATCTATGGATTACAACCTGACTTTTGATGTCTATATCTTTGTTTTACTCTAGGGAGATGGGAAGTGAGATTGTCTCTTTTCCTCATTTAACACCAAAATCTCTTCTTCCTTCTTCAACACATGATCTTAAGAAGTGACCAAAATAAATCCCGAATTTTGTCACAGCACCACTATGGATGGGGCTATACTTCGGACTGCAACTGAATGATCGTCCTCTATACCGCCATCGTCTGCTTCTAATAAATAACTGTTACCTCTCGCATTGCATTTTCCATAAGTTGGTTAAAGAGGTGATTACACCGCGAAAGTTGCAAATGTTGAAAAGTACAGATGTGGCCTGGTATCATTTTGTTCAGAGGATCAACTCATCGTTAGAGACTATGGTCACTGGTACATGTTGAAGAAAAACAGAGGGTCCATAATATAAAAGCAACTTGTTAGGCTCTGGAGGAGCTTGCTTACATGAGGGATCTTTCAGTGTGTGACGAGGAGAATTTATACAATGCAAAACATGTTCTTGCTGAAAACAACATACGTAAGCTAGAAAAATGGCAAGTCAAAGCCAAGCAACGGCCATTCAAGGATAAGGGATATTCTTACAAGGATTTCTTCAAAAGCTTACACTTTGAACGGCAAAAAGACACCACCATTAAACACGTCAAGACCTCGATGCAAACTTGGACATGTTCCAAACAACAATTGGCTGATGAATGTGTCCCACTATGCGCATGTCTTTGCTACTACAAGTACTACAAATGCACAAGTTCGGGCAGCTGGGGATCAGTTGCTCTCTCATGTCTCATGCATAGTATCATAGGAAGAGGCACTTTCTATGGAATAATGCTTCATGGAGGAAGAATTGCAAGAGGCAATAAAACAATTGGGCACTTGGAAATCTCCAGGTTAGAATGGTTTAACTATGGAATTCTTCTTGCACTTTTGGGATGAACTCTAACATGCCTTGCTTTTCATGATTAATGATGCTTGGCGTACTTGGGAAATGCCCAAATCATGGAAAGAAGGGCTTGTAAAACTTCTCCCAAAAAAGAGCCCATGTGAGCGGCCAATAACCCTAATGCACGTTGTATACAAATTGGTCACACCAAAATGTTGGTCAAGAGGGTAAAAGGGGTACTTTATGGAGGCTTACACGAGGCAGAATAAGGTTTTGTCCCACGCAGACATATAACTGATAACATTGCAAATATTTGCCTACATTGGGGTTGCATATGCAAAATATACAAAACAAGATGTGCTTATTTTGCAAGTGGGCATAGAGAAGGCCTTTGATAAGGTCTGGGCGGTGGACATTGGGTTTTGTCCACCTCGAGATCTCAATGTGTGTGAACACCAGACTGGTCATAATTTATAAGTGAGTTTTCGTCGCCCAAAACTTAATGAAGTGTGTACACACTCACTTATAAATTAGTGTTAACTCCTAAGGCTAGGTTTATGACTAATAGTTACCACCGGTCACATGCCACATAACCATGGCAGCAGACAGTTTCACACGCACGGTTCGCGGGCGGGCGTCTCCTTACCCGGAACTACACATTGGTCAAGCAAGCATGAAAACAGCATGCAATTTCAATTGCAAACAAGCACATAAAGATGCTATGCAATGCAGCATTGGTATGGACAATCCCCGTTTATGAAACTATACCAAAATAGACGTGCTCCAAGAAAGTACACGAAGTACCAAACCCAATGGAACACCAATCCATCAGGCATTTCGGAGCATGTACATAGAGACACAAGTCCCAACGGAAAGCTAAGTCCACAGTATCACATGAGTGGCATCAATCCCCGACATATACAACTTCCATGGACACCAGTCCAATGTACATACATGATGAAAAAGCACGGGTGGACCAATTGGGTGGTGACATCCAAAGGATGACGTATTCAAATGGACTAATGTAGAGAGGGATGCATTCCTCAAATTGAAAGATGCAACTACTCATGGTCCGGTGTTGATCATTCCGGATTTACAAAAGTCTTTGTGAAATGCGATGCATTTGGAAATTGCATAGGAGCAAGAGGGACATGCCGTGGCTTATGAGAGCCGTAGATTGCATGATGCAGAGCTATCTCTTGGCATTTATGAGAAAGAGCTCTTGGCGTAATTCATGCACTTACCATATGGAAACATTACCTTGTTGGGGCTGATTTCACTGTGAAAACAAATCACCAGAGTGTGAGGTATTTTTTTACACAAACTAAATTGTCAGAGAAGCATATGAAGATGGCCAATTTCCTCTCTATGTTTCATTTTCAGATCTTGCACACCCCAGGAAAGAAGAATGTATGCATTGTCATGAAAGCCGTATGTAGGAGTTATTTCGGTTGCCTCTCATGGGGACTTGTTTGCCATGCGTGATTTGTATACAGATGCTGATTTTGCCACTATTTGGGCTGATTTGATGGCTGGTCATGCACATGCCTCAAATGTGATCAAAGAGGATTATCTCATGAAAGATAATTGCCTATGTGTGGTATCTGACTTGAGGCAAAAGGTTTTGGATGAGTGCCAGGCTCCATATGTTGGTCATAGAGGCATAATGCCTACTACGCACATGATTGAGCGGTATTTCTTTAGGCCAGGTATGCGGAAGGACATAGAGGCACATGTACGTGCATGTATCACCTGTCAAAAGGTGAAATTTGATAGGCAAAAGGCACCAGGTTTACTTCAGCCATTGCCTATTCCCACGCAGCCATGGGAAAGTAATACAATGGATTTCATTATGGACTTGCTCTGGACCCAACAGGGTAATGATGCAATTTGGATAATTGTGGACAGGTTTAGCAAGTAAGCTCAGTTCTTGCCGGTCAAAAAGACCATCAAAGCTGAGCATATAGTTAAAATATATCTTGCACAAGTGTTTAAGCATCATGGAATGCCGAAGTCCATTGTGGGAGATAGAGATCCTAGGACTACAAGTCTCTTTTGGCGGGCCTTATTTGATAACATGGGTACCAAATTGGACTTCTCATTAGCTTATCACCCTCAAACGGATGGGCAAAGCGAGGCTGCAAATTCAGCCGTGTTGGATCTCTTGAAATGTTATGTGGCGGATCAGAAGTCTTCTTGAAAGAAGTACTTACCACTCGTGGAATTTGCATACAACAACACGGTGCATGCATCTACGAGAAAGGCCCCGTTTGAGATTGTTTATGGGTGGTAAGGTGGTTTTGCCACCCATCCTTCACACAAAGGATGAGATATTTACAGCTGATGAGTATGTAAGAGACTTGGATATTGCTTTTGCTCAGGTGCGAACAACCATTGCAAGGTCACAAGACAAGCATAAAAAGGCTGCCGATAAGCATAGAAGGCAATTGGATGTTAAAGAGAATGATTGGGTATTGCTGAAATTTAAGAAAGCAAGACTTGCAAAGAGGGTGCATATCCTAAGCTTGCAACCAGGTACTATGGACCTTTTCGAGTGATCGAGAAGATCAATGAAGTGGCTTTCAGATTGGCATTACCTAGTCATTGTTTGGCACATACACAATGCTTTTCATGTGAGTCTCCTTCGCAAGTATGCAGGGCCAAAGCCCAGTGAAACGGTCATTGAGGATCCACGAGAAGTGGACGAGCTTGAGGAGATCTTGCAGCCAGAACAGATTGTGTATCACAAGGAACGGAAGCTTGCTGCAGGCAAAGTTGTCAGGCGTTACCTTGTGAAGTTTAAGAACTATCTTCCCATTGATGCTAAATGGGTAGATGAAGAGTTCTTCAGAGATTGCCCGCATGTGCTTCAGACATATTTGGATGCTTTTTAGTTGCAGACAACTGTTTTTAAGCCGGGGGGGGGGGGGGGGGGGGGGGGGGATGTCACCATTTGGCCACCCAATTGGTCCACCTGTGCTTTTTCATCATGTATGTACATTGGACTGGTGTCCATGGCAGTTGTATATGCCAGGGATTGATGCCACTCATGTGATACTGTGGACTTGGCTTTCCGTTGGGACTTGTGCCTCTGTGTACATGCCCGGAAATGCCTGGTGGATTGGTGTTCCATTGGGTTTGGTACTTCGTGTACTTGCCTGGAGCACGTCTATTTTGGTATAGTTTCATGAACGGGGATTGTCCATACCAATGCTGCATTGCATAGCATCTTTATGTGCTTGCTTGCAATTGAAATTGCATGCTGTTGCAAACTGAAAAACCGGAGGAAAGAGCGGAAAGGACATGTGATCTCCCCGAACCTCCCTCTGTCGACCGTGTCGCCCCCCTCCTTCCTCCCCCGCTGTTCGCCCTTGCTTCTGTCCGCCCCTCTTCCTCCCGCCTGCTGTCTCCAGTCTGCGCCTCTTCCCCTCCTACTCTCCTTGTTTTCCTGCCCTCCTCTCTCCGCCTCCCCTCCTTCCTCTGCCGCCGCCTCCTTTCTGCGCAGCCTTTGCTGCGCTGCCCTTTCCCCGCCCTTCTTTGCCCGCTTTTTTCTTTTTTCTTTTGTTTTTGTTTTTTTTGGGTGTGTTGTTTTTGTTGTATTTTTGTTGGTTTGTTTTGTTTTTTTTTGTTTGTTTTTGTTTTTGTTTGTTTTTGTTTTTTTTTTGTTTTTTGTTTTTTGTTTTTTTTCCCCTCCCTTCCTTCCTTTCCTCCGCCTCCTTGCCTGCCTCTTCCCCTTGGTTCGGATTGCTCCTCATCCGGGTTCAAGTCCTCATCCCTCGGCCGGGCGAACCATTGTTTTTTCCGAAGCCGAGCTCACGGTCCTCTACGCCGAAATCGAGAAAGACTCCAAAACGACCCCCATTGCCAGAATCTTTGGATCTCACCCTTCCCGTCTCCTGGCTCGGGATTGGGTCCTGGCGGCTCTGCCCTCCGACCTCGCCTCACACTTTCGAGATGTTGGGTTGCTTGGAAGAGGTTTCTTCCAAGTGGATTTTGATTATGAGGACGCAGCCTCAAAGGTTTTGAAGGGCAGCCCTTTGCCATTGGGCCCGAGGAAGATATTCTTTCTCCCCTACTCCAGCTATTTTGACACTGTTGTCCGATTACTCTCAAATTCCCAGGTCTTCCTCTCGCATATTGGCCTATGTTAGAGGCCATCGGGTCCGCCTTTGGGCTGGTTCTTCAAGTGCCCCCCCTCAACGCCTTGCCAACATCTTCTGCCCAGGTGGTCACTGCCTTGGCGGATGCTGTCCCCAGGGTCATGGTTCTTGCCCGTGACATTGAGCTCTTTGAGGACTATGTTTTGCTTCTGGGCCCTTGTGGCCCTTTGAAGCAACGTATGGAGATTGCAGGTAAACCCGATCAGTGCCAGATTTGTCACCAACAGGGTCACTTTGCTCAAGATTGCCCTCGGACTCGGGGTCACAGGAGGCCTCGCAAGCGTGCTTCTCAGGCGCCACCTCCCTTGGTTCCTTCCCGTCCTTCAGTCCGCCAGGTGTGGCGAGCTCTCTCACGCCCGTCCCCCCTGGTGCAATTGATGGGAAGGCCTCCTCAGATCATGTACAGATAGATGATGTTTCTGCTCAGAGGGACGTGTTAGTTGATGCATCTTTGCAGAGAGATGATATCTCAGATCACGATGATTTTGTTGAGTCCTCTCTACTTGGAGGAGGCGATATGCAGGATGTTCAGCGCAATGGGGATCATGTATTGCACGATTTTCAGCATGATGCCATTGCTCTTGATGCCCCGCAGGGCGAACAGGTTTCTCGTACATATGCAGGTACTGTGCACGCCTTGCACAAGGGCATGTTAGTGGACTTTGCCCCGTGGATTATCCCGTCCTCCAGCATTATGAGAGGCGTCCTCAGGCAAAACCCTCTTCTCTTCCATGAGAATCGTCTCCTCATGGAATGTTCAGGGCCTTGGAGGGCTTCCCACCCGTGGTAGGAAGCGACTTCTGAAGGACCAGCTTCACCCTGCTGTTACAGGAGGGTCTATGGATGTACTTTTGTTGCAGGAACACAAATTGGATAGATCTCAGTGTGGTGTGAGGTGAAAAAAAGAAGAAAGAATCACTGGCTCTATAGCCCTTCACCCCCCAAACTTGGAAAACAACAACACAACGGAGGCACCACCAGCCACCACCGGCTGGAACACTTCTCTCACTGTTCACCACACCACCCACGCCAGACAGACAGCACAAAACAGGGGCACCATAGACCAAGCAAACACCCAGCAATTATATTCCAAATTAACACTTCATACAAGCTTCTCCCGACACAGAAGCCTTACTCACACAACCACAAACACTGACTCAAGCCTGGATTTACTGCCAAGGGAATTCCACCACGGCCACACCACGTCTGGGATTCAACCTTGCGTCTGACGACCAAGCCATCCAGCCACTGCTCTTCGCTTGTCCACACCTTTGTCTCCTAGGCGACCTCCTCACAGTCGCCTACAGCTTCTTTGCTCATCAACCCCGCACACTCACGTGCCAGCCATGATCAGCTTCGGTCTTCAGCACTTGCCTTTGCTTCCACACTCGGCCCTTGACTGTCTTCAGCTACCACCCTTATCTGCAACAGCACCAAGGCGGCTCTTTCTCTCTCTCTCTCTTTGCACCAGCCACACGACCACCAGTGCTCGCCAGCCCAAAAACCTGCCAGAGAAGTATCTCTACTCCAAGGTGGCCGCCTTCAAAACGACCCGACTGCCAACCAAAGCAGCCCTCTTCGTTTCGCTCCAGTCACCGCTAGCCGCACCAAGAAAAAAAAACAGCCACTGCCAACGCCAACGCTCTTACCAACTCCCCATCTCTCCTCGCTGCAGCTGGTGTGCTAAGAGGGCCCCACCGTTTTGGTTGCAGACGACCCTCCTTCACTATCACTCGCCCATCGCCAGTGTCAGCTCTGTTGGCGCACACCTCCCTGCGCACACCAGAGGTCGCCAGCAGCCACAGAATCAAAGTCCATCTCTTATCACCCGGGACCCTACTCCCGCCTGCGATCCACTTAGCGCCCCATCCTTTCTTTGGCGGCTCCTCAGCAGCTCTCCAGCGCCTGCGTGCTGCTAGCCACGCTAGCCCCTCGCTTCACCCACGCGGGCTTCAAAGGCGGCAGCTCCCTCTCACACTTCTCTCTGCAGAATGACCAGGGCCCAGGTCTCCACGGCCAGGCGACCACCTTTTTCCTCGACCCGACTCCACCTCAGCTTCTCACATCTTCGCCAACCTTCTGCGCTATGTGCTGGCAACAATGTAAGCTTCCACGTGGCTATTCTCATTAGTGGCCAAGTTGTTATCATTTTTTTTTAATTTCTTCTAAGGCCTAGAAGATGGCCACAATCACCCTTATGCTTTTCACACCATGTTTTTGCATACATCCTTTCACCTATAAATTGCCCATGCCTCCATACCTCTCAAATACAGCTTGCTAGTACCCATTCATTTAAAGGACGCGTACACATATTCAGAGCAACCGAGCGGCTGATACCACATCCCCAATCAAAACCATCTACTCTGTACACCTGGAAACGCATTCCATAGCAAAGCCTTTATTCACACCATGCACACGTTGTCGTGCCATGGCACGTCTATGATGTGAAACCGTGCATGTGAGGCCATCAAATACACATCCAGATGCATGAGGTTATGTGCCATGACGAGTCATTATATGATGCCATGTACATATGTTCATATTGTATATAAGGTTCAATAAGACAAGCTGAGGCTGAGTCAGATCTAGGAGTTTTTGTATATGAGTGTGGAGGGTGATGGTTCTGCTAAATGGTATCGATTGGGTCAAATCAGTGAATCTTATGGAATGCAAACATGAGGGTATGCCAATGCACAAAGGAATGTATTTATGAAGATATGGGAAAATACTTGAATGAACAATTGGGGAGTCTATAAATCACATGGCCAATATGATGATTTATACACTATGGAGGCATCAAAAGTAATGGAGACTCAATGGACATTGCAGTGTCGAGGAACTTATTGAATGCGGGGGAATAAAAAAATAGATGAACTACCTTGCATTGAGCACCTTACCTTAATGCTAAGGTTAGGAGTATTACACTAAGGGGCACATTGTGTGGCATTAAAAAGGAAAACAATGGGAAGCATTGGAGTGTGGGTGGCAGCATACGTGGAAATGTATTTCCTTTTATTAGAATTTACTAGATAATGGGCAGAGAAGATTCGAGCGCAGCTTTAAAAATGGGAATTTTCCGCATGGATATTTGAAAAAGGCGAGCATCGCCGCATCTCTTGCGGGAATCGGAGATATAACCAGTTTGTGGGCTGCAGAAATAAAAAACCAGGGAACAGAGGCGTTGACGACCAGGCGATTTCATTTGAAGGCCATATCTTCTGTGCATAGCTTTTAGGTGCTAGAAATGAAGGGAAAATTGAGTGCTACATGATGATATGCTTTTTGGAAAATCAAAGTTCACAGTCAGCGTAGAAGCGACTGTTGCATCACGCCTTTCTCCATCGCGTTATCAGCGCTGAAGCGACCTTTATGGATTAACAAAAATAAAAAATCGAAGTGTTAACTCGTGGCATCATTCAGATAAGCTTTTATTTTAAAACCACTTGGTTTACTTTAGAAGAAGGGCATGACATATAAGTCCTTAAAGGATTTGGAATATATGGAAAAGCTTGTGAACAAGATAAAATTTTGGGGAACTTGGAGTTTTGTAAAATCACGGGAAGATGGCCTTGTTTCTGCTTGATTGAGTTTTGGAAATTATGAACATGAAATAGCTATGCCGTATTCTATCTTTTGCTTGTGAAATGTTAGAATATTAAGGCAGGTTTTCAGGTGATAAAGAGCATCTTGATATGATGGTTTTGATGGCACTGGATGGAAAGGATGAAACTGGTCACATGTATATTGGAAAAATTTGAAGGCTTTGTTATGCCTACATGTGAATGGTTCAAAGGATTTCGAGAAAGAAGTCAGTGAATAAAGGAACAAACACTTGGTATGCAATTTTGTGCAATCATCAGGATGAATTCAAGGATGTATTGAGGTGAATTGACACATGTACTTGTCATTGGAAATAGTGATGTTCAATACTCCTTGGGAAATTTTGTGTGTAAATTTCCTTGTTAGATTTGACATTCACTCTCACAGCTAGAAGTCTCGTACTTTCCTGGCTATACCGCACACTTCACGACATCTTTTGGTGAACCCGACGTGAAACTGCTGGGGTGAGAGTGTGGTGAAATATACAGGGAAGCTATGGCTGAGAATTCTGAGGGTCAGGGGGTTCATTTTGACCCCGGAGTTATGCAGATGTTTCAAATGTTTACCATGTACATGCAACAGCAACAAGCTGCTGAGAGGGGACAAATTTCCACGACCAAAGCATTACAATCAATTGTGAAAAAGGTGGATCAATTTGATGGGAAGGACATTACAAAGTACCTGCGCAATTATATAAAGGAGATGGAGCTAAACAGGGTGACTGAGGAGGATATGGTTCGAAGTTTTGAGCTGGTATGTGTTACTGAAATAAGAGAGCGCATAAAAGGATTGCAGACAGCACAGGGTGGCAGAAATTGGGAAGAGTTCAAGCTTGCTTTAAAGGGTGAATATTTTATGGAGGATTCTGAGCGAGTGACCAAACGAACTTTCTTGGAATGGGTCACAAAACCTAAAATGGGAATTTCTGCCACAGAATTGCTAAGAGAGTTTGAGAAGCGCTATGCCCAGCTATCAAGGATAGAGCGTGCAACTTTGGACAGAGAAAAAACAGAGCTCTTCTTGCAAGCAGCTGGGAAAGATCTCCAGGAGAAATTGGAAATCCTCCTTGAGGATAAGGATACAGAGCAGGGATTAAAGAGTGATTGGAATGATGTTGAGGATGCAGTCACTATGTTAGCAAAGCGGCAGCGGAGGAGGGATAAAATGGTGATGGGCTCTGCAACCCCCATAACTGCTGTCACCCCTGAGAATCTATCCAAACCAGCTGCTACAATTCCAAAGATAGATGGGCCGATGGATGAGCTTATCAAGGGTATGCGTGACTTACAATTGAAGATGTCCAGGATTGAAGAAAAAGGTCTACCATTGGGGCAGGCTTCTATGCAAAGGCCTCAAAGCAAAGAAGGGTTTACATATAGATGCATATGGTGTGATGACCCAGAGCATGCAAAGAAAGATTGTGCTAGCTATAAAGAAGCTCTTAAAAATCAACTTGTGTTTTTCAAAGATGGGAAAATCCATCTTACAGAGACTGGTCTTCCATTGAGTACAAACTTTGGGAAAGGAGGGATGAAAAAGCTGGTAGAGGATATGGCTGCTAGTCATGCCATTTCTATGGTTGAGGCAGCAACCTATGGATTAAAGGTTGGTCAACTAAAGCAGGGATTTGAGAATGATGAGGATTATGAGAATGAGAATTTTTGGCCATCAACAATGGAATTAATTGCGTCAAAGAAAGTGTCAAAGCAAGCTTTGCATGAGGCAGGTGATTGTATACGTCTTGAGACTGGCTGGGAGGAGCCTGTGGATTCTTTATCCATTCATGCCTATATTGCCAAATGCCAAAATAATGAGGCACAGGTAGAGGAGAAGCGTAAAAGGGAAAATGAGGAAGGAGGACCATCAAAAAGAGTTACACGTGGAAGTGAAAAGAAGGATCCTGGGCCATCACATATGCCTCCACAGCATAGCAGACCTCCACAGGATGTTTCAATGGAAGAAGTGCCAGCAAAAATGAAGGAGAAGGGTAAAGGGAAAAGTCCACTCTACAAGCTTCAATCTGATATTGAAGTTGCAACAGATCTCAAAAAGGTACTTGAAGAAAGGATTCTAAACAGCAGGGTGGAATTCACACTAGGGGAAGTCTTGGGGATTGCAAAGAAAGAATTTCATGATGAGATAATTGATATTATACGAAGAAAAAGGCAGTCCATAATTGAATCTATTCCATCACAAGGGGAGGCAAGCACTTCCAAGACTCATGGAGTACAGGTACAGAAAAAGGAAGAGAGAGAAAATGTGGTGGAATGTAATCACTCTGCTGATGGGGCACGACAAGTGCGCTTTGTGGAAGAGGATGATGAAAAAGAAGTTCTTACAAAGAGTCATTACTCCAGGAGCCATTGGGCAAGAGCAACCACTGAAACCCTTGTCAAGATAGGTGATTTGGAAGAGCCATATGTCGCTCTAATTGATCATGGGTCTGAAATAAATCTTATGGCTAAAAATCTCTACAACAAATGTAAGTGGCCAATGGATGTGGATCATGGGTGGATGATTAAAGCAGCTAATAACTCATCTGGAGAGCTTTATGCAGCATGTCCAAATGTAAGGGTAACTATAGGGGATGTGAAGGATGATCAGAATTTCTTTGTTCAGGAGATGTCATCGTATCCCCTTATCCTTGGGCAACCCTACATTACAGCTGTAAGGATGGAAACAAAGGTTTTGGATGATGGTTCTGCATATGCAAGAATAAGGAGTAAAGATGGCAAAAAAGCTGTTCAGTTTTTGACAGTTTGCATTAACCATGAAAGGAATCGTGAGTCTCTTCGAGCACAGTCACTCCCAAAGATAAACAGAGAGTTCATGAATTACAGGGAGATGAGGGATTTTGGCCAGGTGCCATTGTAAAGCGGGATTCCAATGGTACAAGGGGAAATGAGTTCTCGCAGGACTCAATCAATGTAAATAGTTTTTCAGCAAATTTTCAGGGATTCTCCAGCTATGGGTCACTGGTTTTTGTAAAAAGCAAGGATTTGAAGCGTGGCATGCAAAAACATATACAAAATGAACAAAAAGGTTTTGAGCAGTGTGGTCTTTTGGGAAAGAATGAGTTTATTTCAGGGGTGCTTGATGAGGTGTCATTTGTAGATACTATGGATGTGCTTTTTGATATGGGAAGAGCATGCTTACAGGGTGGAAATGAAATGATAAAGGTGTCATCTGTGGAGATGTATGATATAATCCAGGAATTTGAGGGGGTGGAATGTAAAAACATGAATTGTGAGATGGATGCTCATGTTGATACAAAGTACAAGAACGGTTGCAAAGAAGGTGAAACCAGTTGCCTTGCCCTTGCCACCGGGAAGCAAGGAGAAGATAGATGAAGCTTCTATGCAGCCAAATCTTAGAGATCCGAAGAAAATTGGGCATAAATTTACTCAAGAAACTCTGAAAGAGCTGAAGATTGGTGAGAAGGATTTTCTGTTGCCAGTTGAAAGGGAGTGCTTTGAGGAGATGCTTGTAAAACATGGGAAAGCTTTTGCCTTTCAGCCGCATGAGATAGGTTGTGTTGATCCAAGTGTAACAGCACCAATGGTGATCTTTACTGTTCCACATGTGCCCTGGAACCTGCGACCAATTCCAGTACCAAAGGCTCTCTTGCCAAAGTTGATGGAATTACTAAAGGAAAAGATCAGGATGGGAATCTTGGAGCCTTCATGTGCCCCATATTCCAACAGATGGTTTACTGTACCAAAGAAAAATGGGACATTGCGCTTTATTCAAGACATGCAACCTGTAAACAAAGTCACAATCAGGAATGTGGGAGCAGGTCCAATTGTGGATGAGTTTGCAGAAGCATTTGCAGGGAAAGCTATATACTCTATGGGTGATCTGTATTCGGGATATGATCAGTTCCAGCTGGATATACAAAGCAGGGACTTGACCACAATGAGAACTCCTTTGGGATTAGTAAGGATGTGTACCTTACCACAGGGAGCCACTAACTCAGTGGCACATATGATGAATGGAATGAATAAAGTCTTACGAGACTTCATACCACAAAAAACTATGCCATTTCTGGATGATGTGCCAATAAAGGGCTGTGATGAGAAAGACAAAGATGGGGATTTGGATTCAAAAGGGTGCCGCAAGTTTGTGGCAAATCATATAAAGGATTGTGACATGATTCTATCCAGGCTTGAAGAAGTGAATCTTACTTTATCTGGGCTGAAATCAGTGTTTGGAGTTGGTGAAGTGCTAATAGTGGGACATCTTTGTAGTACTAGTGGACGCCGTCCTTGTCCAGCCAAGATAGATGCAATACAAAGAATGAAGGAAACATGCATTAATGTTACAGAGCTGAGGAGATTTCTTGGAGCATGTGTCTTTTATGTTATTTGGATCCCACATTATGCACATGTAGCAGATCCTCTTTATCAACTTTTGAGGAAAAATCAAAAATTTCTGTGGAGTGCAGTACATATTAAAGCTATGCGGAAGCTGAAATATTTGCTCCAATCATCACCCACTTTGAGAAAGGCAGATTATGAGTGTGGCAGGCCTGTGATTGTTACAGTTGATACTAGTCCTACTGGGATAGGATGGGCAGTAGGGCAAGATGATGAGGATGATCATAGGTATGTAATTAGATTTGGAGCAAAGGTATTAAGCTTTCGGCAACGAAAGTATCCACAGATCAAGAGAGAATTATGGGGGATAGTCACTGCTCTAAAATGTGAAAAAGAATATCTTATTGGGGCATCTGTACTTGTGGAAACTGATTGCTTGCCACTTCTTGGGATGATAGCAAGTTGTACCACTCCAGATATTGCAATGCTTAGGTGGATTGCTTATATCAAGTCACTAAATCCTGAGTTTGAACATATTGCGGGAAAAGATAATCCAGTTGCAGATATGCTATCAAGAGCCAGGTATGAAGATGAGAAAGAAATGATTAGTGACATTGATGATGTGGGTACAAAATTCTATACTACAGCATATGCAAAAGGGGATCATATTTGCCTATCAAATGCACTTGAGTCTTTTATTGAGGAAATATATGAAGGGGATTGGTTGCTTATTGGTCAATATTTGAGTACTCTGACAAGGCAAGAAAATTGGTCTGACTCAGAATTTAAGAGAATCCGCAGAAAGGCATATGGTTATTTCCTAAAGGATGGGTATCTCTGGAAGCATCCTAAGCAGAGGAATGCTATGCCACAGAGAGTCATATGTGATAAAGAGACTCAAGGAAAGCTTGTGAAAGAATTCCATGAGAGTCTCTGGGCTGGACATAGAAGCGTGTGGGCCACCTTTACCAAAATAAAGGAAAAATATTGGTGGAAAGGAATGTACAAGGATATTTCCCAATATGTGGAAACATGCATGGTATGCCAAATGTACTCAAATGTGCGGCATCGTGATGGCTTGCAACCAACCTACCCACCTGCCATGCACTACAAATGGGTAGTGGATCTAGTTACAATGCCTTTGGGAATTTGGCATATGCGGTACATTGCACTTGCAAGAGAAGATTTGACAAATCAGGTAGAAGGGCGTGCTCTTAGAACAAAGAGTACGGAAACAGTATGCAAATTTCTCTTGGAAGATGTGATCTGCCGGTATGGTTGTGTTGGGAAGATAACAGCTCATAGGGGTGAGCTAGATGTTGAAGAAGCAAGGGAATTCTTCTCTAGAATTGGTATCAAACTGTCCCTAACATGTGCTTACAATCCTGAGGGCAATGGGAAAAGTGAGCGAGGACATCCTCCAATCATTAAAGCTTTGGCTAAGGCATGCAGAGAAAGAATGCGAGAGTGGCCAAAGCTGCTACCATATGCCTTGTGGGCTGACCGTACAACTCATAGCTCAGTGACAGGATACATGCCTGCAGAATTGATGTATGGTCAGAAGCCAGTGATGCCAGTTGAAGAAGTAGTTCTAACTTGGAATGTATTGCCCTGGGTCAAAGGATTGAGCAGAGATGACCTCCTTGCATTACGAATAAGACAGTTGGAGAGGAGGCCTGAAGATGTAGAGCTTGCTAAAGCTCGCTTGAAAGATGCAAGGCTGAAAAATAAAGAAAGATTTGATAGTAGACACAGACTCCGGCCAAAACCTATTGAAGAAGGTGATTGGGTTCTAATGTATGATAGTAGTCTTGACAACCAATTCACTGTTCAAAGAAAATTTGCAAAAAGATGGTTTGGCCCTTACATTGTCAAGCATGTGCATGGAAATGCCACGTATACTCTGTGTGAGCTTGATGGAACAGATGTAAAGAATCTTGTGGCTGGCAAAAGAATCAAGATATTTAAAAGAAGGCATGATGGTGATCCTTTTGATTCACAAGAGATTCAGGATGAGAAGCTTGACAGTGGAAGTATGGATATGGTTGAAGAGGAAGAGGATGATCTTCCTGGAACTGCAAAAGATGAAGACGACATCTAGTTATATGTGGACCTTGATGATGATTTGGCACATACCAGAGGATGTGCAGGTTTAGAGGGGGTGGATGTCGTGCCATGGCACGTCTATGATGTGAAACCGTGCATGTGAGGCCATCAAATACACATCCAGATGCATGAGGTTATGTGCCATGACGAGTCATTATATGATGCCATGTACATATGTTCATATTGTATATAAGGTTCAATAAGACAAGCTGAGGCTGAGTCAGATCTAGGAGTTTTTGTATATGAGTGTGGAGGGTGATGGTTCTGCTAAATGGTATCGATTGGGTCAAATCAGTGAATCTTATGGAATGCAAACATGAGGGTATGCCAATGCACAAAGGAATGTATTTATGAAGATATGGGAAAATACTTGAATGAACAATTGGGGAGTCTATAAATCACATGGCCAATATGATGATTTATACACTATGGAGGCATCAAAAGTAATGGAGACTCAATGGACATTGCAGTGTCGAGGAACTTATTGAATGCGGGGGAATAAAAAAATAGATGAACTACCTTGCATTGAGCACCTTACCTTAATGCTAAGGTTAGGAGTATTACACTAAGGGGCACATTGTGTGGCATTAAAAAGGAAAACAATGGGAAGCATTGGAGTGTGGGTGGCAGCATACGTGGAAATGTATTTCCTTTTATTAGAATTTACTAGATAATGGGCAGAGAAGATTCGAGCGCAGCTTTAAAAATGGGAATTTTCCGCATGGATATTTGAAAAAGGCGAGCATCGCCGCATCTCTTGCGGGAATCGGAGATATAACCAGTTTGTGGGCTGCAGAAATAAAAAACCAGGGAACAGAGGCGTTGACGACCAGGCGATTTCATTTGAAGGCCATATCTTCTGTGCATAGCTTTTAGGTGCTAGAAATGAAGGGAAAATTGAGTGCTACATGATGATATGCTTTTTGGAAAATCAAAGTTCACAGTCAGCGTAGAAGCGATTGTTGCATCACGCCTTTCTCCATCGCGTTATCAGCGCTGAAGCGACCTTTATGGATTAACAAAAATAAAAAATCGAAGTGTTAACTCGTGGCATCATTCAGATAAGCTTTTATTTTAAAACCACTTGGTTTACTTTAGAAGAAGGGCATGACATATAAGTCCTTAAAGGATTTGGAATATATGGAAAAGCTTGTGAACAAGATAAAATTTTGGGGAACTTGGAGTTTTGTAAAATCACGGGAAGATGGCCTTGTTTCTGCTTGATTGAGTTTTGGAAATTATGAACATGAAATAGCTATGCCGTATTCTATCTTTTGCTTGTGAAATGTTAGAATATTAAGGCAGGTTTTCAGGTGATAAAGAGCATCTTGATATGATGGTTTTGATGGCACTGGATGGAAAGGATGAAACTGGTCACATGTATATTGGAAAAATTTGAAGGCTTTGTTATGCCTACATGTGAATGGTTCAAAGGATTTCGAGAAAGAAGTCAGTGAATAAAGGAACAAACACTTGGTATGCAATTTTGTGCAATCATCAGGATGAATTCAAGGATGTATTGAGGTGAATTGACACATGTACTTGTCATTGGAAATAGTGATGTTCAATACTCCTTGGGAAATTTTGTGTGTAAATTTCCTTGTTAGATTTGACATTCACTCTCACAGCTAGAAGTCTCGTACTTTCCTGGCTATACCGCACACTTCACGACAACGTATGTACACAAGCCCAAAAAACCTCTCAGAAAAACGCCTGACATACTTTGCCAACCCCCCCATCTGGTAGAGCATTCATGCTCAGCAGCAAAAAGACATAAGTCTAATAGCTATCCACCAGGATCAAAAGGAAACAACTCCTCACCATCCCATTCCCCAACATCTATGAAAAACCATGGTTGCATCACTGCATACCAAATATCAACCATATGTGCCACAACATTACCGTCCACTTCACCCATAGCAAACCTCCTCGTCTTCGAAACCTGTGGCATTGCAGCATTTAGCATCTAATCCATCAACACCAATGAAGGCCAGGTTCCAACATTTTGACCTTTATCCACACAAAAATCCACATCCCTTCCAACATCAGTGTCCATTAGCACTTCCAGCTCTTGTACTTCAGGCATCTCCTCACAACCATACAGCTCAGCTGGTTCATTGTCATCCATGCACTTTGCCTTCAGCATTTCAGCAACACGCAAAGAAGCCTTAGTTACACTCTCAACCATGTCTGCATCCATATCCATCTCTGGCTCCTGTTCATCAAGGCTAGCAACTTCCCACACATCATCCTCAAGCACAATACTCACATCACAACGCTCTTCATCAGCCAAATCTACATGCATACCTTCTTCAGTGTTGCCAACCCCCCTGGTATCATCGTCCAAAGACTCCCCAGCACATAATGCATCAAATGAAAAAAACTCCACATCATTCACTGCAGGTACCAGACCACCATCAAGCTGTCCAAGAAAATCCATAATAATAGGATCTTCCTCCATGCTCTCCACATCCGCATCACAATCTGTCTTCACTTCACCACAAGTCTCTACCCCATCCTCCTCCCTTGTAGAATCTGGCAAAGAATCATCCTCAAAGCATTCTGTATCTAGTTCCTCTTCCTTCTTATCATCAGCCAATCCCAAGGCATCATCCTCTTTACTTCCATGTGCATGCATGTCATCCAGATCACTGTCATGTACAGCCATGATATCCAAATCCAAAGAAGAATCCACTGGCAACTCCTCATCTGCACTTTGCTCCTTCACCTGCTTTTCATCCACCTGCACCTGCTTTAAAGACTTTGGAAAAAAATCAGAAGGCATATAGAACATCCCTCTTTGTACCTGTATCGGCCTTTGAGGCTCCTGTAAAATCAAACTTTGCATAGGACTCTTATCCACATCAACCAAATTTACATGCTTATCCCTTGCAGACACAACACCCTCATATGGATAAATACCCATCTCCATCTGCTTCAAAACCTTGCCTTCCTTTTCCCTAGCAACCCTAACTGCATCATCAAATGACTTGGGATTCTTCAACTCAACCCTGACCTTCAAGTGAGGTAACAGACCATCAATAAACAAACTCTTCTTCAGAAACATAGGAGGAACTTCCTGCTTCAATGTCATACACCACTTACTCCACAAACATGTAAATACCTTTACAAAATCGTCCAGTGATTGCCCATGGACCTGCTTCAAGATGCTCAACTCCTGCCAAATCACACTAGAATCCTCCACTTGCTGAAAATGCTCCAAAAGGCCTTCTTCCAACCTGTCTAAGGTCAAAACACCATGTAGCTCATATGCCGCATCCTGCACTTCAAAATCCTTAAGCCAGCTTCGGGCATCTCCCTTCAAGAAAATCCTTATCAGCTTCAAAACCTGCTCTTCATCCGTCACATGATTGCTAATGCATGCCAACTCCATTTGCTCCAAAAAGTCACACACATCTTCACCCTTCCTGCCATGAAATTCAGGATAAGACCACATCCTGAAAACCTGTAACAATCCCAGAGCTCTCCTCAGTGGGACATACGCCCTTCCAGGCAAAGAACAACACCAGAGTTATCCTCTGTGGAGGCACCAGAAGGATGTGAGGTGACAAAAGAAGAAAGAACCACTGCCTCTATAGCCCTTCACCCCCCAAACTTGGAAAACAACAACACAACGGAGGCACCACCAGCCACCACCGGCTGGAACACTTCTCTCACTGTTCACCATACCACCCACGCCAGACAGACAGCACAAAACAGGGGCACCATAGACCAAGCAAACACCCAGCAATTATATTCCAAATTAACACTTCATACAAGCTTCTCCCAACACAGAAGCCTTACTCACACAACCACAAACACTGACTCAGGCCTGGATTTACTGCCAAGGGAATTCCACCACGGCCACACCACCTCTGGGATTCAACCTTGCGTCTGACGACTAAGCCATCTAGCCACTGCTCTTCGCTTGTCCACACCTCTGGGATTCAACCTTGCGTCTGACGACTAAGCCATCCAGCCACTGCTCTTTGCTTGTCCACACCTCTGTCTCCTAGGCGAACTCCTCACAGTCGCCTGCAGCTTCTCTGCTCATCAACCCCGCACACTCACGTGCCAGCCACGATCAGCTTTGGTCTTCAGCACTTGCCTTTGCTTCCACACTCGGCCCTTGACTGTCTTCAGCTACCACCCTTATCTGCAACAGCACCAAGGCGGCTCTTTCTCTCTCTCTCTCTTTGCACCAGCCACACGACCACCAGTGCTCGCCAGCCCAAAAACCTGCCAGAGAAGTATCTCTACTCCAAGGTGGCCGCCTTCAAAACGACCCGACTGCCAACCAAAGCAGCCCTCTTCGTTTCGCTCCAGTCACCGCCAGCCGCACCAAGAAAAAAAAACAGCCACTGCCAACGCCAGCGCTCTTACCAACTCCCCATCTCTCCTCGCTGCAGCTGGTGTGCTAAGAGGGCCCCACCGTTTTGGTTGCAGACGACCCTCCTTCACTATCACTCGCCCATCGCCAGTGTCAGCTCTGTTGGCGCACACCTCCCTGCGCACACCAGAGGTCGCCAGCAGCCACAGAATCAAAGCCCATCTCTTATCACCCGGGACCCTACTCCCGCCTGCGATCCACTTAGCGCCCCATCCTTTCTTTGGCGGCTCCTCAGCAGCTCTCCAGCGCCTGCGTGCTGCTAGCAGCCCCCTCGCTTCACCCACGCGGGCTTCAAAGGCGGCAGCTCCCTCTCACACTTCTCTCTGCAGAATGACCAGGGCCCAGGTCTCCACGGCCAGGCGACCACCTTTTTCCTCGACCCGACTCCACCTCAGCTTCTCACATCTTCGCCAACCTTCTGCGCTATGTGCTGGCAACAATGTAAGCTTCCACGTGGCTATTCTCATTAGTGGCCAAGTTGTTATCATTTTTTTTTAATTTCTTCTAAGGCCTAGAAGATGGCCACAATCACCCTTATGCTTTTCACACCATGTTTTTGCATACATCCTTTCACCTATAAATTGCCCATGCCTCCATACCTCTCAAATACAGCCTGCTAGTACCCATTCATTTAAAGGACGCGTTGTCGTGATGTGGGCGGTGTCGCTGGGAAAGCGCGGGGCTTCTGGCTGTGAGAGTAAGTGATTAAACTTCAAGGGGCATCTCAAACAGAAGCTGGTACCAACAAAGATCGAGTACCCAACTATACATGTGCATCCTCAAAGCCAATATTGGACACATAATACATTTAATAAACTGTCATTAACATGGCTTGTTTCATCTCATATGGCTTGCATTCCAGGAAGTCACCTCATGGTATTCACATGAAGATATACATGGCCATCATGGAGCTTCAGAGGCTCAAACATCAAACAAACTTATAAAATCAAAGCAAACATAGACACCTCATATACATAACCCAAGAAAAACCATAACATTATGACCTTATGATCAGCAGCAGCAGCATCTTCATCTCGTGTAATATTTTTAGACCAGAAGTTTCTTTACTATGTCCACATGGCCCCAATGAGCGGCAGCAAAAAGGGGAGTGACATCTGTTTTGAACTGGATATACTCAACTTTCAGCTCATCAGGAGCTTCTTCGTGCTGAAGAGAGTCGGTGTGTTTCATCCTAAGATTTACAGTTCCCATTTAATTCACATCCACAACTGCATTCACAAGAACCTCATCTACAAGTGGTTCATCTCCTTCAAGAGCAGCATCGATAAGCTTCCCTTTCCCTAGCTTCTGCAGGCGAAAAACACTAGAGACTGCAAACTGCTCATCCTTCTATGTCCTTCTGCCTCTTTACATCACCTCTCCTCTGCACACGCAAGGCCACTCCTTTTTATTCCACCCACCCCTCTGCTACTGCGCGCCTTCCTCTCTGCGCCAGCTCCTCGTCTCTGTCCGCCGAGAGACTGCAGCCCTTCTCGCTCACCAGAGCGCCTGCAGCCAGCTTCCTGACGTCTCCCAGTTGCCTTTGCCTCCCCGACGACTTCACTAAGGCGGCTTGCACCAGCCCGTCGCCAGCCTCACCTCTCTGCAGCAGCTGCACGCTCCCTCACGAACAGCAGCACTGCTGTCTCACGATCACCCCGGCACCTCAGTAAGGCAGTTATCTTTTGTGACCTGTATCTCTCTCCTCGTGGTCGGCGCCTGCAGCACCTGGTGCATCACACACAAAAACCCCACAGTCGACTCCTTCCTGCCGCCGCCTGTACTCTCCACTTCTCTGCTTATAGCATGCGGCTCCTTAAACTGCTCCCCGACGGCGTCTGCTCCCGCTCCCCACTCTTCGCCAGCTTCCTCTCCTTCTCGAAGATGCGCTGGCCGCCTTCTCAAGGCTCCCGCCCTTTCTGCCAGCTGGCCTTATTTATCCTCATTTTGTTTATTTTATTTTGAAGAAAATTTATTTCTTCTCTAAGGTCTAAGTGATGGCCACATGACTCTTTCATACCCACTAATTTAAAGGCAATAAAGGCCCCTTCACCTATTAATTGCCCTCCCTTCCACATACCTTCAATGCGGCCTTCCAAGTGCCCATTGTCCATGCGAACGCATACACAATTCAAGTGGCCGAGCAGCTGACATCTTCTCCATCATCTGACCTCTCACCTGACAGGCCTGCAACAAGCTCGAAACCAATACCGTCCACCCTATACACCTGGCGACGCCCTCAAAAGCAAAATCCTCCACACGCCATACATCCCATATGTACACAGACACTTAATCCCATGCATCTGGATTTGTATTTAACAGCCTCACATGCATGGTTTCACACCATAGACGTGCTGTGGCACGACATCCACCCCCTCTAAACCTGCACATCCTCTGGTATGTGCCACACAGGTCCTGGAACTCACTGCCCAGGCATTATTTGCACACCAACATTGGTATATGTACAAGCATCAGCAATCATATCTGAATGGTTCTGCTTTCCCACCTGGATCAAATACCAATCGCTTTTGGCATATGTGCCATATCCTTTGCTCATATGAAGCCCTATCCTCACTTAGATTCTCTGCATATGTATAATTATCCTCATCATTCAAAGTGGGAAGCTCTTCAAAATGATTTGCTTCAAAAATTTCCTCAGGCCATGTTTGAAGCCTTTGCACCACATATTGTATGGCCACACCAAATAGCAACTGCATTAACAGCATGGAATACACATTTGGTAACATCCCATCCAAATCTACCTTGTCCGTATCCAGCTCACCCACTGATAAACATTCATTCTTCTCATCCAAAGACGGAAAAGCATCAACACATACAAAGTCCAACAAGGCATCATCGAGAATAGCCTCCAGATCTGAATCAATCTCATCACAATCATTTGGCTCACATAACACCTGCACATCCTCACTTGCATCCAACAGTTGACTAGCATCAAGCATAGAAGAGCCCAAAGCTGATGGGGATCTATTATATACCATGAAATCATCCAATGCATCATCTAAGATAGCATCCAATCCAGGATCAATCGCATTGAAGCCATTATCATCTTGCAATCCCACATGTTGATTATCATGAACATCCATACCCCCATAGCTATATCCATTTGGTTGCTCATATGCAGCCTCTTGAGGCTCTATGACCACACTTTGCATATCTTGCATGTTATCTCCCAGTATTTCTTGATACATGTCTGCAGATGGGCTTAGAACTATGGGTCCCTCACCCAAGTACCCTTGAATCTGTATATCATTGAACCCTGCATGATCCAAAAAGACAGATTCAATTTCCCTCTCCAAATCATCATCATAAACAGGCTTCCAAGCTCGAGATTGTTGCTCACAAATGTGGTTGCAAGGTAACCCTGACACTGATGACATAGCATCACCCTGTTTATTGTTGGAACACCCTGTTAGCATTCCAGAATAACCCAAATCCAAAGAACCTTGGCAACCAGCCTCAGAAGCAACATCACTGTTGGAATCACCCATATCACTCACCCCCTCTAAATCAATCACACATACTTGTGGCCCGTCTGCATATTCATGTACATCATCCTGCTTATAAGCATCATAACCAGATAAGAATGCAGTAATGATAGCATCTTCTTCTTGTCTTAGACCTTCAAACTCTGCAATCATGCTTTCAACAAGAAGCATTGGTTCCTGCTGTTCTTCACACATATGATACGACACCTGAGGAATACCCTTCGAAACACCTGTCCTGAAGCTCTCTGAATCAAGTGTCTCCTCAAGCATAGGCATACATACATCATGTGGTATGATCATAGGACCCTGTATGTCTGCACCCTCAAACAAGGAAGACAGATTATACTTGCAGAGTTCACCCATTGCATCTTTATGAGGCTGTAGCAAAGCATCCCTTTTGGCATTGTGAAGGCCTTGTTGCTCACTAATGGCTTTTTGCAGTCCCAATTTAGCATAAACAGCCTCCACAATCTCTGTATCAGCCTTGAATAGCAATTGATTGTCTTCCATAAGACATGCATCGACAACCGCTTCTAAATTGGCTCGGATTGTTGCTGGAACACTATCACAGCTCACATTATACCTGGAACTCGCATAAATAAGTGCATCTGCAAAATCATTCCATCGTTTGGAGTGATACCCTGCTAGTTCCAGCACTTCATCTTTTAAATCAGGACTTACAAGGTATGCAAAAGATGCAATCATCATGCTTTCTGGAACCCCTTGATTCTGCATCTCTGTCTCATAACACCTTAGATAGCTTTCTGGATCGTAACCATCAAATATATTGACCCTGTCATACACCAATTGCACTGCAATTTCCACTGCTTCCTTAATTCGCTTTTCTTCTTCAATCTTCCTGAACCGCTCTTCAAGCTCTTTCATCTCTGCATATAAATGCTCCATTTTGCTAGCCATCTCTACGTACTCTCACCCCAGCGGTTTCACGTCGGGTTCACCAAAGCTGTCGTGACGTGGGCGGTGTCGCTGGGAAAGCGCGGGGCTTCTGGCTGTGAGAGTAAGTGATTAAACTTCAAGGGGCATCTCAAACAGAAGCTGGTACCAACAAAGATCGAGTATCCAACTATACATGTGCATCCTCAAAGCCAATATTGGACACATAATACATTTAATAAACTGTCACTAACATGGCTTGTTTCATCTCATATGGCTTGCATTCCAGGAAGTCACCTCATGGTATTCACATGAAGATATACATGGCCATCATGGAGCTTCAGAGGCTCAACATCAAACAAACTTATAAAATCAAAGCAAACATAGACACCTCATATACATAACCCAAGAAAAACCATAACATTATGACCTTATGATCAGCAGCAGCAGCATCTTCATCTCGTGTAATATTTTTAGACCAGAAGTTTCTTTACTATGTCCACATGGCCCCAATGAGCGGCAGCAAAAAGGGGAGTGACATCTGTTTTGAACTGGATATACTCAACTTTCAGCTCATCAGGAGCTTCTTCGTGCTGAAGAGAGTCGGTGTGTTTCATCCTAAGAT